>NC_059192.1:49883960-50216792 GCF_020615455.1 Coregonus clupeaformis
CCATAAAGGCCTGATTGGTGGAGTGCTGCAGAGATGGTTGTCCTTCTTGACATTTCTCCCATCTCCACAGAGGAACTCTGGAGCTCTGTCAGAGTGACCATCGGGTTCTTGGTCACCTCCCTGACCAAGGCCCTTCTCCACCGATTGTTCAGTTGGGCTGGGCGGCCAGCTCTAGGAAGAGGCCACTGTGTTCTTGGGGACCTTCAATGCTGCAGACATTTTTTGGTACCCTTCCCCAGATCTGTGACTCGACACAATCCTGTCTCTGAGCTTTTCTTCGACCTCATTGCTTGTTATATAGACAGGTGTGTGCCTTTCCAAATCATGTCCAATCAATTGAATTTACCACAGGTGTACTCAAATCTAGTTGAAGAAGCCTCTCAAGGATGATCAATTTAAACAGGATGCACCTGAGCTCAATTTCAAGTCTCATAGCAAAGGGTCTGAATACTAATGTAAATAAGGTATTTCTGTTTTTATTTTTAATACATTTGCTAACATTTTTTTAACTGTTTTCGCTTTGTCATTATGGGGTATTGTGTGTAGATTGCTGAGGATTTTTATTTATTTAATCCATTTTAGAATAAGGCTGTAACATAACAAAATGTGGGAAAAGTCAAGGGGTCTGAATAATTTCTGAAGGCACTGTATATTCCTTTGATCTTGCAGTGTTTTAAAAAATCATTCTTTCTCAGTGCAGCACTAACACACCATATAATTTCAATCACTTTCTGACCGCACCTCTTTTGATCTGAATTAAAACTTCTGTACATGTTTGCCCGTGGTAGAACTGGTCAGAAAGTGACCTGAATGACAAAACATTCAGGACATAGAGGTGCTCAAATTTGACCCATTTTGCATACCGCACCCTACCATGAGATCAGGGTTTCCGTTATGAAAATGTGGCACAGGACATTTGACTGGCAGCATTTTAATTTACCGGACATTTGAAAAATGTACCGGACCCATATGCATTGGGTGCGTAACCTGATTAGGCCGTCCACCCACGCCGCTCAGAATGACAGAAATCACATTTAGATTATTGTAATTAATCTTAACAGAACATGCAAATTGAGAATGCAATGACGTGTGTCCTTACCATGCACTTTGAAGATGTTAGAATAACTGTCCACATTACATTTTCCTCAGCCAACAAGACGAGTAACGAACAGCATAATCACTAACCTATGCGTAGGCGACGCGTGAGTTTCAAGTTTGGGGAAGCAAATATTCACCATAAAAATGCACCTTTATAATAAAACATTCCATGCATCATCGGATTTGCAGACTTATTTAAGTTAGCCTACTATTCCTAATGTGATGAGTAGATTGGATAGTCATCATTTAGGCTAATAATATAACTCAATCGCCAAAAAGACTGTTCATGGCTGAGCGCGTATAGCGAAGAGGCCTGGGCTGTTGGCTATATCCGATACGTTTCTTCTTTCTTTGCACAGGAAAAACATATTTCATGCAATTCTACTACACTATTTGACTGGAGACATTAGCATAATCTTTTTTAATAAGACAAATTACAGGGTAGCCTACTCTGCTGACACTGACAACAGATCAATAAAAACAATGCTGTCCATATAATAGGCCTACGAGTAGGGGAGACACAAATAGAATATGACGTCCATCTAAACTGGAGGAAGAGATTATTGTCCAAAAACAAACTTTTAAATGACACTGACCCAACAATGATAAAGAGTGAATATGCACACTGCGCACTCACCGGGGATATGGCCGATACTCTCCGCTGGTGCCAGTAAGATAGGTTATAGGCCCAATTTAAGTTGAGAACTTTGATAACTAAAAGACAGCTTAGTATTTTCATTGTCTTCTCTTTACAACAACAGCCATTTGCTTTCCAAACTATGTTTTCCTGCGATTTAATTGAGAAATATTGCGATATGCCTGACTGGGCCTAGCCCATGGGCCTATATGTTTTGATAAGGTTTGTATCACAACTAAAGTTGCCAAATAACTTCTTAAAATGAAGCACATTAATCCGCTTTACAACAGGTGTAGAGCCTAACTGGCATTCATACGCAGCGCGTGAGTTTCAAGTTTGGGGAACATAATTTTCACCATAAAAATGCACCTTTTTATAATAAAAGCATTACATGCATAATCGCATTAGCGGTCACTTTTGAGAATGATTTTTTCCTGCTAATGGAACATTCGCGCTTATACAGTGGCTTGCGAAAGTATTCACCCACCTTGGCATTTTTCCTATTTTGTTGCCTTACAACCTGGAATTAAAATTGATTTTTTTGGGGGTTTGTATCATTTGATTTACACAACATGCCTACCACTTTGAAGATGCAAAATATCTTTCTCCCCTCTCTCTCCAGATGACATCCTGCGACTAGTGAGGTCTGGCCGACACGACAACCTGCCTGCTCGACCCCATCCCCTCCTCCCTTCTCCAGATCATCTCTGGAGACCTTCTCCCATTCCCCACTTCCCTCAGCTGCATCCCCTCTGACTTCAAAATGGCCAGTGTTGCTTCCCTCCTCAAGAAACCAACATTCGACTCATCTGACTTCAAAAACTATAGATCTGTTTTTCTTTTCTTTCCAAAACACTTGAGCGTGCTGTCTCTGATCAACTTTCTCATTATCTCTCTCAGAACGAACTTCATGACCCTAACCAGTCAGGCTTCAAGACGGGTCACTCAACCAAGATTGCTCTTCTGTATGTCACGGAGACTCTCCGCACTGCCAAAGCTGACTCTCTCTCCTCTGTTCTCATCCTCCTAGATCTATCAGCTGCCTTCGACACCGTGAACCATCAGATCCTCCTCTCCACCCTCTCAGGGCTGGGCATCTCAGGCTCTGCACACTCTTGGATTGCATCCTACCTGGCAGGCCGCTCCTACCAGGTGACGTGGAGAGGATATATGTCTGCTCCAAGTACTCTCACTGCAGGTGTCCTCCAGGGCTCGCTTCTAGGCCCTCTCCACTTCTCTCTATACACCAAGTCACTCGGCTCGTCATTTCCTCACATGGTCTCTCCTATCATTGCTATGCGGATGACACTCAACTACTTTTCTCCTTCCCCTCTTCTGACACCCAGGTGGCGACACGCATCTCTGCGTGCCTGGCAGATATCTCAACTTGGATGTTGGCCCACCACCTCAAGCTCAACCTCGACAATATGGAACTGCTCTTCCTCCCGGGGAAGGCCTGCCCGCTCAAAGACCTCTCCATCACGGTTGACAACTCCACAGTGTCGCCCTGCCAGAGTGAAAATAACCTTGGCGTGACCCTGGACAAACAGGGGCGTTCTCTGCAAACATCAAAGCAGTGACCCGCTCCTGCAGGTTCATGCTCTACCCATTCAGCGTTGTTCACACCCTCTTAAGCCCCACCCATCTCTTTGAGGATTCACAGTGTAGTAAACAACCAAAGATTTCAAGACTAAAAGTGGTGAAAGTAGTAGTAAAAATACACTTTATATAGTCCTTGGCCTATATCCTAATCTGACTTTGGTGCAGGTCATGTTGTTCTTCACATTACTGTCTCTGGTAAACACACACTATATCAAATAAAATCTAAGTTTATTTGTCACATGCACAGGATACAGAAGGTGTAAACGGTACAGTGAAATATTTACTTGCATAGTGGAGTCTTTTGTTTAAACATGTAGCTAACTAACAATGAACCCTAATCCCAACTCTAATGCCGTGTTCAAAACAACTGGGAACTCGGAAAAGAAACTAGCTCCAACTGGGAAAAATCACTTTGAACTGTCATCCAACCTCGTATTTTTCAGAGTTTTTCAGTTCTTCATGATATCTATTTTTAAAAGCCGCGATAGACAGGATTATCCACACATACTGAGCAGCTCACGTTATAGACAGAAGCATGCTACAATGCAGACCTATCTGAAATTCATCTGTCAGCATGTCCAGCCCATCCATTATCTCAGCCAATCATGGCTAGCGGGAAGGTTCCTGTATTTTCCGTGGCTAAACCAACTAGGCTCGTAATTTTAACAATTGTATTCGTAATTACAGATGGCATACACGTTTGTTATTAAGGCACATGAAAGTTCACATGTTCCAGAAGGCATTTCTGCCAAAAAACGCATTTTGATAAATAAATAAAATGTTCAAATGCCTCTCCTGTGAAACGGCTCACATATATACTTCCATTAATTCTTTCAACTGGTACTGGGGGACGTTCAGATGAGTGTTCGTGAGTGTCTCACCTTTACACGGGGGCCCCGTGTAGCTCAGTTGGTAGAGCATGGCGCTTGCAACGCCAGGGTTGTGGGTTCGTTTCCCACGGGGGGCCAGTATGAAAATGTATGCACTCACTAACTGTAAGTCGCTCTGGATAAGAGCGTCTGCTAAATGACTAAAATGTAAATGTACACAGAGGGGTCATATTAGTGTGTAGCCCAAACTGTTCAGATGCTACAGACAGAAGTTGGCAGATCGGCTGTACCGACTTCAGACGAGTCACAAGACGCTTGTGGGAAAAACGGAGAACACCATCGTGTTCGTGAGAGTCTCGTCTTTCCATAGAGGGGTCATAATCGCTACAAAATCCTTTGTGAGAAGACTGATTTTCGGGATGTCTCATGATCTGACAAACACTGCTCTAGCTCTGTCACCTTTCACCGCAGATGCGGAAGTGTTTCATAGGCGCATGCGGTGGATTGAGACGCATCCAATGCAAAAAAACATATCTCTAGCTTAAATTGACAGATTTTTATGGGGATTTTTGTAATGCTAATTAGATTTCCGTGGGGGTGCGGACATCGATCTTAGGGGGTTAAGGCAAGGGGAAGCTAATGATCCTCTGTGGCCAAATCATGCTTTGGTAGCCTATTTTGAATGATTTAATTTATGTATCGACAGTAGTAGGCTAATTAGCTTAGCTACCCCTAACCTTATGGACACGCCGCCTATATCAATCTACTAATATGTAGAAACTTTCAGGTTTCAAACAATGAAGTAGCTAGGCCTATATGTTTTCAAAATGCATACTGCCTCCAGCTCATTGCAAAGTGGTGTGTAACGCGCTGATGATGCCTGCCTTCCGTTGCCTATGCATTTGAATGGTGAATGGGAAGCGCACTTCAATTACCAGTTGAGAAATAAAAATAGTAGCTCTTTTTAATTGTGGCCCAAAAACTATTTTTAACACACGATTGCATTTAGAATTGTTGTGCAATGATTGGGCTTAGAAAAGCTCTGTCTGACAGATTTTCTGCTCAAATGCTCTGTATCTGTATAATGTGCACGTGTGATAAATAAGATGCATAACGAATATGCACACGCTCCAATTTAATTCCACTAAATTATGCAAATTACCCATGGACCGAAAAGCATGGCCGGTCAAATGTATTTACATCAACTGGTATTTCCATCAATGAATAGACTAAAAAGCATTATACTGAACAAAAATATAAACGCATCATGCAACAATTTGAAAGATTTTACTGAGTTACAGTTCATATAAGGAAATCAGTCAATTGAAATAAATTCATTTGGCCCTAATCTATGGATTTCACATGACTGTGCAGGGGCGCAGCCATGGGTTGGCCTGGTGGGCCTGGGAGGGTATAGGCCCACCCACTTGGGAACCAGGCCCAGCCAATCAGAATGAGTTTTTCCCCACAAAAGGGCTCTATTACAGATTCTCTAAAATGACGTTGGAGGCGGCTTATTGTAGAGAAATGTAACATTAAATTTTCTGGAAACAGCGCTGGTGCAGTCAGCATGCCAATTGCATGCTCCCTCAACTTCAACATCTGTGGCATTGTGTTGCATGACAAAACTGCACATTTTAGTGGCCTTTTGTCCCCAGCACAAGGTGCACCTGTGTAATGATCATGCTGTTTAATCAGCTTCTTGAGATGCCACACCTGTCAGGTGGATGGATTATCTTGGCAAAGGAGAAATGCTCACTAACAGGGATGTAAACAAATTTGTGCACAACATTTGAGAGAATTTAACTTTTTGTGCATATGGAACATTTCTGGGATCTTTTATTTCAGCTCATGAAACATTGGAGCAGCACTTTACATGTTGCGTTTTATATTTTTGTTCAGTGTGTTTTGCAATGGGATATTTTTTTCTTCTCCCAGACGATTGTCCAGTACCAATTTTATTATGGCCAAAAGCTGGCTATTACCGGCTAAATGAAACACTGCATGAGACGTCCATGTCATCATTACTGAAAAATATAAAACGGTTGAGTTTGATATAATTTAACGCTTACAAACAGCGTTGTCAAACTATTTGATAATCTATTAAAACATTTATTTTTAAGTTAATTGCCTTTATCTTAACACGCGTAAACTCTGTTTTTTTTCATGTTCATATGTTGTATCTTAGACCCCATTTTACATCTGAGGTGTTTGTTTGTGTTGTGCTTGCCATCGGTTGAGACAGCATACTCTTGAATACAGGGTGGGTCTCATGTTTTGGCTGATCAATGTACTAAAATGTGAATACACTTGAAATTTCAACTTTCAAATGGTACCACAAAGATGGTTGGAGGTCCACACATCAGAGAATGTTGATTTGAGTGGGAATATACGTGCATTCGGAAAGTATTCAGACCCCTTGACTTTTTCCACGTTTTGTTACGTTACAGCCTTATTCTAAAATGGGTTAAATAAATACAAATCCTCATCAATCTACACACAATACCCCATAATGACAAAGCCAAAACAGGTTTTTAGAAATTGTAGCAAATTTATAACAAAGAAAAAACTGAAATACCTTATTACATAAGTATTCAGACCCTTTGCTTGGAGACTTGAAATTGAGCTCAGTTGCATCCTGTTTCCATTGATCATCCTTGAGATGTTTCTACAAATTGATTGGAGACCACCTGTGGTTAATTCAATTGATTGGACATGATTTGGAAAGGCACACACCTGTCTATATAAGGTCCCACAGTTGACAGTGCATGTCAGAGTAAAAACCAAACCATGAGGTCGACGGAAATGTCTGAAGAACTCCGAGATAGGATTGTGTCGAGGCACAGATCTGGGGAAGGGTACCAAAAAATGTCTGCAGCATTGAAAGTCCCCAAGAACACAGTGGCCTCCATCATTCTTAAATGGAAGAAGTTTAGAGCCACCAAGACTCTCGAGGGAGAAGGGCCTTGGCCAGGGAGGTGAACAAGAACCCAATGGTCACTCTGACAGAGCTCCAGAGTTCCTCTGTGGAGATGGGAGGACCTTCCAGAAGAACAACCATCTCTGCAGCACTCCACCAATCAGGCCTTTATGGTAGTGGCCAGACGGAAGCCACTCCTCAGTAAAAGGCACATGACAGCCCGCTTTGAGTTTGCCAAAGGGCACCTAAAGGACTTTGAACATGAGAAACAAGATTATCTGGTCTGATGAAACCAAGATTGAACTCTTTGGCCTGAATGCCAAGCTTCACGTCTGGAGGAAACCTGGCACCATTGTTACGGTGAAGCATGGTGGTGGCAGCATCATGCTGTGGGGATGTTTTTCAGAGTCAGGGACTGGGAGACTAGTCAGGATCGAGGGAAATATGAATGGAGCAAAGTACAGAAAGATCCTTGACGAAAACCTGCTCCAGAACGCTCAGGACCTCAGACGGGGGCGAAGGTTCACCTTCCAACAGGACAACGGCCCTAAGCACACAGCCAAAACAACGCAGGAGTGGCTTCGGGACAAGTCTCTGTATGTCCTTGAGTGGCCCAGCCAGAGCCTGGACTTGAACCCAATCGTACATCTCTGGAGAGACCTGAAAATAGCTGTGCAGCGATGCTCCCCAAAGAACCTGACAGAGCTTTAGAGGATCTGCAGAGAAGAATGGGAGAAACTCCCCAAACGCAGGTGTGCCAAGCTTGTAGCGTCATACCCAAGAAGACTCAATGCTGTAATCGCTTTCAAAGGTGCTTCAACAAAATACTGAGTAAAGGGTCTGAATACTTATGTAAATGTGATATTTCAGTGTTTTATTTTTAGTAAATGTGCAAAGATTTCTAAAAACCTGTTTTTGCTTTGTCATTATGGGGTATTGTGTGTAGATTGATGAGGAAAAAAAGTATTTAATCCATTTTAGAATAAGGCTGTAACGTAACAAAGTGTAAAAAGTAAAAAGGTCTGAATACTTTCCGAATAAACTGTACATTTCTATAAATTAAATTGTCAATCTTCCGTAGGAAACCTATTAAAATCATAGAAATATAGATAATAGAATATACATTCCCATTCAAGTTGACATTTGGCAGTATTTGGAAGTTAAAGATCCCATTTAAATGTAAATGGTGTACTAGTTAAATTGCATGGGCCTGAAGGGATAGGTCCATTGAATTCTATTTGTTTGATTGAAATGACACCCACCCTGTATTCAAGAGTACGCTGTGACTCAACCGATGACGGGCACAACACAAACACTACAGATTATGTAAAATAGGATCTAAGCTACAACATTTGTGAAAATGTGGACGTGTTTTTAGATAGTTGATGTTAAAGCTTAAAAAATGGCATTGTTTAATTTAAAGAATGTTTTCAAGAAATCATAGAATAGTTTGATAAACCTGTTTTGTAAGCTTTCAAATTATATCAAACTCAACCATTTTATCTTTTTCAGTGATGAAGACATGGGTGTCTCATGGTGGGGTGGGGTATGCAAAATGGGTCAACTTTGAGCACTTCTTATCTCCTGAATGTTATGTCATTGAGTTCCTCAGTCACTTTCTGACCACTTCCCATGGGCAAACATGTATGAAAGGTTTTGTTCCAATCAAAAGGGGTGCAGTCAGAAAGTGATTGCAATCATATGGAACGACCCACACCTGATTGAACTAATCAACTGCCTGATTCAACTAATCCAGGGCTTAGTGATTAGTTGATAAGTTGTCATGTGTTAGTGCTCGGTTAGAAGAAAAATGTGAGCACAAACTTGGGTCCGCAGGAAAAGGTTGAAAAACACGGATGTATAGTGTAAGCAAGGACTGTATGTGTTGTATCACCATGTCCTGCAACTCTACACCTCATTAACATTGGCTAGACACGATACCCTCCATTAGTTGCTGTGGTTTGTTAACCTCTCGCATAAGCATTAGCGTGCGTACCTTAACAAACGATAGCGTTTGCGCTCTCAAAACATCCCTCAGTCCAGAGAGCGGTATTGATGACAGAAAACACAGGGCGCTTAGGGTTTGACGTTGCCTGGTGTGAAAGGCTATTGATTGGGTCTATTTTGAGACCGGCTCAGTCATGCAAACCCGCCTATTCAGGCCATCTCTCCCATGCCTTGGGCAAGTGCCAACCTGTGTCTGATTGGTATGGTCCATAACAAACACCATCACTACCCAGATTTTCAAAAACATGCCCATGCACTGCATCCAGACTTTGCATTCTCAAACATATACTGTATGCAATGATAAAGGCTGGGACTACAGTTTAGAAAGCAACCTTTTTCCATTTCCTTTCCGTATGGATCATTGATCTTGATAGGTGAATGCCATAGTGAAAACGTATCCAGTAGCTCCACCTGTCAAAAGGTAATGCGAGTAAGGAGCTGAGGAAAGGATGCCATGTTGGAGTATTGGAAGACAGACCCAGTGCTTATACCATTATCGTTGTATTTGCTATTTAGAATTTCTCTCTACATATCTATCTGGTCATGATAGCGATAAATCAATGATGGCAAGATAAAATCAATAGATGTAGGCCTAAATGAAACACAGTTGTAATTGAAAATGATAAATCAGGCTTAATTGCCATACTTTATGATCTTTGCAGGCCAATATATAACAGGTATTGCTCAGTTGGATAGGTATTTTACACTGTCTGAGGATGAATATGAAGAACTCCCCTTCGAGGGTGGTGTTATTATTCACTTCTGGATTGATCCGTTCCCATGGTCTCGTAAGAAGGGGGAAGCCGTTTCAGAAGCTAATCAATCGTACAGATCCTGTTACTTTACTTCAATGAGAGTATTGCAGTTGCTTGAGTAACGTTACCTGCACCTTTTTACAGTACTTTAACTTTTTTATTTATACCCAGACCTTTCGAATGGAGTGCCATTTGACAAAACTTTGAGACCCCTTTTACCTTCAACTTGCTGATGTTACTCCTGAATGGTGGCCAGTGTTACTCATGCATAATCAAGTACAAATAAAGTACAAAGATGTGGCTGTCTACTTGATTCTGGACCTTAGTCAGTCAGCATGGACCACATGAGAGCAGTAAACCTATTTACAAGAGCACCTGCATATCCAATGACAAGCTTATTCAAGAACAATGATATGCAAATAGAGAATTTGAGGTTAGCATAGAAATTCCCAAGACACATTATCAGGGCCTAAAATCAATTCCCAAGACGCATTATCAGGGCCTAAAATTAACACCTGCCACCAGCCAGATGCGGGTTGATTTTGGTATTGTCGGGTAAGATGTCTATTTCACCAGCCACGTTGGCGGGTGGTCAGGGCTCCACAGTGTGAGTATATCACAAGCATTTGTTAATAAAAACAGTCAAGTATGATCACATTTTATAGTAAAATAAATGCTGCAGTAGCTGTTTTCAAAGTATTTCTGCCATTTAGTTTCATAACTGGTAAATTAATCGCACAAAGTCATTGAACAAAAATCCTATATAGCCTATTCCACCTCCAAGTGCAACACTCCCTGGCTGCGTGCTGTGCGCACGTGAAGAGCTGAGTGAAAGATAAATTTTTAGAAGTGCTGCGCAGAGGCATAAAAATGGGTCTAATTTACTTTAAACGAAAGTACTGAAGTGAGACTTTGTCCTTGTGTTTCTTGGCATTGTTTTGTTCACAAGCTAGGTTGTTTTTCTATGTTTGAGTTTCAACTGCTAGGGAAGAGAAGACAATGCTTCTACTAGTCAGACTCAAACATGTCTCGAGTGTGATGTTTTGGTTAAAAGACTCAGGTCACAAAAAATGAAATTAAACAATATACCACGTTACTTCTTACTAGTAATACATTTATTGTTTTAGAAACATTACAAAGCATGCTCATACTTTTTTTCTGTGTGATTTGTTTGTGTAATTTCAGCGGGAAACAAAGATTTGGGCTGGTAAATGTTTGTATCTACCTGCCACAGTGGCTGGTAGACCAAAAAGTAAATGTTATGCCCTGGGCATTATAGAGGGGAAAATAATAGTGATGTAAAAATAAAATAAAACGAATCCTTTCTTCTGGCCTGTGATTCCACACATGTACAGTTGAGGGATCTTAATTTGATCACTCTGTTGTCGCTGAGAAATTTCCAGGAATTGCACAAATTCACTGAACCTGCACTAAGACACAGTATTGCACTGTTTATGAAGCCTAATTTTGGCCAACTAATAGCCTAACCACAGATAAAGCATCATTTCATTGTCGGAAGTCTGAATGGACTAAACGTTCTGTTGCTGCAGGATTATTTTATTGTGACAATAATGGTCAAATTAAGATCCTACATCTGTAAGTTCAAGACAATCCTCGAGGAGGACCACAGTTATGTCAGGGGAGTTCCTGCAGTGCCCTTGAGGTTTGTGATGAACTTCTATTCATTGAATCATGGACATGAAGAAAGCATTACAAATTTGATTTCACAAAATCTGGACATCATTGACTATAATGTATTCCCTCTAATCTGTAATGTCCCAGAGGAAAGCTGTTGAGAAAAGGTTTACCTCTTGGACATGGAATTGTAGCGTTTGACAGAATAAAAGCCCTCCCATGAGTCTTATTTGACACTAGTTAATCACTCTCTCATTCCCAACAGCATGACCAGTTGTAATAAGTTTGAGTCGTCTCTGTGTGCTCGCTTTAGAACTCCAGGATAATGGCATCATTAGACAAAGCCAGTCAGTCTCTGTGGAGTCATTTACTGTTCTCTGCATGGTGACTGTAATATGGGCAAGCAGCTAGTGAGAAACACTACCAGATTGAATGGGTTTTTATCTACTAGATTGAGCTTCTGTGATAGTAAATGTCACTCCCAAGAAATGGCAGTGATGTTTACTCAAGGTTTCAGGAGGACAATATTATGCATTTAGTTAGCATAAACCTCCATCTTGCATTTCATTTTCAGTTGTTTAAACTTTTCCAAGCCTCACCATACTTCATCAAGCTCATTGTGATTTTTGTGTGTGTCTTGTCCACAGGCGGCGCAGCAGCAGACTGCCAGCAAGCGTCCCAGCAACAGCACCCCACCACCCACTCAGCTCAACAAGATCAAGTACTCTAGCGGTCCCCAGATCGTCAAGAAGGAGCGTCGCCAGAGTTCGTCACGATTCAACCTTGCCAAGAACCGCGAGCTGCAGAAGCTTCCTGCCCTCAAAGGTATCACCAACTAACCCTCTAGCTTCTCTGGCTGCATCCTGATTTTCCGCCATTCTCCTCAGTTGTGCTGTTCCCTTTACAGATTTAAAAGCATTGGCTTGCTCTAAACATTGGATGGAAGAGGTTTCCACCATTTTTAAATTCATGATGGGTACTAGTGCAAGCTTGGGGAGAAGGGTGGAGAATTTGGACGCAATCACTGTGTCCTATTCATAGACACCCACATACAGTGAGGGAAAAAAGTTTTTGATCCCCTGCTGATTTTGTACGTTTGCCCACTGACAAAGAAATTATCAGTCTATAATTTTAATGGTAGGTTTATTTGAACAGTGAGAGACACAATAACAACAAAAAAATCCAGAAAAACACATGTCAAAAATGTTATAAATTGATTTGCATTTTAAATAAGTATTTGACCCCCTCTCAATCAGAAAGATTTCTGGCTCCCAGGTGTCTTTTTATACAGGTAACGAGCTGAGATTAGGAGCACACTCTTAAAGGGAGTGCTCCTAATCTCAGCTTGTTACCTGTATAAAAGACACCTGTCCACAGAATCAATCAATCAATCAGATTCCAAACTCTCCACCATGGCCAAGACCTCTCCAAGGATGTCAGGGACAAGATTGTAGACCTACACGAGGCTGGAATGGGCTACAAGACCATCGCCAAGCAGCTTGGTGAGAAGGTGACAACAGTTGGTGCGATTATTCGCAAATGGAAGAAACACAAAATAACTGTCAATCTCCCTCGGCCTGGGTCTCCATGCAAGATCTCACATCGTGGAGTTGCAATGATCATGAGAACGGTGAGGAATCAGCCCAGAACTACACGGGAGGATCTTGTCAATGATCTCAAGGCAGCTGGGACCATAGTCACCAAGAAAACAATTGGTAACACACTACGCCGTGAAGGACTGAAATCCTGCAGCGCCCGCAAGGTCCCCCTGCTCAAGAAAGCACATATACAGGCCCGTCTGAAGTTTGCCAATGAACATCTGAATGATTCAGAGGAGAACTGGGTGAAAGTGTTGTGGTCAGATGAGACCAAAATGGAGCTCTTTGGCATCAACTCAACTCGCTGTGTTTGGAGGAGGAGGAACGCTGCCTATGACCCCAAGAACACCATCCCCACCGTCAAACATGGAGGTGGAAACATTATGCTTTGGGGGTGTTTTTCTGCTAAGGGGACAGGACAACTTCACCGCATCAAAGGGACGATGGACGGGGCCATGTACCGTCAAATCTTGTGTGAGAACCTCCTTCCCTCAGCCAGGGCATTAAAAATGGGTCGTGGATGGGTATTCCAGCATGTAAATGACCCAAAACACACGGCCAAGGCAACAAAGAAGTGGCTCAAGAAGAAGCACATTAAGGTCCTGGAGTGGCCTAGCCAGTCTCCAGACCTTAATCCCATAGAAAATCTGTGGAGGGAGCTGAAGGTTTGAGTTGCCAAACGTCAGCCTCGAAACCTTAATGACTTGGAGAAGATCTGCAAAGAGGAGTGGGACATTTACATTTACGTCATTTAGCAGACGCTCTTATCCAGAGCGACTTACAAATAGGTGCATTCACCTTATAGCCAGTGGGATAACCACTTTACAATGTTATATATATATATATATTTTTTTTTATTGGGGGGGGTTGGAGTAAAGGGGGGGGTAGAAGGATTACTTTATCCTATCCCAGGTATTCCTTAAAGAGGTGGGGTTTCAAATGTCTCCGGAAGGTGGTGAGTGACTCCGCTGTCCTGGCGTCGTGAGGGAGCTTGTTCCACCATTGGGGTGCCAGAGCAGCGAACAGTTTTGACTGGGCTGAGCGGGAACTATGCTTCCGCAGGGTTAGGGGAGCCAGCAGGCCAGAGGTGGATGAACGCAGTGCCCTCGTTTGGGTGTAGGGACTGATCAGAGCCTGATTCAGCAGGGAGGAGAATGTGGCAAAGAGCTTCCTAGGGTTAGAGGCGGATGCTTGGAATTTAGAGTGGTAGAAGGTGGCCTTAGCAGCAGAAACAGATGAAGAAAATGTAGAGAGGAGGGAGTGAAAAGATGCCAGGTCCGCAGGGAGTCTAGTTTTCTTCCATTTCCGCTCAGCTGCCCGGAGCTCTGTTCTGTGAGCTCGCAATGAGTCATCAAGCCACGGAGCTGGAGGGGAGGACCGAGCCGGCCGGGAGGATAGGGGACATAGAGAGTCAAAGGATGCAGAAAGGGAGGAGAGGAGGGTTGAGAAAGCAGAATCAGGAGATTGGAGGGAGAAGGATTGAGCAGAGGGAAGAGATGATAGGATGGAAGAGGAGAGAGTAGCGGGAGAGAGAGAGCGAAGGTTGCGACGGCGCATTACCATCTGTGTAGGGGCAGAGTGAGTAGTGTTGGAGGAGAGGGAGAGAGAAAAGGATACAAAGTAGTGGTCGGAGACTTGGAGGGGAGTTGCAGTGAGATTAGTAGAAGAACAGCATCTAGTAAAGATGAGGTCAAGCGTATTGCCTGCCTTGTGAGTAGGGGGGACGGTGAGAGGGTGAGGTCAAAAGAGGAGAGGAGTGGAAAGAAGGAGGCAGAGAGAAATGAGTCAAATGTAGACGTAGGGAGGTTGAAATCCCCCAGAACTGTGAGGGGTGAGCCATCCTCAGGAAAGGAACTTATCAAGGCGTCAAGCTCATTGATGAACTCTCCAAGGGGACCTGGAGGGCGATAGATGACAAGGATATTAAGCTTAAATGGGCTAGTGACTGTGACGGCATGGAATTCAAATGAGGAGATAGACAGATGGGTCAGGGGAAAAATTTAGAATGTCCACTTGGGAGAGATGAGGATTCCTGTGCCACCACCCCGCTGACCAGATGCTCTCGGGGTATGCGAGAACACATGGTCAGACGAGGAGAGAGCAGCAGGAGTAGCAGTGTTTTCAGTGGTAATCCATGTTTCCGTCAGCGCCAAGAAGTCGAGGGACTGGAGGGTAGCATAGGCTGAGATGAACTCTGCCTTGTTGGCAGCAGAACGGCAGTTCCAGAGGCTGCCTGAGACCTGGAACTCCACGTGGGTCGTGCGTGCAGGGACCACCAGGTTAGAGAGGCAGCAGCCACGCGGTGTGAGGCGTTTGTGTAGCCTGTGCGGAGAGGAGAGAACAGGGATAGGCAGAGGCATAGTTGACAGGCTGCAGCAGATGGCTACTATAATGCAGAGGAGATCGGAATAAAATTAACTAAACATCTGGGAAAGGAGAGAGCGGGGCCTCCCTCACCACAGCTCCCAAATATAACTCTCCCAACTTCCACCTCAGAAACTATAATTGTTGTAAACTACAGCGGTTCAATGTTTTCTACGAATAGACTAACTTAGTTTATTCAGCTAGCTAACTAGGTGCAGTATTATTCCATGAAAAACGTCCGGGCACCTCGTCATAAGACACCACAGCCAGCTAGCATGCCGGTCTCCAACAACACGGTTTAGCGCCAATACTCAGCCACAACAACCACCAGTGTATCAACACGCAAGCAGATCGTTCGTGTCCGTGTCTAACGTTGTGGGTTAGTCCCGACAGCTTGAGCGAGTCCGTCGTCAACTTATTCAGCCAGTTAGTTAGCTAGAATAGTTAGCAAACTAGCTAGCCATTGCTTTCAGACAAAGAAGAACCCCTCCTTTCACGGCACGAACACACAGAGAGAGCCAAACTAACGTTAACTAGTCACCCATGTCCCGAATTCCTTGAGCGACTCGGGCTATCAATATGTAAAAAAAAAAAAAAAAACACAAGTGTAGGTTATGACTTACCCCTAGCAGCTACTGTTAGCTAGCCAAGTGCAAAGCTAGCCACTGAATTGACTCAGCCAGTTCGCGTCTGTTCACACGGTCGTTCCAGCTATTGTTTACTAGTAGCTATCCAGGTAGCAACAAGCTAGCTAAATTTCAAGCACAGTAGCCACTTGCTACCTAACGTTAACGGTTCAGACAATGAGGTTAGAAAACAGCTGAATGGTAGGCAATTATTGTATGTAATTATTGTAGGCAGCCAGCTGGCGTAATTACAGGCACTCTCAGGCGTGAAACAACTATACCGTTGCTAATAGCTACTCGCCAGCTAGTCCAGGTGGTGAGTTAGCTAGCTAGCTAGCTAGCTTCGTGCTACACCCGGCACCGCCGAATACAATACTAACCTACAATAATTACATACAATAATTACATACAACAACCCACGATACCTACCTACAATACCTAACTACAATCTAAATACATAGTTTAAGCCTTACTCGACAAAGCCCAAGCTATGTATAAAGCCAAACTTACCCGACGCCAAGCTTTTTCCCAAGCATTACTTGAGATTATTATCAAGTTATTGTAGGTAGTTATAGCCAACTTTACCAGCTAGCAATGACCTTTATGAATTATGAAGCCTTTAATGTAAATTTATTTGATTACATAAATGCATCAAAATGCAAAAAAAGTGATGTTAGCTGATGAAGATTACCTTATAGAACAAAACGTGTAAGATCTCCTAAGCCTGTATTTACCACATAACTTATTTTTCAGATTTTATCCAAAACCCCTAAAAAACAGCACTCATTTTCCCATAGGCTTTGTTCAACGAACCATGGCGAGATGTGTGCAAACCTGGTGGCCAACTACAAGAAACGTCTGACCTCTGTGATTGCCAACAAGGGTTTTGCCACCAAGTACTACATCATGTTTTGCAGAGGGGTCAAATACTTATTTCCCTCATTAAAATGCAAATCAATTTATAAAATTTTTGACATGCGCTTTTCTGGATTTTTTTGTTGTTATTCTGTCTCTCACTGTTCAAATAAACCTACCATTAAAATTATAGACTGATAATTTCTTTGTCAGTGGGCAAACGTACAAAATCAGCAGGGGATCAAATACTTACTCCATCCAAACCTTAGTGTTCCACCTATGGTGGCTTTGATGATCAGGGAGGTACACATAAGCAATGTGATCATTTAGCATCTCTATTAATACACTGCTCAAAAAAATAAAGGGAACACTTAAACAACACATCCTAGATCTGAATGAATTAAATCATCTTATTAAATACTTTTTTCTTTACATAGTTGAATGTGCTGACAACAAAATCACACACAAATTATCAATGGAAATCAAATGTATCAACCCATGGAGGTCTGGATTTGGAGTCACCCTCAAAATTAAAGTGGAAAACCACACTACAGGCTGATCCAACTTTGATGTAATGTCCTTAAAACAAGTCAAAATGAGGCTCAGTAGTGTGTGTGGCCTCCACGTGCCTGTATGACCTCCCTACAATGCCTGGGCATGCTCCTGATGAGGTGGCGGATGGTCTCCTGAGGGATCTCCTCCCAGACCTGGACTAAAGCATCCGCCAACTCCTGGACAGTCTGTGGTGCAACGTGGCTTTGGTGGATGGAGCGAGACATGATGTCCCAGATGTGCTCAATTGGATTCAGGTCTGGGGAACGGGCGGGCCAGTCCATAGCATCAATGCCTTCCTCTTGCAGGAACTGCTGACACACTCCAGCCACATGAGGTCTAGCATTGTCTTGCATTAGGAGGAACCCAGGGCCAACCGCACCAGCATATGGTCTCACAAGGGGTCTGAGGATCTCATCTCGGTAGCTAATGGCAGTCAGGCTACCTCTGGCGAGCACATGGAGGGCTGTGCGGCCCCCCAAAGAAATGCCACCCCACACCATGACTGACCCACCGTCAAACCGGTCATGCTGGAGGATGTTGCAGGCAGCAGAACGTTCTCCACGGCGTCTCCAGACTCTGTCACGTCTGTCACGTGCTCAGTGTGAACCTGCTTTCATCTGTGAAGAGCACAGGGCGCCAGTGGCGAATTTGCCAATCTTGCTGTTCTCTGGCAAATGCCAAACGTCCTGCACGGTGTTGGGCTGTAAGCACAACCCCCACCTGTGGACGTCGGGCCCTCATACCACCCTCATGGAGTCTTTTTCTGACCGTTTGAGCAGACACATGCACATTTGTGGCCTGCTGGAGGTCATTTTGCAGGGCTCTGGCAGTGCTCCTCCTGCTCCTCCTTGCACAAAGGCGGAGGTAGCGGTCCTGCTGCTGTGTTGATGCCCTCCTACGGCCTCCTCCACGTCTCCTGATGTACTGGCCTGTCTCCTGGTAGCGCCTCCATGCTCTGGACACTACGCTGACAGACACAGCAAACCTTCTTGCCACAGCTCGCATTGATGTGCCATCCTGGATGAGCTGCACTACCTGAGCCACTTGTGTGGGTTGTAGACTCCGTCTCATGCTACCACTAGAGTGAAAGCACCGCCAGCATTCAAAAGTGACCAAAACATCAGCCAGGAAGCATAGGAACTGAGAAGTGGTCTGTGGTCACCACCTGCAGAACCACTTCTTTATTGGGGGTGTCTTGCTAATTGCCTATAATTTCCACCTGTTGTCTATTCCATTTGCACAACAGCATGTGAAATGTATTGTCAATCAGTGTTGCTTCCTAAGTGGACAGTTTGATTTCACAGAAGTGTGATTGACTTGGAGTTACATTGTGTTGTTTAAGTGTTCCCTTTATTTTTTTGAGCAGTGTACTTACTGGCAATAGCTTTTATCTGCATATTTTCGTCAGATCCCTAGCACTTGCATCAGTCATGGAGTATGATGATGTACATGGATGTAGGCCCTTTCATCCCAGTACCTCAGAAGGCAGGACTGCATGTCTTGTCTTCCCTCGAATTAATCACACGGATAGTGCCTTCAGAAAGTATTAAAATACCTTACCTTTGTCCACATTTTGTTGTGTGTCACTGGCTTACACACAATACCCCACAATACCCCATAATGTAATTATCTTTTTAGACATTTTTACAAATTAATAAAAAATATAAAGCTGAAATGTCTTGAGTCAATAAGTATTCAACCCCTTTTTTATGGCAAGCCTAAATAAGTTAAGGAGTAAAAATGTGCTTAACAAGTCACATAATAAGTTGCATGGACTCACTCTGTGTGCAATATAGTTTTTAACATGAATTTTGAATGACTACCTCATCTCTGTACCCCACACATACAATTATCTGTAAGGTTTCTCAGTCGAGCAGATTCAACCACAAAGACCAGGGAGGTTTTCCAATGCCTCTCAAATAAGGGCACCTATTGGTAGATGGGTCAAAAAAATAATTCTGACATTGAATATCCCTTTGAGCATGGTGAAGTTATTAATTACACTTTGGGTGGTGTGTCAATGTACCAAGTCACTACAAAGATACAAGCGTCCTTCCTAACTCAGTTGCCGGAGAGGAAGGAAACCGCTCAGGGATTTCACCATGAGGACAATGGTGACTTTAAAACAGTTAGAGTTTAATGGCCGTGATAGGAGAGAACTGAGGATGGATCAACAACATTGTAGTTACTCAACAATACTAACCTAATTAACAGAGGGAAAAGAAGGAATCCTGTGCATCCTGTTTGCAATAAGGCACTAAAGTAAAACTGCAAATAAATTGACAAAGAAATTAACTTTATGTCCTGAAGCGTTATGTTTGGGGAAAACACAACACATCACTGTGTACCACTCTTCATATTTTCAAGCATGTTGGTGGTTGCATCATGTTATGGTTCTGCTTGTCATTGGCAAGGACTAGGGAGGTTTTAGGATAAAAATGAACTGATTAGAGCTAAGCACTAGAGGAAAACCTGGCTCAGTCTGCTTTCCAACAGATGCTGAGAGACAAATTCACCTTTCAGTAGGACAATAACCTAAAACACAAGAGCAAATATACACTGGAGTTGCTTACCAAGATAACATTGAATGTTCCTGAGTGGCCTAGTTACAGATTTAAATTAAATCTGCTTGAAAAAATCTATGTCAAGACTTGAAAATGGCTGTCTAGCCATTCAAGCTGAAAGAGCTTGAAGAATCTTAAAAAGAAGAATGTGCAAATATTGTACAATCCATGTGTGCAAAGCTCTTAGAGACTTACCCAGAAAGACTCACAGCTGTAATCACTGCCAATTGTAATTCTAACATGTATTGACTCAGGGGTGTGAAGACATATGTAAATTAGATATTTATATATTTCATTTTCAATCAATTTACAAATATTTCTAAAAACATGTTTTCACTTGTCATTATGGGGTATTGTGTGTAGATGGGTGAGTTTTTGTTGTTGTTGTTGATTTCATCCATTTTGAATTCTGACTAACACAACAAAATGTGGATTAAGTCAAGGGGTATGAATACTTTCTGAAGCCTATTTTCACCAGAATGTTCATGAAATGCTAGGTTCTTGTGCAAGAAGTTGGTTATTATTGGAAAACAATGGGATTCGAGGCTCAGAAATGCCTTTTCACTCGTATGACTCATCAGGTATGATATTGATGAAATTAAAATGGATGCCTTATTGCCTTTATGTTAAGCGTGGTTACTTATTACAGGCCAAGTCCAAGGAGCTGGCACATAAGCTACTGTAATACCCAGGTTCTCAATGACCACATCCCTTTCCTTCTGTCATTCTTGTGTTTTTTGCTCAGTCTCTTTCGCTCTGCCTCTCCCTCCTCTTGTGGCTCTGGGCTCTCCTCTCATTGAGTCTCCCCTCGTCTGGCCAGACAGAGAGGCAGAGCAGCTGGATCACATGACAGATTGCAGGCATTCATTGGATAGGACCGGGACGATGCCAGTATCGCGATACTCGTTAGTATCGTGGCAAGGAAACAAAACACAAAGCAGATTTAACTTCTTTAGGAAAACAGCCCTGATGTTGGAAACAAACATCATTATGCAGCCATCCAGGGTCACATTTATTTATTTTCCAAGATATAGCACACACTTTGTTTTACATACAGCAGGTTTTTAAAGGACCAAAGAGTTTGGTCTGCCTCGTGTTCTCATTTTTGCCATCGAAAAAACATTGCGAGACTGGTATCGTCACAGCCCTATAATTGGATCAGCAGTGAAAGTGTCTGTCTGCACTAAGTGGGACAGTGAAACCTCGCCATAACACACCATGCAGACTAGGGTTGAGTATTTTCCCAGTATTTTACAGATGTTCCATCCTGAGAATAAATCACTTTTCTCCCGGGTAACCCGGTATTTCTCGCCAAAAGCAGAAGTGTCATTCAAAAGCATTATAAACCAGATAAATATGTCTGGATTTGATTAGAGCTTTGATCAACATGAAAATTCTAACCTGATGCTACTTGAGCCTGATGAGCCATATATTATATATATATATTTATGAGCTCTACAATAACAACATTTAATGAGCCCAAGCCCAAAAAAGCCTAAATGATTGTGCCATTATCCAAAACATATACAGTATGATATAGGCTACTGCACATTACGCACGACAGAAAAACATAAAAGCCCATAGATGTAGCTAGCTATACGCTCTCTTGGGTATATAAATTAAACTAGCTCCAGTAGGCTAATCTTTTTGAGTGTGAACTTTATTACTGTACTGTATTGTATTATACTGTATTATATGGACTGGAATTACGCACATCGTTCAAACCATGATAAAGCAGAACAGAACATGCGATTCTGGTGCAGCACATGCAGCCTACTAAATTACAAGTATAGGCTAGCGAATTAGATTTTAATTTTGAAATATAATAGGGCCTATTTGTATAATTAGTAGGTTGACGCATATAAATCTTTCATAATATTTCCCCTTATGGTATTAGCCTACCTCCTCTTTCTCTCTATTGTTGTTTCATTCCTTCCTCGCTTTCAACAGTTAAATGAATTTTAAGGAGTGGCCAGCGGAGGACAGGTGCTTGCATATTGCGCAAGAGACAGAGGCTATAAGTTAGAAGCTTTATTATGCATAACCCATAATTAATTAGCTAAATATAAGGCTAATACTGCATTAAATGTATTACCCGAAAGAGGTAGGCTAGGATATATACATATATATTAGGGCTATATATCAATCTAGAACAGGATTATCTATTTTGGATGCAATTGGAATGGAGTTGATGGAGAGAGAGAAGGACTGCGATAGAGTGCTCGCACGTGCACAGATTTAAAGCAACGATATTCGATTGATAGGCTGTTTTAAAACTCTGTAGCTGCAATAAAAAAATTCATCTTTACAATAAAAAGATAAGGTGACCCCCGAAAGCCAGATGGAGATGGGTAAATTAGACACGCATTCGGTCTTTATGTTACTGTAGCATAGGCTATGTTGCAGCAAATGTAGGTCTACCTGTCACGAAAAACGTGATGAGATGATCGGTCTACATGCATTGTGAACTGCGTTCCGTACTGAGACTGTCTGTCCCAACCCTGAGTGTAGATTCATCATACAGAGGCCATAGAGAAGCCAGATTTGGACATCGCATATCATTTAACAATTCCATTTCACACAATGCTATTCATATAAATAATTTATTATAATTTACCGGTTTCTCGCAGTTATTTATCCCGGGAAAAGGGAGTGGTTTTGGGCGGTAAATCTCTGTAACTGGGTTTCCCGCCATTCAACCCTAATGCAGGCAGACTAGGCAGGGCCTCCTCCTCACGCTCACATTCACTCTCACGCTTCAACTCAGGCTTTTTGACAAATACCTGAGGGTTTACATATTTTGGTGAATTATGATTTTAGTTCAAGATAAATGCCACAGCAATTGAATTTGATATGAAAATGATTTGTTAACCAGCATATAGAATAAGTGCATAGGCTATAGAAAAAACCCACGGTTTCTCGCTGTGTCTCTTTTTAGAAAACAAAAACATACTAAAATGCAAAATTGTGGTATGTAGAAGATCAGGGATGGGCAACTTTAATGGGATTTGGGGGCCAAAAAACATCTGAACTCATCATGAGGGGCCGCATTTCCACTAATTCGACCTTGATTACTACAAGTTTAGATAGCTGGCTTCTATGAAAAATGTATGCACTCACTAACTGTAAGTCGCTCTGGATAAGAGCGTCTGCTAAATGACTAAAATGTAAATGTGAATGCTAGACTAATTTACCAATCTAAAATAATTTAGCTGACATAGGCCAATGGAGTGACTATCAGTGATTGCAAAACCACATTTAGAAATTGCACCTTGTGTGTTTTTTTTATTTTTATGTATTATTATGATTTAATTTTTTATCCCTGTAGTAGATGCTTGTTTCTCAGTCTAAGATTTGTTGTTCGGATGTGGCTGCAGCCCTTTCCCTGTTCCATACACACTCTGCAGTCAACATCCGTCACACGCTTCTGCCGCCGGGCCTGTGATGAATTCACTTATAGCTGTAGTCAAAGAAATGGTGATAATGCATGTACAGTAGATACTTTATTGCTGTAGTATTAGTATGTGCTGCTTTAGCCCTTCATAAGCTCTATTGATTTTCTTTATTGATCACAAACATCTGCTTTACACTGCAATGTTATGACAGTAATCTCACAGAGAAAGGTCAGTGTTTGTCTGCTGTTCCTCGCCAGGGCGATTCAGCCATGGGTTTTGTGTTGGGACTATTTTTCCCAACAGACAGACAGTGATATTGTCCAGTGGCTCTGCGCTGCTGTATGTGTCAGTCTAGTGCCTGAGGCTGTGTTAAACACGTCCCTACAGACACTCCCTCTCTCTATCCCCCTCTGCTCGGCGGCAGGTAGCTTAGTGGTTAAGAGCGTTGTGCCAGTAACCGGAAGGTCGCTGGTTCTAATCCCCGAGCCGACTAGGTGAAAAATCTGTCGATGTGCTCTTGAGCAAGGCACTTAACCCTAATTGCTCCTGTAATTCGCTCTGGATAAGAGCGTCTGCTAAATGACTTAAATGTAAATGTAATGCTCGTGATCAGCACATTCTGTTGAGCGTCTTGGGTATGTGACCCATCGACCTCAGCAGCAGCTCGCTTTTTCTGGGAATGTTAAAATTGGAATATCCTGGGAAGTGATATAGGATAAGACGGATTATAATTGCTAATATTTTATATGTTTAAGGGAAGAGTAGATCGCTGCTTCCCATGGCATGGATATTCAAGTCTACAGTTGTATTTCAAAGATCAAAGAGGATTTGAAGCTTGGACGCAAATGCCTGCAGAGAATAAATGATACGGTCCTATTGGTTGTTTTAGCTAGCCACTTAGAGTGAATCATACGTTTGAGAGCATTCTGTGAAAGAATAGGGATTGAACTAGGATAACTTATGATAGAGTAACTGATCCATACTGCTGATCTCTCAGAGCACCTGAGATCTCAGCCCATATAGATCAGAGGTCACATCGGTGTGTTACGCTACATTCCTCCCCAGAGCTTGTGTGTGTATGTGTGTGTGTAGCAGAGGTGGGACAAAGTCATTGTTATGCAAGTCACAAGTAAGTCTCAAGTCTTTGCCCTCGAGTCCCGAGTCAAGTCGAGTCAAAGATGAGGCAAGTCCCAAGTCGAGTCAAAAGTCAAAGCCATCAAGTCTCAAGTCGAGTCCAAAGTCCTACATTTTAGTTTCGAGTCATTTCAAGTCCTCTTAGCAAGCCTTTGCAAGTCATTACAAGTCCTCGTAGCAAGTCTTCTCGAGTCATAAGGCGCAAGTCCAAGTCAAGTCACGAGTCATTGATGTTAAAGTCCAAGTCGAGTTGCAAGTCTTTGTACATTTTGTCGAGTCGAGTCTGAAGTCATCAAATTCATGACTCGAGTCTGACTCGAGTCCAAGTCACATGACTCGAGTCCACACCTCTGGTGTGTAGTACTTTGTGTTAGAGCTGAGCGATATGGGCAAAAAGTCATTTGTGATACATTTAACTATTTTGTTGGATAACAATAAATACAACGCAAAAAAAGTATGCTATTTCATCTAACATATCCAGGGAATGCATGATTGATATTTTGATGTGCAACCTGTCAAAATAGGATCCAGAATGATCATATTTATTTTTGGCTCTTCAGAGAATTTGCTGACATCTTTGTGCATATTGGCCTATAGGCTATATTATTCACCACCTGAGGAAATGGGAACTATCATCTACAGGGTAAAAATGTAATTTATGTGATGTGTATATAGGGCAATAGAGTATAATATTAGTTTTTCTAATTCAAGAATTATTGACAATAAATATTTGTAATCATATGAAATGTTATTGTATGTGTTCATTACCTGAATGTATTTTATAGCCTATAGCACAGTTCCCCCCCAAGTTTTCTGAGGCCAAAAAAATTAATGTATTTAAAATTGTTGGACATAAAAAAACTGGAAAAACACCAGGAAATCAGCTCCAAGTGATTTTAATTGAAGAAATCTGTTAAAGTATTCCCACGCATAATAGAGAGACACTTGTGATCGTATACAAATGTAAGCAAGGTTTGAAATGATTACGTTTTAGTCAAACATTATATCTGTTTGGGCTTCTTGTTGTCAATTTGAAGTCTACAAATTATTTATAATTATGTTCCGGCCCCCCGACCATCCTCTCAAGAAAGAATCGTCCTGCGGCTGAATCTAGTTGATTATCACTGGCCTATAGGCTATAACAAAATATTCATACAAATATAAATAGGCCTATCATAGACTAGGCCTTTACTTTGAAGAAAGAGGGAAAATCATTCAAGTTAGGCCTGTCAAATGAATGAAAAAAGTAAATTTCAATCTGGCCATAGATTATAGCCTATCGTATAATCTACAGAATATAATCTACAGAATATAATCTACAGAATAAAAATGTTATTTAAAATGCGCAATTAGTAGTATCAAGACATTATAGAGCAAGCTTAACGAAATTCAAGGCCAGTAGGCCTATACAGTCAATTCACTCACTGCATCCTCCTTCGATTGCCTCATCCGGCTGCCTGGAAAAGCCCCAACCTTGGAGTCAATTGACCACATCATTGTGGAGGTCCTGATCTGCACGAAGTGTGTGCGTGCCACTGGCAATGCATTTTGCAGGATATGCGGGCTGTTCTTGGTAGCGCATGATAACTTCAAACACATTCCGTCTTGGTGTTGTCTGTTGGCTTACTTCAGGCAGTAGGCTTCCGGTCAAATATAAGTTATGAATCGCAAATCACCATACAGCTGACACAGTTCAATGTCATCACTCATTTTGACTTCAATTTGGTTGTCCAAAATATGCTGAACAAAAATATAATCACAACATGCAACAATTTCAACGATTTTACTGAGTTACGTGGATAAGAAAACCAGTCAGTATCTTGTGTGACCACCATTTGCCTTTTGCAGAGCGACACATCTCCTTAGCATAGAGTTGATCAGGCTGTTGATTGTGGCCTGTGGAATGTTGTCCCACTCCTCTTCAATGGCTGTTGTCCCACTCCTCTTCAATGGCTGTGCAAAGTTGCTGGATATTGGCGGGAACTGGAGCACATTGTCGTACACGTCGATCCAGAGCAAACATGCTCAATGGGTGACATGTCTGGTGAGTATGCAGGCCATGGAAGAACTGGGACATGTTAAGCTTCCAGGAATTCTGAACAGATCCTTGCGACATGGGGCCGTGCATTATCATGCTGAAACATGAGGTGATGGCGGTGGAAGAAAGGCACGACAATGGGCCTCAGGATCTCGTCACGGTATCTCTGTGCATTCAAATTGCCATTGATAAAATGCAATTGTGTTCATTGTCCGTTGCTTATGCCTGCCCATACCATAACCCCACCGCTACCATGGGGAACTCTGTTCACAATGTTGACATCAGCAAACCGCTCGCCCACACGACGCCATACACATATAGGTGCATTTGGAAAGTATTCCGACCCCTTTACTGTTTCCACATATTGTTACGTTACAGCCTTATTCTAAAATTGATTAAATTGTTTTTCCCCCCTCATTGATCTACACACAATACTCCATAATGACAAAGCATGAAACAGGTTTTGTTACTTTGTTCAGTACTTTGTTGAAGCATCTTTGGCAGCGATTACAGCCTTAAGTCTTCTTGGGTATGACATTACAAGCTTGGCACACCTGTATTTGGGGAGTTCTCCCATTCTTCTCTGCAGATCCTCTCAAGCTCTATCAGGTGGACGGGGAGCGTCGCTGCACAGCTATTTTCAGGTCTCTCCAGAGAAGTTCGATCGGGTTCAAGTCCAGGCTCTGGCTGGGCCACTCAAGGACATTCAGAGACTTGTTCCGAAGCAACTCCTGCGTTGTCTTGGCTGTGTGCTTAGGGTTGTTTTCCTGTTGGAAGGTGAACCTTCGCCCCAGACTGAGGTCCTGAGTGCTCTGGAGCAGGTTTTCATCAAGGATCTCTCTGTACTTTGCTCCTTTCATCTTTCCCTCGATCCTGACTAGTCTCCCAGTCCCTGCCGCTAATGAACATCCCCACAAATGCATGATGCTGCCACCACCATGCTTCACCGTAGGGATGGTGCCAGGTTTCCTCCAGACGTGACGCTTGGAATTCAGGCCAAAGAGTTCAATCTTGGTTACATCAGACCAGGTAATCTTGTTTCTCATGGTCTGAGAGTCCTTTAGGAGCCTTTTGGCAAACTCCAAGCGGGCTGTCATGTGCCTTTTACTGAGGAGTGGCTTCCGTCTGGCCACTCTACCATAAAGTCCTGATTGGTGGAGTGCTGCAGAGATTGTTGCCCTTCTGGAAGGTTCTCCCATCTCCACAGAGGAACTCTGGAGCTCTTGCAGAGTGACCATCAGGTTCTTGGTCACCTCCCTGACCAAGGCCCTTCTCCCCCGATTGCTCAGTTTGGCCTGGCGGCCAGCTCTAGGAAGAGTCTCTGTGTTCCAAACTTCTTCCATTTAAGAATGATGGAGGCCACTGTGTTCTTCGGGACCTTCAATGCTGCAGAAATTATTTGGTACCCTTCCCCAGATCTATGCCTCGACACAATCCTGTCTTGGCGCTCTATGGACAATGCCTTCGACCTCATGGCTTGGTTTTTGCTCTGACATGGACTGTCAACTGTGGGACCTTATATAGACAATGTAAATGTAAATGTAAATGTGTGTGCCTTTCCAAATCATGTCCAATCAATTGAATTTACCACAGGTGGACTCCAATCAAGTTGTAGAAACATTTTAAGGATGATCAGTGGAAACAGGATGCACCTGAGCTCAATTGCGTCTCATAGCAAAGGGTCTGAATACTTTTGTAAATAAGGTATTTGTTTTTTTAATACTTTTGCAAACATTTCGAAAAACCTGTTTTCGCTTTGTCATGATGGGGTATTGTGTGTGTAGATTGATGAGGGGGAAAAAAGAATACTTTCCGAATGCACTGTCTCACAGGAGAAAGCATCGGAGTGAGCGAAACAGCGAAGGGTCCTGGCGCACCAAAAAAAAGTGTCAAGTGAAGCAAGCTTGGATTTGGCATCACTCCTATCAAATCCCATTGAGAGCATACGTCATTGACAGGAAAACTTGAATTGTTGCATCTCGTTGTGTTGTCGTCAGGTAGCTAAAATTGGTCCTTTCCTAAATTAGCCATGGATGGAGATAGGGATTTGGACTTGTGGTTTTACTTAATTCTCTGTAATTCTCTGTACTGGTCAATGATTATAACGGCAATTCTGATCCAACCATTAATTCATACATTGTTGTGCCCCTGGCCTGAGAGGATGGAAGTTCCATATGTAACTAGATAAAGTTTCCCATGAATGGAAGTTAGGCTAGCGAGCAAGCATTTTAGCCAGGTAGCCTAGGACAACAAAAAATAACAGCGATAGATCGTTTCATCAACATTAAAGAGAGGAGGGTGGCATTGGCATTTCTCTACAAGTAGGCTGAGTCAACATGTTTTTTTACTTGTCAAATAATTGTATTTGTCACATGCGCCGAACACAACCGGTGTAGACCTTACCGTGAAATGCTTACTTACAAGCCCTTAACTCTATTTCTTGAACTGCATTGTTGGTTAAGAAAATATTTACTTAAAAAACTAAAGTAAAAAATAAAAGTAACACAATAAAATAACAATAATGTGGCTATATACAGGGGGTACCGATACCGAGTCAATGTGCGGGGGTAAAGGTTAGTCGAGGTAATTTGTACATGTAGGTAGGTGTAAAGTGACTATGAATAGATAATAAACAGTGAGTAGCAGCAGTGTAGCGGGGGGTCAATGAAAATAGTCTGGGTGGCCATTTGATTAATTGTTCAGCAGTATTATGGCTTGGGAGTAGAAGCTGTTAAGGAGCCTTTTGGACCTAGACTTAGCGCTCCGGTACTGCTTTCCGTGCGCTAGCAGAGAGAACAGTCTATGACTTGGGTGACTGGAGTCTTTGACAATTTTTTGGGCCTTCCTCTGACACCACCTAGTATATACTGTAGGTCCTGGATGGCAGGAAGCTTGGCCCAGTGATGTACTACCCTCTGTAGCGCCTTGTGGTCGGATGCTGAGCAGTTGCCATACCAGGCGGTGATGCAACTGGTCAGTATGCTCTCGATGGTGCAGCTGTATAACTTTTTGATGATCTGGGGACCCATGCCACATCTTTTCAGTCTCCTGAGGGGGTGTCTTGGTGTATTTGGACCATGATAGTTTGTTGGTGATGTGGACACCATGGACGTTGTCAGTAGTTGTGGTCTAACCTATTGCAACCTCTACAACCACTGTGATTATTATTTGACCCTGCTGGTCGTCTATGAATGATTGAACATCTTGGAGAAAAATCTGGCCTTGATGGCCATGTACTGTTATAATCTCCACCCGGCACAGCCGGAAGGGGACTGGCCACCCCTCAGAGCCTGGTTCCTCTCTAGGTTTATTCCTAGGTTTCTGCCTTCCTAGGGAGTTTTTCCTAGCCACCGTGCTTCTACATCTGCATTGCTTGCTGTTTGAGGTTTTAGGCTGGGTTTCTGTATAGCACTTTGACATCTGCTGTTGTAAAAAGGGCTTTAGAAATCAAATTTGATTGATTGATTGATTGATTGAAGGAACTTGAAACTCTGGACCCGCTCCACTACAGCCCCGTCGATGTGAATCGGTGTGTGTTCGGCCCTCCTTTTCCTGTAGTCCACGATCAGCTCCTTTGTCTTGCTCACGTTGAGGGAGTTGTTGTTTTCCTGGCCCCACACTGCCAGGTCTCTGACCTCCTCCCTATAGGCTGTCTCATCGTTGTCGGTGATCAGGCCTACCACTGTTGTGTCGTCGGCAAACTTAATGATGGTGTTGGAGTCGTGCTTGGCCACGCAGTAGTGGGTGAACAGAGAGTACAGGAGGGGACTGAGTACGCACTCCTGTTGAGGATCAGCGTGGCAGATGTGTTGTTGCCTACCCTTACCACCTGGGGGCGGCCCGTCAGGAAGTCCAGGGTTCAGGATCCAGTTGCAGAGGGAGGTGTTTAGTCCCAGGGTCCTTAGCTTAGTGATGAGCTTTGTGGGCACTATGGTGTTGAACGCTGAGCTGTAGTCAATGAATAGCATTCTCACATAGGTGTTCCTTTTGTCCAGGTGGGAAAGGGCAGTGTGAAGTGCGATTGAGATTGCGTCATCTGTGGATCTGTTTGGGCAAATTAGGGTGGGTCTAGGGTTTCCGGGATGATGGTGTTGATGTGAGTCATGACCAGCCTTTCAAAGCACTTCATTACTACCGACATGAGTGCTACGGGGCGGTAGTCATTTAGGCAGGTTACCTTCGCGTTCTTGGGCACAGGGACTATGGTGGTCTGCTTGAAACATGTAGGTATTGCAGACTCGGTCAGGGAGAGGTTGAACATGTCAGTGAAGACACTTGCCAGTTGGTCAGCGCATGCTCTGAGTACACGTCCTGGTAATCCGTCTGGCTCCGCGGCCTTGTGAATGTTGGCCTGTTTAAAGGTCTTGCTCACATCGGCTATGGAGAGCGTGATCCCACAGTCGTCCGGAACAGCTGGTGCTCTCATGCATGCTTCAGTGTTGCTTGCATCGAAGCGAGCATAAAAGGCATTTATCTCATCTGGTAGGCTCTTGTCACTGGGCAGCTCGCGGCTGGGTTTCCCTTTGTACTCCATAATAGCTTGCAAGCCCTGCCACATCCGACGAGCTTCAGAGCGGTGTAGTAGGATTCAATCTTAGTCCTGTATTGACGCTTTGCCTGTTTGATGGTTCGTCTGAGGGCATAGCGGGATTTCTTATAAGCGTCCGGATTAGTGTCCCGCTCCTTGAAAGCAGCAGCTCCAGCCTTTAGCTCGGTGCAGATGTTGCATGTAATCCATGGCTTGTGGTTGGGATATGCACGTACTTCCATGAACGCGCACACAGAAATCAGAACCATGGACAGCCACGTCATATTTAGCTTACGTTGATTGGACTAAATAGTTTTTGGTATCTTTTAGTTGTCACGGTCTTGTACTAAGCAGAGGTGATTTGATGATGTTGAAGTTGAAATGGTGCTGGAATAGTGGAGGCAGCTCCTGTTTTCTTAGCGTCTTGCGGTAACTCTCTGGTTCTAAATCAATAGTTGTTTAGTGGTCCGAAAATGTCTGAAACATTAACTTGCTTGACCATGCTGTAGGTCATGTAACTGTCTGTTACTGTACATGCAATATGCTTTGTGGACTTCACTGGACAATGGTTGCTATCCGGTTTTGAGATAAAACAAAGGTATGGTTGAATTTATTCTGCCACTTTGTCTTCTTATTGTCTCAGCCTTTAGGCCTATATATCACGGTCGCAAGGCATATGAATTAACAGGTCATAGAGCAAACAACGGAATTATCACAAGACACAGGTTGTAATATGGGATTTGTTTGGGGGGGGCTTGGCTTCCCCAGTGATTTTTACCCATGCACTGTTACTGCCTTCGATATGAAGTGTTTTTTGATGAAAATGAAAACGTGTCAGTTTGTCACTTCCACGAGGTTGGAGTAATAACATATTCAACTACTTAAGACATTGGCTCGAATCTAGGTTGTGCGATTAGATTTCGAGAAAATGAACAACTAACTTCTTTCATTGACTTCTCAAACCCCAAACCCCGGCCTGGCCTACTTAGTCTGCTTCGCAAGTGTTACCGGAAGTCTCACGATGTTGTGTCTCTGGGTTTAGAAACTCTGTGGTCAGAACCCAAATCTCTCACACAGACACAGGTGACAGGACTCGAGTGGCCCCAGTTACCACATTTTGTCTCTGATATTTTGATTAAAAGACTCAGGTCACAAAAAATTAAATGAAATTGAGAAATATACCACATTACTTCTTTCTAATACATTTCTTGTTTTAGAAACATTACAAAGCATGGTCATAAAAATGTAATTATGGCAAATAAATATTTTGGCTGGTAAAGAATCTAAGTGGCTGGTAGATTTTTGAGTCTACCTGCCACAGTGGCTGGTGGACCAAAATGTTTATTTTAGGCCCTGCAGGTGACCACACATGGGGTCGCGATCCCTAGTTTGGGTAACGCTGGCCTATATGGATAGCGCTGAATTGAAATGTTTCTTACAGAATAAATACTGTATGAAATGCATAAGCATGGTAGCAATTGAAAGGGAACAGTTTGGAGATTATGGGAAAATTATTAGACCAAAGTTGAGGACACAACAGTTCACCAGACACAAGGCTGAATCCAAACGTTTCACTGTTGATTTTATGTGCATTTTACATTTACTGTACTATCATTTGTTGATAACAAAATCTTAAAATACTCTGGATACATTCAGTAACATGATAAGACTATTTCTGGAAAATGTGGGATAGGTGCAACACAAAAAATTCTAAGGGTTTGAGTGCGAGGACTAAACTGGTGTACATTGTGTCAACGTTTATGACCACTATGTTTGATGTACAGTTACAAGTACAGTTATTTCAGTGCACTGTTATGACTCAAAGAAGAGTCTAACTATAAAAGGCTTTTTTGAGCTCTCCTAGTTGTGCTGTTTAGGAACTAGAGCAAGCACACTTGTACTTGGGTCAGGTGGGCATCATTTGAAAAGTTGTTCTATTGTCAACAGGACTTAGCTAAGTTATAAAATACGATCTTACAGTGTTAGGCTTTCACAAGGCAATTCAGAGAAACAGATCATAATTTTGGTGTGCGTAGAAAGGAATCATGAGTGCATTCAGGTGCGTGTTCCGTGGCAAACTTGCTTCACAATAGCTAAACGGGCTCATTCTGTTCAGAACAACCCAGGGTATGACGCCATGTCATCTTGTAACTGTACATGTAACAAACATAAACGTTGACACAGTATATGACATGAGTTTTATGATATGGAAATGTGAAGGGCAACTTCTTGGTTCTCAAGTTCAGAATAGCTGTCAGTCAAAACCTGTGAAGCGCAGAGCCTGAGCTCTAACTTCATTAATAGCATGTTACTGTACAGCCACCACGTTCCAATTTAGGTGCTTATCAGTGCCCAAATCTGCAATTTTCAACCCGGGTACGAGTGTGAAGGGCTACCATTATGCAACAACACACTAGTCACACACTCTATGCTGTGGTTTAATGAAAGCCTAGTTGCGTAAGGGAGTCTCTGAATACTAAAGCAGTAGCTAGCTGTGTGGAATAGCAGGGTTTCACAACACAAAGAGCAACAGGAGGAGGGTACAATTGAGCCGACGTAAATAACATGGTCTATGAATGGAGGTGTATGACTCTGATACTTTATCCTCAATGTTAGCCTTGGACACAAAATTATGGGATCACAAAATGACAGACCAAGTGTATAATGTTTTCTGAAGTTATGAATCACTATCTAGCCCAGGGCTCTCCAACCCCATTCCTGGAGAGCTACCCTCCTGTAGGTTTTCGATCCAACCCCAGTTGTAACTAACCTGATTGAGCTTTTCAACCAGCTAATTATTAGAATCCGGTGCGCTAAATTAGGGTTGGAGCGAAAACCTACAGGACGGTAGCTCTCGGGGGAACAGGGTTGGAGAGCCCTGATCTAGCCTAACCCCCAGACATACACCATTGATCTCACCCTCTGCTCTCTCTCTCCCCTCCTCAGATGCACCCCTTATCGACCGGGAGGAGCTGTTTGTGCAGAAGCTGCGGCAGTGCTGTGTGCTCTTTGACTTTGTCACAGACCCCCTAAGCGACCTGAAGTACAAGGAGGTGAAGCGTGCCGGTCTGAATGAGATGGTGGAGTACATCACGCACAACCGCGATGTGGTCACAGAGTCCATCTACCCCGAGGGTGTCATCATGGTAAGAAGAGAACACACACACAAACTCAAGACAACATGCATGCAGTCACAAGTGCATTCGTAAAGTATTCAGACCCCTGGACTTTTTCCACATTTTGTTACGTTACAGCCTTATTCTAAAATGGATTAAATAGTTTTTCCCCCTCCTCAATCTACACACAATACCCCATAATGACAAAGCAAAAACAGGTTTTTAGTAATGTTTCAGATTTACATAAGTATTCAGACCCTTTACTCAGTACTTTGTTGATTACAGCCTCAAGTCTTCTTGGGTATGACGCTACAAGCTTGGCACACCTGTATTTGGGGAGTTTCTCCCATTCTTCTCTGCAGATCCTCATGCTCTGTCAGGTTGGATGGGGAGGGTCGCTGCACAGCTATTTTTAGGTCTCTCCAGAGATGTTTGATCGGGGTAAGTCTGGGCTCTGGCTGGGCCACGCAAGGACATTCAGAGACTTGTCCCGAAGCCACTCCTGCATTGTCTTAGCTTTGTGCTTAGGGTCGTTGTCCTGTTGGAAGGTGAACCTTTGCCCCAGTCTGAGGTCCTTAGCGCTCTGAAGCAGGTTTTCATCAAGGATCTCTGTACTTTTCTCTGTTCATCTTTCCTTCGATCCTGACTAGACTCCCAGTCCCTGCCGCTGAAAAACATCCCCACAGCATGATACTGCCACCACCATGCTTCACCATAGGGATAGTGCCAGGTTTCCTCCAGACGTGACGCTTGGCATTCAGGCCAAATAGTTCAATTTTGGTTTCATCAGACCAGAGAATCTTGTTTCTCATGGTGCCTTTTGGCAAACTCCAAGCGGGCTGTCATGTGCCTTTTAGTGAGGAGTGGCTTCCGTCTGGCCACTTTACCATAAAGGCCTGATTGGTGGAGTGTTGCAGAGATGGTTGTTCTTCTGGAAGGTTCTTCCATCTCCACAGAATAACTTTGGAGCTCTGTCAGAGTGACCATCGGGTTCTTGGTTACCTCCCTGACCAAGGTCCTTCTTCCCCGATTGCTCAGTTTGGCCGGGTGGCCAGCTCTAGGAAGATTCTTGGGGATCTTCAATGCTGCAGAAATGTTTTGGTACCCTTCCCCAAATCTGTGCCTCGACACAATCCAGTCTCGGAGCTCTACGGACAATTCCTTTGACCTCATGGCTTGGTATTTGCTCTGACATGCACTGTCAACTGTGGGACCTTATATAGACAGGTGTGTGCCTTTCCAAATCATGTCAAATCAATTTAATTTACCACAGGTGGACTCCAATCAAGTTGTAGAAACATCTCAAGGATGATCAATGGAAACAGGATGCACCTGAGCTCAATTTCGAGTCTCATAGCAAAGGGTCTGAATACTTATGTAAATAAGGTATTTCTGTTTTTTGTTTTTAATACATTTGTAAAAAATTCTAAAAACCAGTTTTCACTTTGTCATTATGGGGTATTGTGTGTAGATTGATGAGGAAAAAATGAATTTAATCCATTTTAGAATAAGCTTGTAACGTAACAAAATGTGGAAAAAGGGAAGAATACTTTCCGAATGGACTGTACACTCTGACACAGTGTGGAAGGGCCAACATTTAATCACATGTTGTGGGTGTAAACATGCTGTCACCTCAGCATGCCACATCCTGACTCTGTAATGACACATGCCTGGCCTCGCTCAGGATTCCACCCAGCACAGTAGGGGGAGAGAATCGGCATCAAACCCTTGAGGAGCTTCCAAAGTTCATTATTTATTTAGGTGATGAGTCAGATCGAGCCAAATCCCTCTGGAAGCCTTTAAGCCCGGCGTCTCTCCCTCTCTCCTCCCCCTGTCATACACTCTCCCTCTCCTCTGAGTTACACCTACCCTCTCTCCTCCCTCCTGGATTATTCTTTCCTACCTCCTTCCTGGGGTATTTTCTCCTACCTCCTGGGGTATTGTCCCTCCTTCTCTGAAGTACTCTTTCCCTCTCTCCTCCCTCCTTCCCCTTGTAGTTCTCTTCTCCCCCCCCCCGGGGAATTCTCTCCCTCTCTGCTTGTGACACATTTTTTGTGCTTTGCTCAACAAGTAATAAGTGTGCACTGGGGAATTATCAATTATCCATCACAAATCATGGCCCATACACCTGCTCTTCCTTTCAGCATCTCTAAATTGTTGGCAATGCCCAACAACACTGGCCTTTTGTATATCTTTCACCTTCTTCCTCTCTTTCTTTGTCCTACATTCTCTCTCTCGCCATTGTACTGTACATCTTCTGCTTTTCCGTCGTCCATCACTTTCCCTCTTTCACACCAACCACCTCCTGCTCCCTTTCATCTTGCTGCTGTCGTCTCTCCCAGTGTGAGTGTTCTGGAATGATGCTGAGGTGCAGCTCTGGAGCTGTGGAGCCAGGCAGGCTATTTCCAGCCTCTCTCTTTCCTCAGTGCCAGAGGGGCTCTGTGCGGCGGCAGCCTCAGGCCCAGACAGGAAGTAGGTGCTGGGGAAGCGTTGCTTTATGTCAGCTGCAAGGATGCTGGCAGAAGGATGCTGCTCAGCTGCAGCTCTCCCAGTGGCAGTGTTAGCGGGGCTAACCTAAACAGCCTTTAAACAGAGTTAGCAGGGTTACCTCAAAACAGCCCTTACCAGGGCCTTTCTCAGTGGTAGGCAGAGGCCAGGGCACACTTGGGTCCTCTCTCAACACCACCTGTTTGTCAAATGATTTGTGCTCTGATCTAATGAATGTCATTCCTTTTGTGTGGTATCAGATTATCAGATGGATTGTGCTGTGTTTTCCTAAAATGTACAATCGGATGGTAGCTTTAGCATTGTTGATTGTTGCCATGTTGTCTGACACCTCTCATCTGCCCTGTTCAGTTTTCAATCAACCTGTTTAGGACCCTACCACCATCCTCCAACCCCACGGGGGCTGAGTTTGACCCAGAAGAGGACGAGCCCACACTGGAGGCTGCTTGGCCACACCTACAGGTAACGTGTTTTTTTTCTTACATTTGGAATTTAGACTAGAAAAAGTTATTTCCATGCAGTATTGACACCCTCATATCACATCAACCTTTTTTTCTTCTTCTCTCCAGCTGGTGTATGAATTCTTCTTACGATTCCTGGAGTCCCCTGATTTCCAGCCAAATGTCGCAAAAAAATACATTGACCAAAAGTTTGTACTGTCTGTAAGTATCCCTCTGGGTACAACACAAACTGTGTTCCCTGTAACTGCTGAGCTGTTGAAATATCTAACCCTTTACACTCGTGGGACTTGACCTATGTGGATAGGGCTAAATTGAAATTCTTACAAAAGAAATATGAAATGCATAAACATTGGTAGCAATTGAAAGGGAACAGTTTGGAGATTATGGGACAATTATTAGACCAAAGTTGAGGACACAACAGGGAATCCAAAAATTACACTGATTTCATGTGCATTTTACATTTACTGCACTTTTTGCCGCATTTGTTGATAACAAAATCTGAAAATTCTCTGGATACATTCAGTAACATGATAAGAATATTCCTAGAAATAATGACAAGGCTTTGAGTGAGAGGACTAACTGGGGTCTCCAAGTGGCCACGCACCTCTCCAATGTGTGCACAATTCCTAAGCAATTTCAATGCACTTTTATGACTCAAAGAAGAGTCTTCAACTATAAGGTGCTTTTTTGAGATCTCCTAGCTGTGCCGTTGAGGAACTAGAGCAAACACACTTGTAGTTGTTTTGTTTGGAACACATCCCTGCGTCCCGCCATCATATAATTACTGTTGTTGCTTACGCAGTCCAAAAACGGCAATTGTATTTCTCACATGCGCCGAATACCTTACAGTGAAATGCTTACTTACAAGACCTAACCAACAATGCAGTTTTAAGAGAAATAAGTGTTAAGTAAAAAATAGATAAGTAAAAAATAAAAGCAGTAAAATAACAGTAGCGAGGCTATATACAGGGGGTACCGGTACAGAGTCAATGTGTGGGGGCACCGGTTAGTCGAGGTAATTGCGGTAATATGTACATGTAGGTATAGTTAAAGTGACTATGCATAGATAGTAAACAGAGTAGCAGCAGCGTAAAAGAGGGGGTGGGGGGGGACAAAATGCAAATAGTCCGGGTAGCCATTTGATTAGCTGTTCAGGAGTCTTATGGCTTGGGGGTAGAAGCTATTAAGAAGCCTTTTGGACCTAGACATGGCGCTCCGGTACCGCTTGGCGTGCGGTAGCAGTGAGAACAGTCTATGACTAGGGTGGCAGGAGTCTTTGACAATTTTTAGGGCCTTCCTCTGACACCGCCTGGTATAGAGGTCCTGGATGGCAGGAAGCTTGGCCCCAGTGATGTACTGGGCCGTACCCACTACCCTCTGTAGTGCCTTGCGGTTGGAGGCCGAGCAGTTGCCATACCAGGCAGTGATGCAACCAGTCAGGATGCTCTCGATGGTGCAGCTGTAGAACTTTCTGAGGATCTGCCAAATCTTTTCAGTCTCCTGAGGGGTAATAGGCTTTGTCGTGCCCTCTTCACGACTGTCTTGGTGTGTTTGGACCATTATAGTTTGTTGGTGATGTGGACACCAAGGAACTTGAAACTATCAACCTGCTCCACTACAGCCCCGTCGATGAGAATGGAGGCGTGCTAGGTCCTCTTCTTTTACCTGTAGTCCACAATCATCTCCTTTGTCTTGATTACGTTGAGGGAGAGGTTGTTATCCTGGCACCACACGGCCAGGTCTCTGACCTCCTCCCTATAGGCTGTCTCATCGTTGTCGGTGATCAGGCCTACCACTGTTGTGTCGTCGGCAAACTTAATGATGGTGTTGGCGTCGTGCCTAGCCATGCTTGTTCTATTGTCAACATGACTAGATCTTACAGTGGTAGGCTTTCAAAATGCAATTCAGAGAAACAGATTGTAATTTTGGTGCGCATAGAAAAAAATCATGAGTGCATTCAGGTGTGTGTTCTGCAGCATATTTTCTTCACAATAGACAAACAGGCTCATTCTGTTCAGAACAACTCAGGGTATGACGCCATGTCATCTTGTAACTGTACATCAAGCATAGTCATCAAAAACATTATGACATGAGTTTTATGATATGGAAATGTGAAGTGCACATTTGGCTTGCTTGTATGACATCAAAGCGGTATTTATTATAATCCTCAACGTCTCATCTTTCAAAATACATCGAGTCATCTTAATTTAGAGCATTTCCCTCACTCAGACAACCATTTTTTTGGTAAAAGTTGTCCAATTAGCGGGAGGGATGGGAACTTCTTGTCGCGTGCGGCGCTCATGTTCAGAACGGCTGTCAGTCAAAACGAATACAGCGAGAGCCTGAGCTCTGACGTCATTTATAGCATGTTACTGTACAGCCACTGCGTTCAAATTTAGGCGCTAATCAGTGCCTAAATCTGCCATTTTCAACCCGTATACGGGTACAAGTGTAAAGGGCTACGTGGCAATATGTGTAATATCCAGGTGCTCAGGCAGTCAGGAATGATGCTGTTTAAGTGTGCGTATCAAATCAAATCAAATCAAATTTCATTGGTCATATACACATATTTAGCAGATGTTATTGCGGTGTAGGGAAATGCTTGTGCAGAAGTATCTATAATTCACAACAATACACACATCTAAAAGTAAAAGAACGGAATTAAGAAATATATAAATATTAGGATGAGCAATGTCGGAGTGGCATTGACTAAAATACAGTAGAATAGAATACAGTATATACATAAGAAATGAGTAAAGCAGTATGTAAACATTATTAAAGTGACTAGTGTTCATTATTAAAGTGACCAGTGATTCCATGTCTGTATATAGGGCAGCAGCCTCTAAGGTGCAGGGTTGAGTAATCAGGTGGTAGCCGTCTAGTGATGTGGGTGTACTCAAACCTTGGCCAGCTTCTGTCTCCTTCCCACACAGTAGAGAGTCATGAGAGCTGAGAGTGAATTAGCAGGGACCACTCTTCTCCATCTGACCACATGATGCTTCCCATCCACCGCTGCTGGGAATGAATATTAATAAGGACTTGAGTCAGCCTACTCACTTTCTGAGTACTGTCCTGGGCTCCAAACACACATTGCTTTGCATTATGTTATGGGGAAACCCAGCCGCTATGAAATCACATAGCAATCAAATTTTGTTTTCACCACACCACTTGATACTGTGTGCTACATTGCCTTGAACACTTCAGTGTGTTGGTCAATAAAAGCTTTGTGTTTGTCTGATGATGAGTATTTTCTACCTTTGCCTGATTGAAGTATTTTAGCTTCTACAATTGCAAGTGTCGCATTGTATCTTTTGTATTGAATACAGTGCTAGTTTCTTGAATACCTATGCATTGATGTTTGACATGATCATGCCACCCCCTTCCTCCTCACAGCTCCTGGAGCTGTTTGACAGTGAAGACCCCAGGGAGCGGGACTTCCTGAAGACCATCCTCCACAGGATCTACGGCAAGTTCCTTGGCCTCCGGGCCTACATCCGCAGACAGATCAACAACATATTCTACAGGTGAGATATGGATTTTACACCTCCTTGTACACCAGGTATGTCAGTCCGTAGAAATAGAATTACAGGTACACTCAATGTGGCTGGCGGTCCACCTAACACAGGACACTGACTTGTTTGGGGGGATGCCTGTTCTAGGTATTCTATTTCAATGTGTCTGTCTTGCAAGCAGCTGCATAGCTCGCCGTTGAAATCTATTCAGAGTTTGATGGAGAGAGTCTATCAGTTCTTGGGAGAATAGATATGTAACTGCAAGTAACTGCAAGAACTGCAAGGTTGTCAAATGTTGATGTATGTAGAAAGTAATTTGTCAGTATATCTGTTATCTGTGCCATGTAATTTAGTTGACCTTAGCCTGGTCTCATGTTGCAGGTTTATATATGAAACCGAGCATCACAATGGAATCGCCGAGCTCTTAGAAATCTTAGGAAGGTGAGTGTACTATCCCGTCAACACATAATCTCTTTTTTTTATTTTTTTTATATTAATCTAAAACAAGTCTTCCCTTATCCCCAGCATAATCAACGGCTTTGCCCTGCCATTGAAAGAGGAGCACAAAATGTTCTTGATCCGAGTGCTGCTGCCGCTTCACAAAGTGAAGTCACTCAGCGTCTACCACCCACAGGTACCATAGTGCTCTGAAAGGGCCCCCTCACACAGTGTGAGGGTCAGACATGACACTCTTATATCAGCTCCTGCTGAAATGCTCTCACTCACTCTCTCTCCACAGCTGGCGTATTGCGTCGTGCAGTTCTTGGAAAAGGACAGCAGTCTAACTGAACCAGTGAGTTTGGCGTGTCTTCAAATGGGAATTGTCAGCCAAAGGTCCTTAGCTGGGCAATATATGGTTTTATACAGAGTGAATGTTAATGTTGTGTAAATGATTTGACCCCCAGGTGATCATGGGCCTGCTGAAGTTCTGGCCTAAGACCCACAGCCCGAAAGAGGTGATGTTCCTCAACGAGCTGGAGGAGATCCTGGACGTCATCGAGCCGTCTGAGTTCGTCAAGGTCATGGAGCCACTGTTCAGACAGCTGGCCAAGTGTGTGTCCAGTCCACATTTCCAGGTACACTACACCTGCCTCATGCTCACTCACACTGCTGTGTTTACTCATTCAGCTTCACTGACCCAAACATAACAGAATATGGCATTGCCTTCAGGAAGGAAAAATAACATCACGCCAGTTTAAAGTAATTTGTCTTAGAATCAAGTGCGATATTTTGTCATGAACAGAGTGAACAAGCACTGGAACTATACAGTACCCACAATGGAAGATGACTGCCTTGGTAGATTACAAGCGTATTGTCTCTGATGGCTTCCTGTGTTGTGTGCTCAAGGTGGCAGAGAGGGCGCTGTACTACTGGAACAATGAGTACATCATGAGTCTGATCAGTGACAACGCAGCCAAGATCCTCCCCATCATGTTCCCTGCTCTCTACAAGAACTCCAAGAGCCACTGGAACAAGTATGACCCCTGCATCCAAGTCAATTAAAAGATCAATGCTCCTGCTAAACTGATGTGCCTCCAAAACAAGCCTGGCGATTATAACCCTGGTTGCCATAGCTGGGTTCGCATTTGAGAGAAGAAATCAATTAATTGTTGTAATGGAAGAACAGACAATGCACTTTGTGCAGAAATATTTTTCTCCTCCTAAAAATGGGATACTGGATCCTTTTGAATATAATCCATAAAAAAATGGATGTACAGCACTCTCTGAAAGATGCATTTCAATGATTAATTGTATGTTAACCTGCACATATTGCATTGTGTTAAATGCCCTTCCTATGTCTAGGACAATCCATGGGCTGATCTACAACGCCCTGAAGCTTTTCATGGAGATGAACCAGAAGCTGTTTGATGACTGCACCCAGCAGTACAAGGCTGAGAAACAGAAGTGAGTCCACTGGGCATGCTCAGAGAGGACATCTGCATGGTCCTCTATTAAATCAGCATCTTCCCTTTATTCCCTTGTTGAACTATTGATCCTCTCCCTCAAAGCACAGTAAAATGCCAAGCTAGATAATTTCCTGGTTGGCTCCAACTCAAAGTTGTTTTTGTTGCTGATGTGTTTTCAGAGAGAAGTACAAGCTGAAGGAGCGTGAGGAGGTCTGGCACAAGATTGAGGAGCTGGCTAAGCATAACCCTCAGGTGATCCTCACTGCAGGTTGCCAAAAACACCAGAACCCCATCCCCATGCATTATGGAACATTCACATCACGCTGTTCCAGGGAGTAGGCTCAGGAAATTAGACTATGCTATTTATTTCCACATTAGACATTTGTAGATGGACACTGCATAATTGGATTTGACTTGCTTTTTAAAAAGTGTATTGTATGTAATATCAAATGAATGGTCCCTAGCAACACACTTCCTGTCTATTATCCTGATTCTGCAAATACATCCCATAATATCATTGTCGCCAGGAGCAACGGAAAGGGAGAGAAAATAATTATGTTGCTATGGTTGTGTGTGATTGTCTGTAGAGCAAGAGGTGGAGGTGGGGATTTTGGGGTTTTAAACAGGGTCATGCTTTAATTAATTAGACTTTATAAAGTCCTTTTTGTTCCAGATACATCTAATTATCATCATTGATCATCTCTTGTGACTGATTCCCATCTCCAAGGGCTCAGGCACAAAGAGCTGAAGTTTTAATTAAGAGGAATTGTGCTTCCATGAATGTAGCCAAGATATGGGTGTGTGTCGGTAGCTATGTTTCCATTAACTTGTCCAGTGATTATTTATTTTGGTCGACATTTTAGAAAGTTTGCATAGAAAATAGATGCGACAATTGCCTGCTACGGTGCGTTTCCATGTAACTGTCTTGTGTCAATTAAAAACAGCTGGATGTAATGACGTCACACCCAAAAAAGAAAATCAGCAAAAACCCAGATTTTCTAATACCAAATTGTAGTTGAAATGTTTCCATTATCCATTTAGGCAAATTGCGCATTAATAAATTGGCGACAGCCCTCCCACCAATCTGTTTCATGTCAGGTAGCCTGCAAAAGCCAGCATGGATATAATGCAAGAATGTACTAATATTTGCCATATTCTAATAATTCTCATGTGCCAATGTATCGCCACGGTCCGTGCCATGGTGAGACTTGCATTCCTGTAGATCTGAAATAATTAAATGGTGAAACTTGCATCCAGCCAACCAGAAAAGCAAGGCGAAGCAATTCGGCCATTCTTGAAAGTCAAGGCAATCGTTGTCCGGCAAAGAAACATCATTTTTATAGTTGAAGTATAGATTTAGTAAGAAGTAGGCATTTAGAAAATAAATGTGGAGTGGAGCTTTATAGTCACGTGCTGACATGCCCTGTGAACTTTCAACATTATTCAGCAATCATCATTTATTTGAATAACACTGTTTCCATCATTTGTCGCAATAAAGAACATTTGACTAAAATAAAATCCACCCCTTTCGAACAGATTAAAAACAACAACTGATAGAACATTTCTCCGATAGCTGCTGTTTGCATTACACGTCGCAGTGTTTTTGTTGTTGTTGCGACATTGTGTTTGTCAAATGAACCTGGGTCAATGGAAACCTGCCTAATGTCTGACTGTGAGAGAGGAAATATCTGTCTTTTAACCTATGCTTTATCTGCAGGTTACCAAACTCCGACCTGGTCTCCACCCACAAGAAGAGGTTTGCTTCTTTTCTTACTGAATTCAATGGGCTATCTGACATTGATCTTGGTACATTCGTGGGTGTGTTTCACAGTCGGTATCCAGACCAGATCCAACTAATTTGTTTCTATCTGTAATTTTCCAGTACATGATGTACAATGAGAGTCCGGGAGGGGGGCCCTTGTACTCCATGGAGACGGAGACGCCCACTGCTGAGGACATTCAACTGTTGAAGAAGACTGTCGAGACAGAGGCCACACAGGTACAACTACCAGCACACTTAGAGGTACACCACGCTGTCTACATACGTCCACCTGCAGGCTGTTTTTCCAGCCTAGTAACTTCCTAACACACCTACTTACTAATCAATGAATCGTCAAGGCCTTCATTTGTTGAATCACAGATATGTACTCACACCCCCCGTAACACATACAGTACGCCCTGCAGGCTGTTGTTCCAGCCTAGTATTAATACACCTACCAACCAATCAATGAATCAAGAAAAAACAACACTGTTTTGTTTATTTCTTTTTCTTTTTGTCTTTCTACGTTTTTAAAGTTGTAAACGAATGCTTCATCCAACTCGTGTCAGTTTCAGAATTCACCAGACCCTGTCTGTCCATTTGAGAAGTTTCATTGCTGTATTGGATATGTATTGGATATGGATATAATATGAACTTCGTTCTACGTATATTCTTCCATAGGGGATGAAGGACATCAAGAAAGACAAGGTGTTGATGCGGCGGAAGTCGGAGCTGCCGCAGGACGTGTACACTATAAAAGCCCTGGAGCAGCACAAGCGAGCAGAGGAGTACCTGACGGCAAACGAGGAGGCCCTCTGACAAGGGAACAGTGGCACCCTCCATGCCTAACTCCCCCCAACCCCCCTGTATGTCTCTCATCCAAACAATCGCCTGCTGTACATCTGACAGCCCCCTCTTCGCCTCCGCTCCTCAACCCCCACCACCCCTCCATCTCTGCCGGAGAGCCCCATCTGCAGAAAACCAGGGCCATCACAGAGTTAGACAAGAACACACACACTCCTATACGCACACATAGAAACATACAGATATGCACACAGACCTACAATTGTTCCAACTTCCAAATACTCACACATACTTGACTACAGTGGGCCGATCGTTAGGTTGCACGAGGACAACCATAATACAACAGTAGTATTAAGTGTAAGCATCCGTGAAGCATGTTTCTTTGTTATTGTTTCTGTTTCCTTTCGGATTGGTTTTGGTTGTCCTCATGTTCCTCCCTCCCACTGTGATCTGCTGTGCTAAAAGAGAACGACCAAGCATTACCTATAGAGGGCAGTAGAGTGAGTGGTCGTCCCGCTAGCTTGTCTGTAGTGAGGGTTATCTGATTGGTTTGGTGGATGATAGGGCCATGCTCTAGTCCAGCTGGACGTCTAGTGGAAGTAGTGGTTCTGCTCGGTAAAAAAAAACCTAGCTGTCAGTTCATGTGCAGGGAACATAGTACATTTTGGGGAAGCCAAGTCTGGGACACAAAGCTTACAAGGCAAAGCAATTAAATGAAATGAGAGCACTAGGAATCAAGATGGCTGCCTTTATCTTAATTTAATGATTTACTGTATGTCAGTCTCTTCCATTAAACTGTTTTTCTCACTCTTTAGTACTGTAGTTGTAGCTTCATAAAGTCACCTCTTTGCATCCTTAAATCATGGCCTTACAGCATCTGTTGAATTACATTCTCCCTGTTGGTTAGTCGTATGCTAATAGCATGGTTGTAAGCCTAGGTAATTTGTGTATGCAGGGCATTCAGTCTGGGTCTCAACTTACTGTTGAGCGTTAGAATAGTAGAATACACAAGGTGCAATTTAGATATTTGGTTGTGCATCAGCAGTTTCTCTTGTTATGTCAGTCACTGACATTCACTCAATTAGCCCATGTCACCTAACATTTTTTAGATTGGTAAGTTAGTCTACCCAGCTATCTAAACTTATAGTAATCATGGCCGAATTACCGACCAGGCACGAAGGCCCTGACCTCCAGGGGGCCCCCATTGATTTTGTTAGTCACTCTAACTCAGATATCGTATTATCATGGCATAAGTCATGGCAAAATGTTTAGAATTGCAGGACATTAGCTGTAAAACTGCACATTTCTCTCTGCCCCATGGCAAAATGAGTAGAAATTAGTTATAAAATTGCTAAATCTTCTCTCCACCCCATTCGAAAATGTGTAGAATTGCAGGAAATTGGCCTCCCGAGTGGCGCAGCGGTCTAAGGCACTGCATCGCAACACTTGAGGCGTCACTACAGACCTGGGTTCGATCCCAGGCTGTGTCACAGCCGGCCGTGACCGGGAGACCCATGAGGCGGCACACAATTGGCACAGCGTTGTCTGGGTTAGGGGAGGGGTTGGCCGTCTGGGATTTCCTTGTCCCATCGCGCTCTAGCGACTCCTTGTGGTGGGCCGGGCACCTGCAAGCTGACATCGGTCGCCAGCTGGACGAGACTGTAACTACCAATTGGATATCACGAAATTAGGGAGAAAAAGGGGTAAAAAAAGTCATACATAAATAAGATTTGCAGGAAATTAACTTTAAAACGTAAACATTTTCTCTCAGCTGTCAAGAGGGGGGGCCACTAAATGCCCCCCAACCAAATTCTCTCCTAGGGCCCCCTCAGAATCAATGAGAAAACAATCACAATCATCTGCTTGCACTAAGAAGTGTAGGAGTTGTTTTTTGTTTTGGTCTGTTTTTGAGACTTGTGGCTTTATGACTGATATGGCTTTTCATATGTTAATTCCTAGCCGGACTGTCCACTATAAAGCACTTAAAGATACAAAACAATGATATATTAGCTATTGTCCATACAAGAAAATAAGTTTTGAACAAATGTCTAAACTTGTAATAGAGCTCCCATTGAAAAATGTTTATTGTATTTTCATAACTAGAGGTGTAGCTCAAAAGCAAATAATGTCACTGTGTCAAAAAGAAACCTCAGAAAATAATTCAGTTCGATAGGATGTCAGGGTAATATTGTCTTCAAGATGTTGGTCTTTAGGAAAGGCAACCATAAGCTGCTGCAGTGTCCGTCCATCCTTTTCTGTTTTCTTAAAGATAACCTTCTCACTTTGCTCTGTCCAGACTCTGAATGTCATGATTGTTATCCATTCCTATCCATAATTATTTTGTGTTTATTAATGTTTCTGTCCCAATAGCTAACATCCCCTCTGCCTCTTTAGTTATTCTTCTGTAGCCATCTTCTGGCCTTTCTTTCTTATGTGTTGTTTGTGGATTTATGTTTGTCATTGATGAAAATGCACCTCTGTTGAGGTGGCCTCATTGTGGAAAGAAAAGGGTTATTTCAGTTCAGGGAATCTCTACAAAATATCCTATTCACTTTTCTCCTCCTCTAAACCGGCTTGATTCAATAGGTGTCTTTCCTAGATTGTGCTCTACAGTTTCTTTCAAGCGCCTAAGCAATATTTTTAGAGTTGAAGAAACAAACTCATGCACTTAATGGTGTATGGAAGTGCGCAAAACAATCCTCCTCATAGGACTATCTACAGATGATTATACTTGCTTTACTAGCACATTTTGGAAAAAGGAAAGCGTGCGGTTACTGGTGCAAATATGTGTACTGTATATTGTAATGTATATTGCTTAGGGTTGCACCCCCTGCCACCCCCTTGTCCTGTAGGTTTATCTCACTTATCGCTTTACCACTCGCCCCTCTTGTTTTCTTCCACTTGCTGCACGAGGTCATCATTTCTTTGTCGTATGGTCTCGTCTATTGAGTTTTCTGTCAATCACTCCCAACAGTGGGGAATAACTCACTCCTCTAAGGCTGCTGGACAAAGTGACTCATCATCTCACACATGCTTAGAGGCTGGCTGCCAAATAGTTCCCTCCCTCAACATGACCTTACAGTAATAATGTTCGAGCGGTCTAAATCCAAGCTATTTGGAGCTGCTTATTATATAATTGGAGTTGGATTCCTAACATAAAGATTCAAATTTTTAGCAAGTACTGTGCTCAGTAATCACAGTAGCGATAAGCTCTACAATCTCCCTCGGTAAAACAAAAATCGAATCGGCTCAAATTGGATTTGCCAAGTCTTGTCTGCACCGAAGACCTATGCTCTAAATTGTCTTCTGGTGAGGTTTGAAAATGTTACCTGTGCATGAGACATTTGAATTTATAAACCGTATATCAATAAGTCGCAATATAATTAAAAATATGAATTCTTAATATAAATAATGTATTACTGTTCTCTCACCTGACTGAGCAAGGCACATGCATTCCTATTGGCCATGCTTCCAAAAGGTAGCTGTTGAGACATGCCAGACTGCAAGAAGTAGGTAGCATTGTACCAGGGCACTACGTGCCATGGCTGGGTGTCGAGTGATGACATGAAACGGTGCTCAGTTTGTCCAGCAGCCACACACAAACTGAAGAGGACATTTTGAAACAAAGGGTCTCTCTCCATGCCACTCCCTCCTACCCTCCCTCCTGTCCAGGTCTCACACTAATCTTAAGCTGCTTTCCAGATCATGTGTACATATGTTGTACTTTAATTAGGTAGAGCATTACATAGTATGAAAGTCATATTTTGTACAGATGTTCATGTATGTACAGAACAAAATAAAGTCAAAAATAGTGGACATCTATTGAGTTTGGGAATCTGTTATCCTCACAAACAATATCCATCATTGATTAAACTAGCTAATGACCCTATGCAGAATTCATGGTGCAAGAAAGACTGGGTAATTTTCATTGTTAATTTGTTATTCCCATACACTCACTGGCCAGTTTATTAGGTACACCCATCTAGTACCGGGATGGAGCCCCGTTTCCCTCCAGAACAGCCTGAATTATTCGGGGAATGTATTCTACAAGTCGGAAATGTACCACAGGGATGTTGGTACATGCTGACGCGATAGCATCACGCAGTTTCTGCAGGTTGGACGGCGGCACACCACCGCCACCAGCCTATACCATTGACACCAGGCAGGATGGGTCCATGGACTCATGCTGCTTACGCTAAATCCTGACTTCCATCAGCATGACGCAACAGGAACCAGGTTTCGTCGGAGCAGGCAATATTTTTCCACTCACCAATTGTCCAGTGATGGTGATCGTGTGCCCACTGGAGCCACTTCTTGTTTTTAGCTGATAGGAGTGGAACCCGGTGTGGTCGTCTGCTGCAATAGCCCATCCGTGACAAGGATCGACGAGTTGTGCGTTCCGAGATGTTTTAGCACACAGGACTGTCGCTGACTGGATGTTTTTTGTTTGTCGCAACATTCTCAGTAAACCCTAAACACTGTCGTGTGTGAAAAGCCCAGGAGGGCAGCCTTTTCTGAGATACTGGATCTACCGCGCCTGGAACTGATGATCATACCATGCTCAAAGTCGCTTAGGTCACTCGTTTTGCTCATTCTAACGTTCAATCGAACAGTAACTGAATGCCTCTATGCCTGCTTTATATAGCAAGCCACAGCCACGTGACTCACTGTCTGTAGGAACGATCCATTTTTGTGAATAATAATAATAATAATAATATGCCATTTAGCAGACTCTTTTATCCAAAGCGACTTAGTCATGCGTGCATAATTTTTTTTTGTTGTGTATGGGTGGTCCCGGGGATCGAACCCACTACCTTGGCGTTACAAGCGCCGTGCTCTACCAGCTGAGCTACAGAGGAGTGGTGTACTTAATAAACTGGCCGGTGAGTATGTGTGTATATATATATTACATTCAACAAAGACTATGATTAAATAGTATTGAAATATGGTAATCACAACCAATAGAAAGAATCACATTAAAAACATGATAAAACAAAGGCCATCTGGTGTTGGAACGGGTGGTATAACTGTACACTGGAATGTCTCAGAAAGCATGGTGGTGGGTGGTGGGTGGAGACTCCTGGTTAATATAGAGTAGTGTTTCTGTACTCAAGGCCAACTGGCTTTATCTGTCATTGGCATTGAGCTTCATAATACGTACTCCAGTACACTGATTCAAGTTCTTCCAGAGCAGAAACAGTAAGAATTTGCCTGATCTGAGAGACAAAATATACTATACTCCTCATTCATTTGACCTCCACATTAAACTCTACAAATGACCTTAAGCACCAGGTTAGGCGTAGTAGGTACCCAGAGCCTCCTATCAAAAACAAATATTCAGCAGAGGTATCTTAATCTAATAGGAATTGGACGTAGAGGGGTTTTCACAATCTCTCCTCTTGAGAATTGAGACACCTATGACCTGCTCAGAGGACCTCAGCCCAGACTCCCCTTGGGTAAGTGTGTTGGTGAAATGCAGGGCAGAGTTAAAGACAGACTGAGGGAAGGAGGCAATTCAGTCTTATTTGCGCTCTAGCATCAGGCCTTCTGAGCTTTGGCGAGTCTGAAGCGTCTGCTGGACCATGTCCTTCCACTGGTCGTCTGAGATCTCCTGAGCCCAGGCTGGGATGGCCAGAGAGGGCAGGGCCACTGCTGCCATGGTCCTCTTCACCAGCTCCACGTGGTCTGAAGGAGAGGAGTGGACATCAGTACAAGGCACTACATTAGATTGAAACTTCATGATTCTAAGTCATTCTGAGTTACACCATGTAGAATTTGTAAGAGCTACGGTCAATCCTCAGGCAGTATGAGTATCCCCCTGACCCCTGTATGTTGGGGTACTGTGGATGAACAAAGCAAGGCTGGGTCCTCACCTTCATCCATTGGGATGGAGGCTGCGCTGCGCTGGGCTCCTTCTGGGTCCTCCTCCTCATCACTGTCTGGGGGAGGGGGCTGGGGAAGATGCAAGCCCATCGACTGTGGAGAAATCAATCAAGATTGATAAATGTCTTGACAAGCAATATGACAACTGACATTTCACTGACTTGTCTTAATAGAGATGATAAACACATGACACAAATTGAAAAACTAAACCGATCATATTCAGAATATAGGGTTAGATACCTCTATTCTCTCCTGGACTTCTTGCAGTTGCTCTGCTACTGGGGGCATATCCTCAGGATGGTCCCCGGGTCCAGCATTTAGTCCATCAGGGTCCTGGTTTAGTGGCTGGTAATAGTAACCTCCATTATCCTCCTCGTCTCCCACACCGCCCTCTTCCTCTCCACTCCACTCCCCGCCCACCTCGGGCACCCCGCCGTCCGACGGCCGCTCCTGAACCAGCTCCTCCTCAGAGTTTGGTAAGATTCTCTCAGGACCCATCTCGAACGCTATCTCCACTTCCATCCACGGACGCCGGACTCAGGCACAAGCCCTGGATGTGTTGGGGTAGAGAGTGTTATTGAGGGGTGTTATTGAGGCAGTGACTCAGCACAGCAGTAATATACAGTACTTACTGTCTGCCTGCTTGTAATTTTGCAATGGATGTTTTATGGAACTAAGGGTGGCTTGTATTAAAGTTTGTGACTACTAGACTGTATACCTTAGCTAGTTATGGTTTTGCTGCTGTATGAAACGTTCGTCAAGGATCAATAAATTATGTCAACCTAAGCAAACGAAACTACTGAAGGAACAGCCGGAAAGGATCTTCAACCAGCGACCATGTTAAAGTGCAAGTGCACCTGCTTCTGTGCCATAAAAATCCAGACCTGAGCCTGAGGCTATTGACTCGAAGGGAATCATGCACGAGCATGGATACAGAGGCTAATCTAAGTTATATATTAATATATCTCCATCTACCTGCTGTTCTCGAATAGCTAAATAAGACTGATTTAGCTAGACTGCAAGCTAACGACGATAGCTTTTATACGACGTTAGCAATTTCGCTAACCGGCTAGCTAGCTTATATAGGATGACAGACCCGATGAGCCGGGACACAACCCATGCATGAGGTAAGAGTATTATAAACCCTTTTAACATATATATATCGGTGTGGGTAATAACGTTCCATTTCACTAACCTTGAAAGTTAGATAGATTTTTCTCAATGTTTTGGGCCACCAGCTAGCTACTGTTGTGGTTCCTGTTCCTGTCCGGTTGGGAAGTACGCCATCCCATGTACCCAGAGGAGACTGGCGGTACTGCAGTTTAACTGACGCCGAGCCCAGAAAGACAATTCCAATTGACGTCCCCAAAGAGAAGTCAATTTTCAAAATTCCTAAAAAGACACTTTCGTTATCACCTTTGTACCAAAAACATAAATATAATTTTCCCATGAATTGTCTTCAAGGTCGATTTTTTCCCCCAGCACTCACAGCCGAAGATAACATTTTACTTTCATGCTCTGACCTTGTGTCACATGCACTGTTAATGAGTGTCCAGTCCTTTAGCTCACGTAGCAGACAATACCTGCTTTTTGAGGTGCTACAAACCCATGGCAGGTTTAAACTGATGGGTATACAGATAAGATTTACTTGGGTCCCAGCCCATGTGGGGTGGAGGGGAACGAGGCAGTAGATGTACTGGCTAAACAAGCACTTAGTAGTGGGGATGTTGAAGTTTCAATGAGCAAGACAGAGGCAAAAAGACTGATATATATATATATATATATACAGTGATGGTGCAGAGATGTCAGGAGCAGTGGAATAGAGATAATAAGGAAAGGCATTTATTTCAAGTACAGAGGAAAGTCAGGGAGGGGAGGATGGCAGGAAGGGACAGAAGAGAGGAGGCTATTTGTACAATATTAAGGGTGGGACACAGCCAGTTGAATAAGACATTAAATGTGATAGGAAAGCATCCAACAGGAAAGTGTGATTATTGTCAGGAAACGGACACCGTGGAGCATGTATTGCTACAGTGTGGGCAGTATCAGAGGGAAAGAGAGAGGATGAGATCTAGTATGAGGGAGAAGGGGATACAGGAAATTAGTTTAGAGTATATTGAGTAGAACGTCATTAGATATAGTGTCAAATATTTTGTTATATTTTTTAAGAGATACGGGGCTGGCAGGGAGGATTTAGTTTCTCCCTGTCTCTGGCCCTCATTCAAGCAGGACATGCTCATTCAAGGTGCTGGATTCCTCACATTGGAAGATCAGACAGACTGACTGAAGTGAATGGATCCAAATAATATCATTACATTAACAGTTCAAGTAAGTTGGTGATTGAGTTGTAGTTATGATTTTGTGTAATAAATAACTAGCTAGCTCCTTCATCTTCAAAATAAAGTTGCTTTTAGCTATCTTGTCAGTTTGCCTTGTGATTTGCTATAGCTAGCTAACTTGGTTAGCCCACAATCAATGTCATTGAGGATAGCTAGCTAACTACAAAACGTTAGCTAGTAGCCTACTTCAAATTTGCATTAGGTAAATATAGTTAGCGTTCACAAGCTTGCTAGGTAAACACCATTTAATATCTAGCTAGCTCGTTAATATTAACTACAACTGGGCTGAGTGTAGTTAGTTACATTGGTCATTGTGTCTACATTGCCTGACAGCAAAGTTATTTGAGACAAATCAGATGAAAACTTGGTCACAAATGATGTGGTGGGGGGCTTTTTTTCTCTTCAATTGGGTGTAGAATAGGCCTTTTAGTATAGGTTATTTTGGTGTCAATTTAAGGACCTCTTATACTTGAAGAATGCGCACTCTTGTGTCATTATTTTGTGTTTGGACACTGCCTTCAGAAAATATTCACACCCCTTGACTTTTTCCACATTTTGTTGTGTTACAGCTAGGGCTGGACAATATGGACAAAAAATCATACAGTACCTCGAAATTGTTATTATTATTATTTTTTCTCTAAATAAGTGTTAATTAAAGGTCAAATACACTGCATTTCAACGGTCAGCAATAATCGAATGAATTCAGGGCTTGTTAAGTTATACCTAGGCTAAATATAAGCCTTCCACAACCATAAGACCGACGAATAATTTAATTATTTTATCAAAATAGTTTAACCTGCTTTTTTTGCAATAATCACTGATCTGGCTTTCAAGTCTGTCTATGAAAATCCCCTTTTTGTTACAAATGTAACTATATTGAATACAAATATTAACGCAACAATTTCAAAGACTTTACTGAGTTACAGTTCATATGAGGAAATCAGTCAGTTGAAATAAATAAATTAGGCCCTAATCTATGGATTTCACGTGACTGGGAATACAGATATGCATCTGTTGTTCATAGATACCTTAAAAGAAATGGGCCTCACAATAGGCCTCAGGATCTCGTCACGGTATTTCTGTGCATTCAAATTGCCAGGGATAAAATTGTGAGGCATTGTGTTCATTGTCCGTAGCTTATGCCTGCCCATACCATATCCCCACCGCCACCATGGGGCACTCTGTTCACAACGTTGACATCAGCAAACCGCTCGCTCACACGACGCCATACACGTGATCTGCGGTTGTGAGGCAGGTTGGACATACTGCCAAATTCTCTAAAATGATGTTGAAGGTGGCTTATGGTAGAGAAATTAACCTTAAATTCTCTGGCAACAACTCTGGTGGACATTCCTGCAGTCAGCATGCCAATTGCACGCTCCCTCAAAACATAAGACCTCTATGGCATTGTGTTTTGTGACACAACTGCACATTTTAGTGGCCTTTTATTGTCCCCAGCACAAGGTGCACCTGTGTAATGATCATGCTGTTTAATCAGCTTCTTGATATGCCACACCTGTCGGGTGGATGGATTATCTTGGCAAAGGAGAAATGATCACTAACAGGGATGTAAACAAATTTGTGCACACAATTGGAGAGAAATAAGCTTTTTGTGCGTATGGAACATTTCTGGGATCCTTTTTTATTTCAACTAATGAAACATGGGACCAACACTTTACATGTTGCATTTATATTTCTGTTCAGTGTAGAACCATGCATAATGCACATTCACTAATAATGATAACTTCTTGTAGCAGGCATTAGGGTATAGAATTAACACAGGTCTCATCAACAATCTCTCAAGCCCATGTGCTAGTGATTAGCCAGCTAATCTTTATATTTCAAGTTTAGCCAACTTGGATCTATTTGCTAGCTAACAAGGTTGAACAGTTGAATTGTTATGAACACACCCTTCTGTCTGTCTCCAACTGTTTGAAATGCTTGTTAGCCTGTTCACTTTGTTCAGATGTTGAAATCAAGTGGCGTACCTTATTTCTCAGAATGAGAACGAGTTTCCAATTCCTTTATATAATGGTTTTATGCTTATTGCACATTTATAAAACCATTGGCGACCCGTCATTCAGGGCAGGTGGGGCAGAGCATAAATAAATATATAATAATAAAAAAAAATTGTGCCTGTTTTGCATGTAATTTTGGCATTAATTTGTCACAACAGTTTGCAAACAATGTTTTTCCTTGAGTTAATAAAGCCTCAAACAAATATGTTCTCTTTCTTGAGTAAGGCAGCTCCAAAATGCCAGCGAAAATACAGAGCGTAGGCGTTGGTAATCTTCTCTAGTTGTGCCATGATTGGCTCAGTGTTCTGTCACTCATGGAGACACTATGTCACTGCCGAATCTACAGGGAGAGCTAGGCAGTTCAAGCCCACTTGGGTGCTGCCTTAGATTTACATTAGAAGTGCCCGTCCAAGAAGGCTCAAGGTCATTGGCCTTATTCGCTGTCCCAGCGTCGTCCGGGTTTGGCCGGTGTAGTCCGTCATGTAAATAAGAATTTGTTCTTAACTGACTTGCCTAGTTAAATAAAGGTTATATTTAAATAAAAAATATATCTACTGTAGCTTTGATTGGACTGATCATGTCAACATCATACTTTCACAATCTTAGCTAGCAAGCTAGAAAAGCAGTCATCATGAATCACGTTGACAATCTACTGGCAAATCCTTGTCATATGAAGAGAAATTATAGATAAAACCTATCGGTGCTCATCGGCCATTGGACATAAACATTACACAACAAGTTGGAAATCGCTAATTTAACAATGAGTGGTTTGGAAGGAATCAACCAAGCCGACTTGCGCTATAGTAGACTAATAGCTAGGTTATTTATCATCAAATATGATTACGTGGTACCTGTCTTGGTCTGCATCAAATCGGGAGAAGCTAGTTAAGATGGCTAACGCTACCTAGCTAGGCTAATTGAGGCTGCAGTGCATGTGCGTTCTCAACCTACAGTTACAAATAACAACTCCATTCAGAATATTAAGAAGCAGCCTGCCTACCTGTTTGCTCTTGGTCATTGCCTATCCTTCTCCTTTAACTTTTAATTCCGTCATTTTAATTCCATCTTCCATTGATTAGATATCTCCTAACTTTTGCCACACACGGACGAGGTTCTATGACTGTAGCCAATTGCCGCTCTCTCTCTGGATGGATGGATGGATGGATGGATACAGTTGAAGTCGGAAGTTTACATACACTTAGGTTGGAGTCATTAAAACTCGTTTTTCAACCACTCCACAAATGTCTTGTTAGCAAACTATAGTTTTGGCAAGTCGGTTAGGACATCTACTTTGTGCATGACACAAGTAATTTTTCCAACAATTGTTTACAAACAGATTATTTCACTTATAATTCACTGTATCACAATTCCAGTGGGTCACACATTTACATACACTACGTTTACTGCCTTTAAACAGCTTGGAAAATTCCAGAAAATGATGTCATGGCTTTAGAAGCTTCTGATAGGCTAATTGACATCATTTGAGTCAATTGGAGGTGTACCTGTGGATGTATTTCAAGGCCTACCTTCAAACTCAGTGCCTCTTTGCTTGACATCATGGGACAATCAAAAGAAATCAGCCAAGACCTCAGACAAAGAATTGTAGACCTCCACAAGTCTGGTTCATCCTTGGGAGCAATTTCCAAATGCCTGAAGGTACCACGTTCATCTGTACAAACAATAGTACGCAAGTATGAAGACCATGGGACCACGCAGCCGTCATACAGCTCAGGAAGGAGACGCGTCCTGTCTCCTAGAGATGAACGTACTTTGGTGCGAAAAGTGCAAATCAATCCCAGAACAACAGCAAAGGACCTTGTGAAGATGCTGGAGGAAACAGATACAAACGTATTTATATCCACAGTAAAACAAGTCCTATATCGACATAACCTGAAAGGCCGCTCAGCAAGGAAGAAGCCACTGCTCCAAAACCGCCATAAAAAAAGCCAGACTACGGTTTGCAACTGCACATTGGGACAAAGATCGTACTTTTTGGAGAAATGTCCTTTGGTCTGATGAAACAAAAATAGAACTGTTTGGCAATAATGACCATCGTTATGTTTGGAGGAAAAAGGGGGTTGCTTGCAAGCCAAAGAACACCATCCCAACCGTGAAGCATGGGGATGGCAGCATCATGCTATGGGAGTGCTTTGCTGCAGGAGGGACTGGTGCACTTCACAAAATAGATGGCATCATGAGGAAGGAAAATGATGTGGATGTATAGAAGCAACATCCCAAGACATCAGTCAGAAAGTTAAAGCTTGGTCGCAAATGGGTCTTCCAAATGGACAATGACCCCAAGCATACTTCCAAAGTTGTGGCAAAATGGCTTAAGGACAACAAAGTCAAGGTATTGGAGTGGCCATAACAAAGCCCTGATCTAAATCCTATAGAATATTTGTGGGCAGAACTGAAAAAGCGTGTGCGAGCAAGGAGGCGTACAAACCTGACTCAGTTACACCAGCTCTGTCAGGAGGAATGGGCCAAAATTCACCCAACTTATTGTGGGAAGCTTGTGGAAGGCTACCCGAAACGTTTGACCCAAGTTAAACAATTTAAAGGCAATGCTACCAAATACTAATTGAGTGTATGTAAACTTCTGACCCACTGGGAATGTGATGAAAGAAATAAAAGCTGAAATCATTCTCTACTATTATTGTGACATTTCACATTCTTAAAATAAAGTGGTGATCCTAACTGATCTAAGACAGGGAATTTTTACTAGGATTAAATGTCAGGAATTGTGAAAAACTGAGTTTAAATGTATTTGGCTAAGGTGTATGTAAACTTCCGACTTCAACTGTAGATAATCTATATATACACACACTGCAGCAGTCGCGTTCAGATCTGTCAATTAAAATTACACATACCCATGACTGTCACTACTCATCCCTGCACCTTAGAGGCTGCTGCCCTATGTACATAGACATGGGACACTGGTCACTTGAATCATGTTTACATACTGTTTTACCCATTTCATATGTATATATTGTATTCTAGTCAAGGCCATCCTATTCAACTATTGATGTACATATATTTACATTTTAGTCATTTTGCAGACACTCTTATCCAGAGCGACTTACAGTTAGTGAGTGCATACATTTTTCATACTGGTCCCCCGTGGGAATCGAACCCACAACCCTGGCGTTGCAAGCGCCATGCTCTACCAACTGAGCTACACGGGACTACATATACTATTATATCCACGTATTCTTCAGATATACTACATATTGTATCCAAATACTGTCCATAATGTCTACACATCCCATTATTTATGTATGTACAGTGGGGGAAAAAAGTATTTAGTCAGCCACCAATTGTGCAAGTTCTCCCACTTAAAAAGATGAGAGAGGCCTGTAATTTTCATCATAGGTACACGTAAACTATGACAGACAAATTGAGAAAAAAAATCCAGAAAATCACATTGTAGGATTTTTTATGAATTGATTTGCAAATTATGGTGGAAAATAAGTATTTGGTCACCTACAAACAAGCAAGATTTCTGGCTCTCACAGACCTGTAACTTCTTCTTTAAGAGGCTCCTCTGTCCTCCACTCATTACCTGTATTAATGGCACCTGTTTGAACTTGTTATCAGTATAAAAGACACCTGTCCACAACCTCAAACAGTCACACTCCAAACTCCACTATGGCCAAGACCAAAGAGCTGTCAAAGGACACCAGAAACAAAATTGTAGACCTGCACCAGGCTGGGAAGACTGAATCTGCAATAGGTAAGCAGCTTGGTTTGAAGAAATCAACTGTGGGAGCAATTATTAGGAAATGGAAGACATACAAGACCACTGATAATCTCCCTCGATCTGGGGCTCCACGCAAGATCTCACCCCGTGGGGTCAAAATGATCACAAGAACGGTGAGCAAAAATCCCAGAACCACACGGGGGACCTAGTGAATGACCTGCAGAGAGCTGGGACCAAAGTAACAAAGCCTACCATCAGTAACACACTACTCTGCCAGGGACTCAAATCCTGCATTGCCAGACGTGTCCCCCTGCTTAAGCCAGTACATGTCCAGGCCCGTCTGAAGTTTGCTAGAGTGCATTTGGATGATCCAGAAGAGGATTGGGAGAATGTCATATGGTCAGATGAAACCAAAATAGAACTTTTTGGTAAAAATTCAACTCAGTCGTGTTTGGAGGACAAAGAATGCTGAGTTGCATCCAAAGAACACCATACCTACTGTGAAGCATGGGGGTGGAAACATCATGCTTTGGGGCTGTTTTTCTGCAAAGGGACCAGGACGACTGATCCGTGTAAAGGAAACAATGAATGGGGCCATGTATCGTGAGATTTTGAGTGAAAACCTCCTTCCATCAGCAAGGGCATTGAAGATGAAACGTGGCTGGGTCTTTCAGCATGACAATGATCCCAAACACACCGCCCGGGCAACGAAGGAGTGGCTTCGTAAGAAGCATTTCAAGGTCCTGGAGTGGCCTAGCCAGTCTCCAGATCTCAACCCCATAGAAAATCTTTGGAGGGAATTGAAAGTCCGTGTTGCCCAGCGACAGCCCCAAAACATCACTGCTCTAGAGGAGATCTGCATGGAGGAATGGGCCAAAATACCAGCAACAGTGTGTGAAAACCTTGTGAAGACTTACAGAAAACGTTTGACCTGTGTCATTGCCAACAAAGGGTATATAACAAAGTATTGAGAAACTTTTGTTATTGACCAAATACTTATTTTCCACCATAATTTGCAAATAAATTCATTAAAAATCCTACAATGTGATTTTCTGGATTTTTTTTTCTCATTTTGTCTGTCATAGTTGAAGTGTACTTATGATGAAAATTACAGGCCTCTCTCATCTTTTTAAGTAGGAGAACTTGCACAATTGGTGGCTGACTAAATACTTTTTTCCCCCACTGTACGATTATTCATCAGAAGAACTGTATGAAAAAAGATACGCACACACACACGCACCCACCCGTAAAGCCCTTTTCTTAAAATGAAATGTTGCTAAAAGTAATTATGAAAGAAGTGGAGGGCACTCAACCAACGTGAGTCGAGGTGCAACCAAAACATTTTTTCTTAAAGAAAAACTAACAAGTCTGTGAGAGCCGGAATTCTTACTGGTTGGTAGGTGATCAAATACTTCTGTCATGCAATAAAATGCAAATTAATTACTTAAAAATCATACAATTTGATTTTCTGGATTTTTGTTTTAGATTCCGTCTCTCACAGTTGAAGTGTACCTATGATAAAGATTACAGACCTCTACATGCTTTGTAAGAAGGAAAACCTGCGAAATCGGCAGTGTATCAAATACTTGTTCTCCCCACTGTATATATCACACACACCAGTCAAAAGTTTGGACATGCGTACTCATTCAAGGGTTTTTCTTTATTTTAAAAATGTTTTACATTGTAGAATAATAGTGAAGACATCAAAACTATGAAATAACACATATGGAATCATGTAGTAACCAAAAAAGTGTTAAACAAATCCAAATATATTTTATATTTGAAATTCTTCAAATAGCCACCCTTTGCCTTGATGACAGCTTTGCACACTCTTGGCAATCTCTCAACCAGCTTCATGAGGTAGTCACCTGGAATGCATTTCAATTAACAGGTGTGCCTTCTTAAAAGTTAATTTGTGGACTTTCTTTCCTTCTTAATGCGTTTGAGCCAATCAGTTGTGTTGTCACAAGGTGAGGGGGTATACTGAAGATAGCCCTATTTGGTAAAAGAGGATAAGTTCATTTGGAGTTACCAGCCTCAGAAATTGCAGCCCAAATAAATGCTTCAGATTTCAAGTCACAGACACATCTCAACATCAACTGTGTGAAGCCTTACATAATTTATATATAGAGAGAAGCACATCATAGACTGTTTTATGTGAGGATGCAGGATGTTTGAATTTTCTTTCCATTTAATTGAATTACATTTCTTACATACAGTGGGGAAAAAAAGTATTTAGTCAACCACCAATTGTGCAAGTTCTTCCACTTAAAAAGATGAGAGAGGCCTGTCATTTTCATCATAGGTACACGTCAACTATGACAGACAAATTGAGATTTTTTTTTCCAGAAAATCACATTGTAGGATTTTTAATGAATTTATTTGCAAATTATGGTGGAAAATAAGTATTTGGTCACCTACAAACAAGCAAGATTTCTGGCTCTCACAGACCTGTAACTTCTTCTTTAAGAGGCTCCTCTGTCCTCCACTCGTTACCTGTATTAATGGCACCTGTTTGAACTTGTTATCAGTATAAAAGACACCTGTCCACAACCTCAAACAGTCACACTCCAAACTCCACTATGGTCAAGACCAAAGAGCTGTCAAAGGACACCAGAAACAAAATTGTAGACCTGCACCAGGCTGGGAAGACTGAATCTGCAATAGGTAAGCAGCTTGGTTTGAAGAAATCAACTGTGGGAGCAATTATTAGGAAATGGAAGACATACAAGACCACTGATAATCTCCCTCGATCTGGGGCTCCACGCAAGATCTCACCCCGTGGGGTCAAAATGATCACAAGAACGGTGAGCAAAAATCCCAGAACCACACGGGGGGACCTAGTGAATGACCTGCAGAGAGCTGGGACCAAAGTAACAAAGCCTACCATCAGTAACACACTACTCTGCCAGGGACTCAAATCCTGCATTGCCAGACGTGTCCCCCTGCTTAAGCCAGTACATGTCCAGGCCCGTCTGAAGTTTGCTAGAGTGCATTTGGATGATCCAGAAGAGGATTGGGAGAATGTCATATGGTCAGATGAAACCAAAATATAACTTTTTGGTAAAAACTCAACTCATCGTGTTTGGAGGACAAAGAATGCTGAGTTGCATCCAAAGAACACCATACCTACTGTGAAGCATGGGGGTGGAAACTTCATGCTTTGGGGCTGTTTTTCTGCAAAGGGACCAGGACGACTGATCCGTGTAAAGGAAAGAATGAATGGGGCCATGTATCGTGAGATTTTGAGTGAAAACCTCCTTCCATCAGCAAGGGCATTGAAGATGAAACGTGGCTGGGTTCTTTTAGCATGACAATGATCCCAAACACACCTCCCGGGCAATGAAGGAGTGGCTTCGTAAGAAGCATTTCAAGGTCCTGGAGTGGCCTAGCCAGTCTCCAGATCTCAACCCCATAGAAAATCTTTGGAGGGAGTTGAAAGTCCTTGTTGCCCAGCGACAGCCCCAAAACATCACTGCTTTAGAGGAGATCTGCATGGAGGAATGGGCCAAAATACCAGCAACAGTGTGTGAAAACCTTGTGAAGACTTACAGAAAACGTTTGACCTGTGTCATTGCCAACAAGGGGTATATAACAAAGTATTGAGAAACTTTTGTTATTGACCAAATACTTATTTTCCACCATAATTTGCAAATAAATTCATAAAAAATCCTACAATGTGATTTTCTGGATTTTTTTTTCTCATTTTGTCTGTCATAGTTGACATGTACCTATGATGAAAATTACAGGCCTCTCTCATCTTTTTAAGTGGGAGAACTTGCACAATTGGTGGCTGACTAAATACTTTTTTCCCCACTGTAGTTATTCTTAGTTAAAATATTCCTTTTTACATATATTATTTTAACCATTCTTACTCTGATTAAGCAATTGTTGACTCTTTTGGAATAGCAGGACATACCTCATGCTGTACTCATATCAGTGGCAGTCGGTGCCGTTTAAATGAACATAACATTATTTCTATAACAGCATATTGGATGACTGTCATTAATATTCCATTCACCCAGATCAATGGAACATCGATAGGTTTAGGATACTACATGATACTTGAATTTTCCCTGTACCCATCATGAGGTTGCTACAACCTAGCCTTTGAATGAAAGTTTACAACCGGTTGAGAGAATTGAGTAATCAAGGTGACAGATAGTGACACATTCTATACCGCCTTACACACTCTTGCCTGCATGTAGCTGATCTAGGGTGTAATCATCAGTCCAACTGTTGCAAATTATAATTTCCATTGGACAAATTCAGGTATGTTTATCCCCGTTCCGTTTGCTTCATACCAGACACATACAAACAGCTCGTTGTATATACATTTATAATTCCTTCTCGCATCTTTCTACGCGCTCTCCTCCTCTCACCTTTTCTATTTGCTTATGGACTTCAGCGCACAACACATCAGCTGTCTGTGACCAGGCGAAAAAACCTTTCCAAGCCAAACCTTCATATCATGACCGCTAACCGCTACACACAGCCTACATCGTTGTCACGTTATAGTCATCATAGCTATTAGAACTAAGGCGTTAGTAAACCCGCTACAATCATGCAGTACAGTGTAGTCCGCAGCAATCAGTTTAGCAGTTACACCGGCGGGCTCTGGTGGCAATACATTTATAAAACCAGAAACGTACCTTACATTTTATGCATTGCAGTGCAAGCTAGCTGTAGCTTATGCTTTCAGTACTAGATTCATTCTCTGATCTTTTGATTGAGTGGACAACATATCAGTTCATGCTGTAAGAGCTCTGATAGGTTGGAGGACATCCTCCGGAAGTTGTCATAATTACTGTGTAAGTCTATGGAAGTGGGTGAGAACCATGAGCCTCCTAGGTTTTGTATTGAAGTCAATGTACCCAGAGTATGACAGAAGCTAGCTGTCCTCAGGCTACACAATGGTGCTACCCTAAAGAGTGCTGCTGAGGCTACTGTAGACCATTGCAAAACAGTGTGTTTTAATAAATTATTTTGAGACATTAATATATTTATACTGGACAAAAATATAAACGCATGTCAAATGTAAAATGTTGGTCCCATGTTTCATGAGCTGAAATAAAAGATCCCAGAAATGTTCAGTACGCACAAAAAGGGTATTTCTCTCATTTTGTTCACAAATTTGTTTACATCCCTGTTAGTGAGCATTTCTCCGTTGGAGAGATAATCCATCCATCTGACAGGTGTGGCATACCAAGAAGCTGATTAAACAGCATGATCATTATACATGCACCTTGTGCTGGGGATAATAAAAGGCCACTCTAAAATGTGCAGTTTTGTCACAACACAATGCCACAGATGTCTCATGTTTTGAGGGAGTGTGCAATTGGCATGCTGACTGCAGGAATGTCCACCAGAGCTGTTGCCAGAAAATTGAATGTTTATTTCTCTACCATAAACCGCCTTCAACATTGTTGTAGAGAATTTGGCAGTACGTCCAACCGGCCTCACAACCGCAGACCACGTGTAAACACGCCAGCCCAGGACCTCCACAACCGACTTCTTCACCTGTGGGATCATCTGAGACCAGCCACCCGGACAGCTGATGAAACTGGGGTTTTGCACTACCAAAGAATATCTGCACAAACCTTCAGAAACCGTCTCAGGGAAGCTCATCTGCATGCTCGTCGTCCTCACCAGGGTCTTGACCTGACTGCAGTTCGGTGTCGTAACCGACTTTAGTGGGCAAATGCTCACCTTCAATGGCAAATGGCACACTGGAGAAGTGTTCTCTTCATGGATGAATCCTGGTTTCAACTGTACCGGGCAGATGGCAGACAGCGTGTATGGCGTCGTGTGGGCGAGCGGTTTGCTTATGTCAACATTGTGAACAGAGTTCCCCATGGTGGCAGTTGGGTTATGGTATGGGCAGGCATAAGCTATGAACAACGAACACAATTGCATTTTATCGATGGCAATTTGAATGCACAGAGATACCGTGACGAGATCCTCAGGCCCATTGTCGTGCCATTCATCCGCCGCCATCGACGTGTACGTCAGCGTGTTCCAGTTCCCGACAATATCCAGCAACTTTGCACAGCCTTTGAAGAGGAGTGGGACAACATTCCACAGGCCACAATCAACAGCTGAACAACTCTATGCGAAGGAGATGTCACGCTGCATGAGGCAAATGGTGGTCACACCAGATTCTGACTGGTTTTCTGATCCACGCCCCTACCTTGAGCGGCCTTACAGGTTATGTTGATATAGGACTCGTTTTACTGTGGATATAGATACTATTGTACCTGTTTCCTCCAGCATCTTCACAAGGTCCTTTGCTGTTGTTCTGGGATTGATTTGCACTTTTCGCACCAAAGTACGTTCATCTCTAGGAGACAGAATGCGTCTCCTTCCTGAGCGGTATGACGGCTGCGTGGTCCCATGGTGTTTATACTTGCGTATTATTGTTTGTACAGATGAACGTGGTACCTTCAGGCATTTGGAAATTGCTCCCAAGGATGAACCAGACTTGGAGGTCTACAAGAACAATGTCTGAGGTTTTAGCTGATTTCTTTTGATTTTCCCATGATGTCAAGCAAAGAGGCACTGAGTTTGAAGGTAGGCCTTGAAATACATCCACAGGTACACCTCCAATTAACTCAAATGATGTCAATTAGCCTATCAGAAGCTTCTAAAGCCATGACATAATTTTCTGGAATTTTCCAAGCTGTTTAAAGGCACAGTCAACTTAGTGAATGTAAACTTCTGACCCAAAACTATAGTTTGTTAACAAGAAATGTGTGGAGTGGTTGAAAAACTGGTTTTAATGACTCCAACTTAAGTGTATGTAAACGTCCGACTTCAACTGTATATCAGACATCACTCCTAATATTGATTTGACATCACTCACAATGTCTGTCTATACATAATGTTGTTGTGAGCATCTTATAGAATCTTGGTGGAGTTGATAAACCAATAGTACAAAAAGATTTGATCAAATACTGTATACTGTATATTTCTATATTTTTGCAAATGTTGTTATACAAGGTGACTGATCTGATTGCTAGACTGATTAATTGGGACACTGCTTGAATTATAAGCTTGGTTGTTTTTTTTTTGTTTTTTTTGGGGGGGATGGATCAGCTTAATATTGCAGATAGATTGTATCTTCTATCAATGTAATTGTCTGCATCACTTCCAATCCCCCATGTTTTTTTTATTTTTATTTTTTATATTCCCCTTTATTACTTTTCAACCCCACCATCCTTTCCCTACTTGGAGTAAATTAGTGAACAACAACGCCCAGGCCTCTACTTCCGGTCTATACTTACTATCTACACCTTATGGACAGAGTTAATTTTACAATAATTCTATATCTATATATATATATATATATATATATATATATATATTTATTTATTTTTTTGCTCCTGAACTTCTTCTACTCTCAACCTCTCCGATCATTTTCATGATGTCCATCCGGTTTGCTTCTAAATGCCATATCTTTCTAACTGTGCTCTTTCCCAAAAGCTCCCAACATACAACCTATATACTTATTATGGACACAGTATGCTTACATTATTAGCTATCTTTGTTATTATTTGTTGTTATTTGTTATTAGTCCCATCCTTCAACTCTATTCAATACCTCCCATCTATCTCTTAACACCATCCATATAGGATTTCTATTTGCCATATATATTTCAACCGTACTGTGATGTTTTACAAAAGTTCTGAACCTTTCTATTCTCATTGCTTCTACAGATTGTGAATTAAAAATAAACATTTTTGCTAAAAGTATTATTATATTATTGATTGATTGACTATGACTTTTCAGATCACCCAGTAATGCTATCTGCAAGGTTAGTTCCAGGTAAATATTGCAATCCTTTAGCCATTCCTGGACCTGTGTCCAAAAACAAGCTACAAATGGACAGAACCAAAACAAATGATCTAATGATTCTATCTCTTCACAGCAAAATCTGCAGAGCTGGGAAGATTGTATCCCCCATATAAATAACATTCTATTGGTAGCAATAATTTTATATAATAATTTAAATTGAAAGATTCTAATTTTTGAATCCGGTGTCGTTTTGCGTGTCAGTTCATAAACACTATGCCATGGGATCGGTACGTCAAAGATCTCTTCCCAACTATTTTGCAATCTTTATGGGACGGCTGTCAATCCTTTGGTCCTTAAGTGAAACTGATATACTTTTTTATTTATCACAGTTTTCCTTAACCAATTATGTTCTTTAATGCAAGGCCGACAGACAAGTTCCTTACTTTCTCCCCCTTCAACTTTCCTCTTCCACTTTTGCGGTAAGGCTGCAATTATTTGGTTGTAATTCTGGGTAGAGCAGACATTTCCATATGTTTTTGTTAGCTGCATGTGCGACATAACTCCACCAGTCCTACCGATGATATCATTTACGAAGATTATACCTTTTTTAAACATTCTGTCAAAAAATAAAGGTTTTTTGTCAATTAGTATATTTGAATTTAACCACAATATTTGTTGCATTATTTGTTCTGTCGTTTCTGGAGGATTAAATTGAAATTGCAACCAACTTTCTATGGCTTGTTTTAGAAATAGTGACATTTGGGAGATTATTTCCTTTTCAAATAACTGAAAGTGAGAGGTTGTAATCTGAATAAAGGGAAAAAGGCCTTTCTTGAACAGTGGGTGAGACAATCTTACTAATTTGCTTGAGAACCAGTTCGGATTTAAGTATAACTTTTGGATGACTGAAGATTTTAGTGATAGGTCTAATGCTTTAATATTTAATAATTTCTGTCCTCCGAATTCATATTCATTATATAAATATGCTCTTTTAATTTTGTCTGGCTTGCCGTTCCAAATAAAATAGAATATTTTTTTCTCATATAATTTAAAAAACTGTTTGCTAGGCGTAGGCAAGACCATAAGCAAATAGGTAAACTGGGATAATACTAAAGAGTTAATCAGGGTGATTTTTCCACAAATTGACAGGTATTTTCCTTTCCATGGTAGTAAGATCTTATCTATTTTTGCTAACTTTCTATTAAAATTTATTGAAGTGAGATCATTTATTTCCTTTGGGATATGTATTCCGAGTATATCTACATCACCATCAGACCATTTTATTGGTAAACTACATGGTAATGTAAAAATTGTATTTTTAGTGATCCAATACGTAATATAGTACATTTGTCATAATTTGGTTTTAATCCAGAGAGGTTCGAAAATGTATCTAGATCCTCTATGAGGCTGTGGAGGGATTCTAGTTGTGGATCTAAAAGAAAACATGAATCATCTGCGTACAATGACACCTTTGTTTTTAAGCCCTGTATTTCTAATCCTCTGATATTATTATTGGATCTGATTTTAATAGCTAACATCTCGATGGCCACAATAAATAGATATGCCGATAGTGGACAACCTTGTTTCACTCCTCTTGACAGTTTAAAACTTTCTGAGAAATAGCCATTATTTACTATTTTACACCTAGGGTTACTATACATGATTTTGACCCATTTTATAAGAGATTCTCCGAAATTGAAATGCTCCAGGCATTTATATATAAATTCCAGTCGAACTTTATCAAATGCCTTTTCGAAGTCTGCTATGAATAGCAGGCCTGGTTTCCCATATTTTTCATAGTGTTCTATTGTTTCCAATACTTGCCTTATATTATCTCCAATGTATCTTCCATGTAAAAAACCTGTCTGATTAGAATGAATAATATCCGACAATACCTTTTTAATTCTATGCGCTATACATTTTGCTAGGATTTTTGCATCACAACACTGAAGTGTAAGTGGCCTCCAATTTTGTAAATGGACTGGATCTTTATATTTTCCACTTGTATCCTGTTTCAGTAATAATGAGATCTATAATAATAAGCTTGGTTGTTTGTTAATAGCTATCAATTGCATACGTATTTAGTAATGTTTTCAATAACAAGTCATGATTGCGTTGTATGATATTTTCTGTTTAACAACTGTCTCCTGCAGGTGCACATATAGAGCAAGCCACGGGTATGGCCAAAAATGTCTTGTTACTGTTCTAATTACATTGGTAACCAGTTTGTAATAACAATAAGGTACCGCAGGGTTTGTGGTATATGGCCAATGTAACATAGCTAATGGCTTTATCCAGGCACTCCCCGTTGTGTCGTACATAAGAACAGCCCTTAGCCGTGGTATATTGGCCATATAACACACCCCCTTGTGCCTTATTGCTTAATGATACCTCCGTGTTTGGCACCAGTATCACAGAGGAAGGGGTAGAGAGAGGCCCAACTCGGCGGAAAATCTGTCTCCCTCCAGCAGGTGTTGTTGTTTCGCCACCAAGCAAGGAGTTTTTGTGTGGAAGTCATTGAGAGAGTGTCGAATTTGGTCCAAAAAGAAATGAATGGCTTATTTGCTACGTGAAGTTTATTTGATCTAATAGAAGTTTCGTAATGCTTAAGTTGTTACGAGTTTACTGATAGAAGTAGGACACAGGACATCCCGGCAACTTTGAGAAAAAAAACATATCGGAGCTTCAAGTTCCTTGGCGTCCACATCACTAAGGACTTAACATGGTCCACACACACCCGCACAGTCGTGAAAAGGGCACGGCAGCGCCTCTTCCCCCTCAGTAGGCTGAAAAGATTTGGCATGGGCCCTCAGATCCTCAAAAAGTTATATAGCTGCACCATCGAGAACATTTTGACTGACTGCATCACTGCTTGGTATGGCAATTGCACCGCCCTTGAACGCAACGTGCTACAAAGGGTGGTGCGGACAGCCCAGTACATCACTGGGGCCGAGCTCCCTGCCATCCAGGGCCTCTATATCAGGCGGTGTCAGAGGAAGGGCCAAAAAAATTCCAAAGACTCCAGCCACCCAAGCCATAGACTGTTCACTCTGCTATCGTCCGACAAACGGTACTTGAGCATCGGCTCTCAGACAACAGGCTCCGAGAGACCGCTTTTACCCCCAAGCCATAAGACTGATGAATAGCCAGACTGCTAATAGTCCCAAAGCCACTCCTGTGTTGTCTTGACTGTGTGCTTAGGGTCGTTGTCCTGTTGGAAAGTGAACCTTTGCCCCAGTCTGTGGTCCTGAGCACTCTGGAGCAGGTTTTCATCAAGGATCTCTCCTGTACTTTGCTCCGTTCATCTTTCCCTCCATCCACCCAGTCCCTGCCACTGAAAAACAACCCCACAGCATGATGCTGCCACCACCATGCTTCACCATAGGGATGCTATTGATCATGACGCTTGGCTATCAGGCCAAAGAGTTCAATCTTGGTTTCATCAGACCAGAGAATCTTGTTTCTCATGGTCTGAGAGTCCTTTAGGTGCCTTTTGGCAAACTCCAAGTGGGCTGTCATGTGCCTTTTACTGAGGAGTGGCTTCCGTCTGGCCACTCTATCATAAAGGCCTGATTTGGTGGAGTGCTGTAGAGATGGTTGTCCTTCTGGAAGCTTCTCCCATCTCCACAGAGGAACTCTGGAGCTCTGTCAGAGTAGCCATCGGGTTCTTGGTCACCTCTCTGACCAAGGCACTTCTCCCCTGATTGCTCAGTTTGGCCGGGCGGCCAGCTATAGGAAGAGTCTTGGTGGTTCCAAACTTCTTCCATTTAAGAATGATGGAGGCCAATGTGTTCTTGGGGACCTTCAATGCTGCAGAAATGTTTTGGTACCCTTCCCCAGATCTGTGCCTCGGCGCAATCCTGTCTCGGAGCTCTACAGACAATTCCTTCGACCTCATGGCTTGGTTCTTGCTCTGACATGCACTGTCAACTGTGAGACCTTTATATAGACAGGTGTGCATTTCCAAATCATGTCCAATCAATTGAATTTACCACAAGTGGCCTCCAATCAAGTTGTAGAAACATCTCAAGGATGATCAATGGAAACAGGATGCACCTGAGCTCAATTTCGAGTCTCATAGTAAAGGGTCTGAATACTTATGTAAATATAGTATTTCTGTTTTTTATTTGTTAGAAATGTTAGAAATTTGCTAAGATTTCTAAAAACCTGTTTTCGCTTTGTCATTATAGGGTAATGTCTTGAAAAAAATTGTGGTAATCAATTTTAGAATAAAAGTAACGTAACAAAATGTGGAAAAAGTGAAGGGGTCTGAATTCTTTCCGAATGTATACCATATACACACTCACTCACACAGACTACACTGTCACTCCCACACAAAACCCTCACACATTCACAAACACACATACATACGCACATTCACTCTCTCACACACACACTTTTACACACATAATTTGCTGCTGCTACTCTGTTCTTTATTTACTCGTATTATTTATGATCTAAAAGTGGTCTTTGGGCCCGTTCGACCTTGCAGCCGACTTTAAAGGCGAAACTGACTAATCTACAAATCATCTTGCACCATAAATAACTACATAATATTAGTTGTAGATTAGTCAGTCGGTCACTATTTACCCATGATGCATCACGGTTTTGACGCACTCGAGTGCATGCATTTTCCAAAGATGTAGAGGTCCTTGCTGTCTCAATTGCATAGCTGAATATTAATTGCATACTCCTCACTACTCGCTCCTCACCTCATTCTCGAAATCCATTGGAAGAGAGGGTCAGCGGGGCGGGACCTCTGGCATTCTCATCCAATGGGTTTTGAAAAGGAGACGAGGACACAAGGAGCTACAATTGAGATTATCCCACTGCAGCAACTCACACACTTCAACTTGATTATTGAGGCATCATTTTCACTCGCCTTAATCAAAATATTTTCAGACATCTATTAGCTAGCTAGCTAAAGGAAAGCTATGCATATTTACCTCTATGGCAATCTTCATGGAGGTAGACAAGATGGGGCTGGAAATTGTGCAGAAATGACAGAAAAAGTTCTGACGAAGCACGTGAGTCATTGTGATGATTAAAAAATATATATATATTTGTGGCCACTGCTCATGCTCTCAAAATGTCAGTGCCCAGAGAAGACATGTTTCCGGACTAATCTCAACGGTGAGCTTGAGCGGTGAGGGAAAGATGCCGGAAGTGGATGCTGAGTTCGAATCAAGCAGCGCATCGAGCAAAGTTGGTGAAGACGAATGTTCTGAATGGACAACAGTAGTATCAAAAACTGCAACAAAAAGGAATTGTCTAAAATTGGAGTGGAGGATATGTGTATGAATGATAATGAATCGCTTCTTGTTGGGATGCTTTTGTTGAGTAAAGATGTTTATGTGGGAGACCCGTTTTGAGGTGTCAAATGTTGAAGTATGTGCTGGGAAAAGTGGAGTCTCTCAGAGTTACCAGGAGTGGTCTTATTTTGATTAATTGTATTTCTGAAGAACAGAGGAAGATTACAGTGAGCCTCAAAAGAATCCGAACAAAATAAGTTTTGTTTTGAACTTCGGAGTAGAGCACCCGTCAAAGGAGTCATCTCAGGGGTGACGTCAGATGGTGAGGATGAATACCTCCTAGAGAGTTCCTGGTGTGGTTGGTACCCGGCGTTTTGACATGCTGGGCAAATGGAGACAAAGAAGAAAGTCTGTCGGTCGTGGGTTTTTTTAAATAAAGAGCAAATACCTACGCATGTGAAGCTTGGTTATGTAAGATATGCTGTAAGAGCTTTCATGCTCAAACCATTGCGGTGTAAGAATTGTAAAGGATTTGGCTATATTTCAAGTGTGTGCAGACGGACAGAGTATACTGAAGAACGGTGTGTAGGACGACTGTGTTGCAATTGTGGTGGGGATCATGATCCCGAGTTCCTGGAGTGCCCTGTAATGGTGAAGGAGATTGAGGTGGCAAAAGTTAGTGGTCAATCGAATCTCCTATGCGGAGGCGATTTAAAATAATTGAGAGAACTAGTGAAGATATGGTAGTGGACAGACCACAGCCTGTACTAAATGTTTGCTGCCAGTCAAAAGATACCCTGTGTGTTAAAAAGGTGGATTTTGTGGTTATCTTTGCCACAGTTATAAACTGTACGGCACAATTCTCAAAGTCTAAGAAACTGGACATTATTGTGGCTGCGGCAGAAAAGTTTTTGGGACTTAAGGATTTTACATCTGAAGACTTGCAAGGGGTACTGTCACCGGAAGACCCGCCCTCCCAGGTTCAGATCTGTAAAAAAATTATTTATTTATTTGTTTATTGGTACTTTATTTTTTTGTAGTTTGTTCCGTTGTTGGGAATCCTGTTTCCATCCCGCACGGTAGGTGGAGGGATGCACATTAAATTGTGCGATTAAGCAATAAGTCCCGAGGGGGTGTGGTATATTGGCCATATACCACAAACCCCCGAGTTGCCTTATTGCTATTATAATCTGGTTACCAACGTAATTAGAGCATTAAAAATACATGTTTTGTCATACCCGTGGTATACTTTAGTGATAATGCCCGAGAAGCCGGTGTTTGTTGGATATATTGGCACAGGTGTTAGGCCCGAGACGAAGGCCGACAACCCAAAGAAGATTGGTGTCAAGGGCAAACAGAATGAGCAATGCGCCAGACCGAGTTCTGGAGGGGAAATGGAAGTGAATGAGGGTGAGTTAAGTGAGGTGGAAGGTGTGAAATGAAACGTAAATCACAGAAAATAATGCTGTGGTGGCAGCTGCAAATAAGTATTTGGGTATACGAGATTTGACTTAAGAAGAGTTATAGGGTGTGTTGAGTGGTGGTGTCCTGTCCTCCCAAGCCGTTGGCATGGTGCAGGAGCAGATAGAGTAAAGGTAGTGGAATAGGGTAGTGGGTTCTTAATGAGTGTATGTGTAGCCGGCGCGATCTGTTCGTTGCCGACTACTGCGTTGTGTTCCGGTGCACTGAAGACAAGACACTGGCGTACTTGAAGGCACTTTATTGTGTACAACTCTCTCAATCTGTTCAACATCAAAGAGAGAAAATGTTCAAAACTCTACCCTCGACCAGAATCCGCCTCTCTCAGTCGAGTACAATGCAGACTGAGAAAAGCATGACACCCCTCCGTTTATAACCAAACCAACACTCTAGAGGGCGCACTTACACAACTAACTCTCCCAATATCTGTAGACTACACGAAATGCTGAACAATACAATATTTTGGTGAAATCAACTCACAAAATAAAATAAAAAATAGAAAATGAACGGTTGCAAAAATCTGTAATTCTTTGACCTGTTACATTCACCCCTCTTTAATTTCACCAAAATCCTTCACACTTCGAGGGTGGAAAATAACCAAAAACATATAGAATAAAACTCTTGTCCACTTGGTCCAAGATAGCCCTGGGACTCCATTTCCCATATACAGCGTATAAAGCTACTTACAAAGTAAGTTAAAAGAAAACAGCAGTTGATCAGGCTACTGCCCCTTCTAGTGAATATGATGCCTTATACATCATATGAAATCTTGGAACACTTTCCCTCCAATATGAACATCTCATGACTCAGGTCATACTACTGGTAATAAAGAAAAATATCTTAATCTCAAAAATGTATCTAAAATAAAGAACGGAAAGACAGTGACCTTCTGACTCCTGTAACAAAACCCTTGGTGAGTGGTTTTGCACCATGTTCTCTATCAAGCGATCGACTGCCTTAACAACCCTGCCAGTACGTGTTCTGACAACCTGACTTTCAAACCCTTGTACTTGGGAGGGTATCTGACTATCAATCAGTGTAACAGGTGAATTGACGTCCGAAGACCCTGTCTCATCTAAGTCAGGAACATCAATTGGGGCAACAGAGTCAGTGTCAGTCATGTGCAAATCAGGGGGGTCACTGGAATCCGACAAGTCTCTCACAGGTGAGTATTCATTTTCCCCTTGGCCTATGACCTCTTTAGACTGGGCTCTCGTGGGTGTCAGTTGAACAGACTTCCTGGACAGAGAGTGGGGCGTCTCATTCTCCATCTCAGACTCATCATCTTCTCCAATAGACTCAGAGTCAGAGGATGCGTTTAACCACGAACATGTACGGTCCTCAGAAGCATCTACTGCTAGGCCACTCAAAGCATCAACAGAAGGAGGCTGAAACTCACTGGCCACATCCGAGGCAGCTCCATTCGTCTCTTCATCGCTTAGTTCTGGCATGGGCAAGAAGCTCACGTCCAACATCAAATTCCGATGAACAACTTTTGTTTTCCCACTTTCGTCTCTGACTTTGTAAACGTGAGTCTGAGGGTTCCGGTCTATGATGGTATACATAGTGGCTTCCCACTTATCCGCTAACTTCCTCTTCCCTCTCTCTGCTTTATTAGCTAACAAAACTCGGTCGCCAATGTTCAAGTGGGTTCCACGAACTCTCTTGTTGTAGCCATCAGCTTGATGTTGCTGTCCTTTCCTCGCATGCTGCTGAGCTATGTCGGCAGCCACATGGAGGTTCGCCATCAGTTTCTCTGCATAGGTCTTATAATTCACCACGACTGAATCCCTCAAGACTTGTTTGAAGACCATGTCTACTGGGAGTCTGGGGACTCGACCATACATCAAATAGAATGGAGGATATCCAGTTGTTTCATGAGTGGTGGCATTATACGCAAAAGTCAAAGTCTGTATCTGTTGGGCCCAGTGTTGCTTAGCTGTCAGGGGTAGGGCACGCAACATACTGCCAAGTGTCCTATTGAACCTTTCGGTTTGCCCATTTCCCATGGGATGGTATGCTGTTGTGTGTGTTTTCATAATCCCTGTGAGGCTGAGGAGTTCAGCTATGAGTTTGCTTTCAAAATTGGCCCCTTGATCAGAATGTATTCGCTCTGGGAAACCGTAGATGCAGAATACGTTATCCCATAACTTCTTTGCTATTTGCTTTGCAGTTTGGTTTACGCAGGGAAAGGCATGAGCCAATTTTGTAAAGTGGTCTGTTATGAATAACACATCGACAGATCTTTGCTTACAGTCCTTAGCACTCCAAAAATCAATGCACACCAGCTCCATGGGTGCCGAAGTGCGAATGCTCTCCAAGGGAGCTCGGGCAGCTGGTTCAGGGGTCTTTGCAAGGATACAGCGTTGGCAGCATTTCACATATTCCTTGATGTCTCTTCCCATTTGCGGCCAGAAGAAATGCTGTCGGGCGAGGTGTGCTGTTCTAGCCTGCCCTTGATGCCCAGCGAAATCATGCACACCAGCGAGAGCTTTGGCCTTCAAGCTAGCAGGCAGCACAAACTGATACCTCTTCTCTCTGCTTAATGGGTCTTTGGTTACCCCTATATAGGACTCCGTCCTGGACTTTTAGATGATGCCACTGCTTGCACAGTGTCTGGGTCATAAGAGCTAACCTCCTCCTCCCTCGCCTAGGTGGTGGCTCACCCCTCTGAATGAGTGGCAGGACTTCCCTGATAACTGGATCTATTTCCTGGCTGTGCCTCAGCTCGCCGATGGAGAGGGCTGGAAGTGTGTCTTGTTCTGAGGGCACCGCCTGGGGAAGAACATTGAGAAACTGTGTTGCTCTTATCTCTGCTCCCCTTTCCCACTCTACATGAGCTTCACAAGCAGATTTCACATGAGAGGGTTCTTGACTGCCGGCCAGCCTGTCTTGAGTGGGGTCCATAGTTACACAGCACCCTGCATCAAGTGCCTGGAGACACTGGGTCTTACTCCGGAAGAGATCTTGGACTTTCTCCTCTTTGGTTCCCTCCGCCTCGGCCAAAAGACTTCCATAGGGCTCACTGATCAACCTTTGGCTCACTGATTTAGCAAACGGATCTCTACTCAGGGCATCTGCCACAATGTTCTTTACCCCAGGAATGTGTTTGATACTGAAGGTGTAGGGGGAAAGCTTTGCCACCCACCTCTGTTCGCAAGCATCAAGTTTTGGTTTGGTCATTATATAGGTCAAAGGATTATTGTCGGTCCACACTGTAAAAGTGTGGCCTTTCAACCAGTGGCTGAATTTTTCACAAACACTCCATTTGAGCGCCAAGAACTCCAGTCGGTGAGCAGGATACCTCTTTTGTGAGCCAGTGAGGGTCTTGCTGGCAAAGGCGATCGGGCGTGCCTTCGTTTCTCCTTCTGGTATCTGGGACAGAACCGCCCCAAGGCCATCAAGAGACGCATCAATGGACAGAACCAAGGGCTTAGTAAAGTCTGGATGGCTAAGGACCACACAATTCAGGAGCTTCTCCTTAAGGCCGGCGAAAGCGGAATCGCAGTCAAGGGTCCAATCCGCAGGTTTGAGCTTTCTGTAGACTCCCGCATTCTGACTGTACTTCCCGGCCTTTCCTCTCCGTTTCTGGCCAGCTGTGAGAGCAAACAGGGGTTTTGCGATGGAGGAGCAATTTGGTATGTAGTGTTGGTAATAAAATACCATCCCCAGGATCGACTTCACTCTGCGAACTGAAGGAGTGCAGCCATCATCTTCCATCAAGTCCCTCTTTGACATTTTGGTGATGACCTCGACCTTCTCTGGGTCAACAGCAACACCGTCACTGTCAACGATGTGTCCGAGAAACTTCACAGATCTCCGCAACAGATGGCATTTTTTTGGACTCAACTTTAGATTGTGCTCCCGTAGCCTCTGGAAAACAACCTCTAATCTGCTGAGGGCCTGCTGTTCATTGGGGGCAAATATCAAGAGATCATCTAGGTAGCACAAGAGACTGCTGAAGTTAAGATCGCCAAAGATACTCAGCATCATCCTCATGAAGGACGCTGGACTGTTGCAAAGCCCCTGTGGCATTCTGTTATACTCGTGCAGGCCTAATGGTGTTGTGAAGGCGGTATACTTTTTGTCCTCCTCATGCATGGGCAAGTTATAAAATCCAGACGTGAGGTCCATGGTGCTGAAGACAACATTACCGCCAAGGGCAGCCAAGCAGTCCGATTGATGGGGCAAAGGATGAGCATCCTTGATAGTTCTTGCATTCAGCCATCGAAAGTCTGTGCATATCCGGAGGTCGCCATTTTTCTTCCAAACCATCACGAGTGGAGAAGCATATTCACTCATTGATTTCCGTATGATTTCCTGTTCCTCCATCTCGGTGAGAACTTGGCGCAGCTTTTGATAGTGGGCTGGCGGCACTCTGCGATATGGAAGACGGAAGGGACGGTGCGTCAGTGAGGCGGATCCTATGGGCAAAGCCCTTGGCTTCTCCACAGTCAAGATTATGCTTTGAAAATATATCCTGATATTTCTCCAGCAATGTCACAAGTTGGAGCTTGGTGGAGGGGCTCGCTTCACAATGATCAATGTCGACATTTCCTAGACCAGACTTCTGCAGTCTGTCTTTCAGGTCACCGTTGTCGTCCTGTTTCACATGAGTCACTCCAACAGAGCCAGCATCACTCTGACAGGAACCCTGGAACAGTGTGAGATCTTCAGCTGCAACACAAGTAGAGACGTCCGCAAGCTTGCTGTTCCTTTTCAGTGTGAGTGGTTTGTCTGAGATATTAGTGATTTTCATGGGAGTCCAGCCATCTCCCCATAGCGGTGTTACCACTCTCCCCACCATAATGCCCCGAGGCACACACCTGGAGGTTGTAGGCTCCACCATAACTGTACTCCCAGGTGACTTGGGTATATTACTTGGCAGTCTTCCCCACAGCAGGTACTCTTGTTTGGGAAGGAGAGTCACCGCCTGAGTTAGCTTCACTGTCCCTACTTTTCCTGGAACATCTTCACCCCTCCATCTTGTGAGACTGGTCATCATTTCTAGAAACTGTTCGCCATCTGGAGACCCTTTTGTGTTGCTCGAGATAAGTGTCCAATAACTGTTCTCGTTTTTCAGCTGATGCAGTACACGTTTCAACATGTTGGTGCCTACTATTATGTCGTCTTTCTGACCAGTGATCACCAGAACTGGGACCATGCACTTCACCCCATACAGACTTAGTTCCATGTCATACATGCACTTGGGGCGCACTTGTACTCCTCCACAGCCAACAAGGATGATATGCTGTGAGAGTTCTTGATGTGGGGTCAAGACGCTATCCGATAGTAGTCTCTGCTCTGCCTCTTCACTTATCGTGCAGGCCATTGAGCCTGTATCGAGGAGCCCTTGCAACTGAGCACAGCCATTAACTGTCACCGGTGCGTGAAATAACTCACTGAACGTCTCAACTCTGTGAATATTCTGAACAATTACCGTGCAATTATCAGACATTGCTTTACAGACATTGACATACATCTCCTTCAATTCTTCACTTTCTTCAAGGGTTGAATCTTCAACGCTCACACATCCCCCTTTCCGTATGTGAGCTATCTAGTTTAAACTGGCTCCACCTTGCTCAGAGTTAGGTGATGTGTGCGTTAACTGTGGCTGAGCGTTAATTCTTGGCCGGCGTTGTTGGCATTCTCTCTTCCAGTGGCCGGGCTTGTAACAGCCCATACAGAGGTTCGCCTGTCTACAGTGTGCCGTAGTTGAATGTTCGGCAGACTGACAGACTTTACATCTACTCTGAACAATGGCTGCTGGCCCCCTGCTTGGTGGCACGACTGCTGTTGTGTGTGCCGTCTGCTCTAGCACACGGTCCAGCAAGCCAATGAGAGACTGCATGCAGATGCTCTCTGTCTGAGGAGAGGATGGAAGCCCCATTGCCTTTGGGTAACCAGTAAGGTCTGTTGGGTTTTCAGCAGCGACTGTCTCTGTGGTTAATGCCTGAGCATGTGCACCAATGTTCTTTGGCCGATAAGATTTGGCTTGACACATTGTTCTAGCCTCTCTCTGATGTTCAACGAGGTGTTCATGAATCTCATTTGCTGTCCACTTTTCAGCTGTTTTGCACTTTAGGACACTTGCAAGAGCGGGGTCGGGACAGTGTTTCACCAGCATCATTGTGACTTCGTGAGAGGGGTCCTCAATGTTTCGCCCCTGCCTTCTCAGACACTCATCTGCGACATCCACAGCCTTGTTCAAGCGTATCCAATAGTCCATGGGACTTTCTCCGGCCAGAGAAATTGTGTTATAGAAATCTGCTAAAGGCATAGAGGAGTAGGTTAACTCACTGAAATGTTGTTTCAGAATATCAAAGACGAGCTTGGAGTTCTCAGCTGGCTGCAGCGATGGCATACTGCGCAGGGTAACTTTAACAATGTCTCTAGCCTTTCCCATTAGTCTTGACATTATCTCCTGGGAGTGCTCTTGCGGGTGTACACCCCTCTTATTCAGGTAAACGCTCATAATCTCTTCCCACTCATGCACTGTGTGTTTGTCTGTTCCATCACCCCCTGAAGTACGGCGGCTCTTTGACATCTGTCTTCATGACTAACTTTACTCCTGTCATGTTCAAATCAGACTGTCCATATCCTAAGTTCAGGCTAGGCGTAGGAGTGGTTTGGTTATCTGCACTACCAACAGATCTCTGTAATTGGCTAGCAATGTTCTCTCCTATTTCATGAGCTAACTGTGTGATGAGACTCCCTAGGTCTGCAGAACTCACATGTGAACTAGACACTGGCTGACGTGGAGAATGTTCATCTGTTTGGGTGTGAGTGTATGAAAATGCAGGACAGCCCACTGAACTAACGCTGCTTGCAATGTCTGGAGCATCTCCTAAGCTACGCATGTGTGGTGCGGGGGAATATTCATCAGTGCGTAAGCGTGTGGACGAGAGTACAGGTCTGCCTAGTATACCAGCACCCCTAACCGGCGTGCTCTCCACCCTACTCATAAACCTGCCCCTCCCCAGGCTTACCCCTGCAGCATCTCCGACACTAAATGGTGTCTGCGCATCCTTACCATCAGTCATTTTTAAAAAAAAAATAGAAAGTTGTAATAGACTATGGTAATGATATGTGAATCACCAGAACATGTGAATATGAAAAAAAAATTGTAAAATGATAGGAGTAGCTGAGGTAAGCAATTAAGAGCTACAATTTACACATTAATGTTTGCCCTTATACTTGTCAACGTTCCGAAGAGGTTCCTACTCGTCACAGCAACCACCGGCGATCACCCTGGCGATGATCTGAAGCGAAGATATCCGGGTCACGGCACCAATGTAGCCGGCGCGATCTGTTCGTTGCCGACAGATCGCGTCCAGTTGGGGGCGGTAATGCAACATATTGGATGCCAACTGCCGTTAAAGAAGTAGAAGAGTCAGCGATCTGTCGGAAGTAGGTGAGCCACACACATTCTTTAGCACAGTGTCTGACAGATCTGTGTTCTTTATTTTCCTGTAAGAATTCGTATAGTTTGCTACCAGCCTGAGCTCAACTTGCTTGTTGTTTGCTGGACAGTTAAGTATTTTTGGACTAATTTATTGCATTGTGACTAGACTGTGTACTGTGGTGGTTATGAACTTGTCAACATTTGCTTGAACCTTGCGCCTAGACTGTCCTAGTTGAGGATGCTGTGCAGGACGGAGAGAAGTTTATCCACGACCGCGATATGGAGTGGCATGTCAGGTGGTGAGGACAAGTTTGCCTAAAATGAAAATATTTCGATGTCTGTGGTCATTTTTATTGAATGTGCATGTATTAGTAATCTACTCTGTCAGTATTAATTTAAAGAGATTTATTTCAGAATAGCAAAGTTTGGCTCTATCATTGTTTCAAGTAGGGTAATGTAATAGCACAACTATACAACTGAATGATGGAGCCAAACTTGGAGCTATTCTGAAATAAATCCGTTTTTAAATTAATACTGACAGAGTAGAGATTACTAATGCATGCACAAACATTTTTTGCTCTTGCTAAAAATGTTATCCATTGCTGTTACCCATATACCCATTTTGTAAGATAAGTGCATAGTGTTTGCTACTACACAATGGTTCAAGGCAAGCAGAACTTCACTCTTCTCTGATGTCAGTGATAATAGCTGAAGTGACACAGCCCTCTCTTGGAGTTGGGTACGAGCTGGGAAGGGCACTGGACATGCACAAGAAGATCCTCTGTCTGCCCGACCCTCCTTCTGAAAAATGTAAGATTACAGTTTGACTTTGAGATAAAATACCTAGTAACCAGTGACAATTAGTATTTGGTGCATCATTGATTTAAAATTAGCATGTCTAATTTAATTCCATAATAGATATCACGGCAAGCTGTAAACATTTAAACAATCACACATTTGAAACCGTCAAAACTTTATGTTGATTTTATTATATTCTAGTCTTTTTAACCTACTGACCTTATATGATATTTCTTCTATCCCTATGTCCAGCGTCATGCTCAGAGGGGCCGATGACGGGTCCCTGTTCCAGGTGCGAGACTACAATGAGGAGGAGGTGGAGGGCGTCCTGGAAGAGTACTTAAACAGACTCATCAAAGTATAAGAAGAGATATAGTTATGATTCCCACTTTGCTGTCTGTCAATGGTTTCTCAAAAATAGTTATGAATCAAGATTTTTGAATCGAGATTCTATAGATATGATGTATTATGAATATATTTTGTACATACTGTAAGTAAATGTAGTCTTTTTACAGATTTCATATGACTTTGTTGAAGGCTTGTAAATCTAAATCATAAAGCTCACATCCATGGTGCATGGGCTATTTTGCGCATTGTGGTTTGCTTCATGTGGTAATCAGTAGATGCAGGTACCTCTTTGTCCACTGGGTGTCACTTGCTCCCTAAACCAAGCAGGGCTCTTTTCACATAAAAATGAATGATATCCTAAAATTGACAGATGGTTGACATATTGAGCTTGTGAGCTATTTCTCACTGACACAACAAGAAAATGTGCTTAGTACCAGAGTAGGTGAATGATTTACCTCTCTTTAAGGCAATCATAACACTTTCTCTCATTCAGTATTTCAATCTTGGGTTCTATTTAGACTACTACCTTAGAGCTCTGTATGCCTATAAGGATAGATGGAATAGTGGAGTGGTGCCAGCTTGACTTGAATGTTAACAGGCAGCGGAGCTGTGGAAGGATGGCAGAGGCCTTTCTACACAGGGGAATACATTTCTGCCATGTGTCCCTAAAGAGGCAGCTGCCATTGTGGCACAAGCGTTCTTGCCCACACAGGCCCAGTTGTCGGCACTCTGCACTTCCATCACCTCTGAAACTGTATCATAATCCTCTCCATGTCTTTGTTTCATTCCTAAACTGTGACAGGTGACCAAGGAAACAGCCAGCTTTAGAGAAAGAATAAATCGTTTTTGGTTCACACTAGGCCCGTCTCTGGCAGTCTTGAGTATCATAACTGTCTGTGTTCATTACAAAGTTAAGGCATTCATTTTCATTGCTGCCAATAACAGGCCTTAGAGGAGTAATATCAGCCAAGGAGGGATGTTGCACCTCTCTCCTAAAACAACTTGATTGGTCTTCTCAGGTTCACGAGCTCATATTTTATGGGATCTGAATGCATGACTGTTTATGGACCATCATACATCAGTAAACAGTTCCCATTTGTTTCACATCAGTACCAGTTGACAGAGCACAGTGATGATGAAGCTGTACCCAGTTGGAGGCACACCATTAGGCTCCCGTAGCAAACCATCTGCTTCAGGGATAAATCCTCATCAGTGGTGATTAGGCAGAATAACTGGCCTTAGGTCAGTGAAAACCTCAATGAGAGCAAGGACAACTCCACTACCTTGTGCGGCTGCTAGTTTAGGGATTCTCATGTTATTCAATTTTTTTTAAATATAATTTTTGCATGGTCTGATCCCTGACTTTTCAATTGGTAAAATGATATTAATTTTGGTGTGTTGCAACAATACTATTTTATGGTAACTTGTGTTGTGATGACATGCATGTTACAGATTAGCTCGATCACTCTCTTGTGTGGTGAACCTGAGGGGGGAAACTGTCTAGAGCTCTTTCCCACAGGAAGTGCGGACTCAAGTTTCAGGTTATTCTTGGGATCTCCATAACTTCCTCTGCTGGTCAGGTAACATTTCACCTTCGCCAGGCATGATTTGGCAAATTCAGGGGTTTAGGAGCTGAGGAAATATTGATGGTGGGATAAGAGCCCTGAGATTCAGGAAAGCTACACGGTTAAGTGTTGAATTATGTAAAAACAATGTCTTGCTAAAAACTACTTCAGGTCACCTATTACAGTAGTGGCATGAAGAGCTGAGTCTGAACCATTGGTGGTTTTCTCCTGGAAAATAGAGTTTCAGAATGCTTTTTTAGATTTGACACTTTGTAGCAAAGGGACAGTAGCTAAATTTACATCCAATTGGCGACAGATTTTCATGTGAATATTCTAAAATCCACTAAAACAGTATGCGCATTTTCCTACCAGAAATGTTTCCATCTTGTGTATAAAAGACTGCGTTAATATTGTAGTTCACATAAAATAACTTTTGCGGTTAACTTCCCATGTACCGAATAAAAAATCGAAGTTAAATGGGTTTCCATCGCAGTTTAAACTCTACTGGTGGTTTTGTCGCGTTATATAGTGAATGTGCCCACTCTGGTCTTGGCACGTGTGCTTTAGCAAACAGCGTGCAGATACAGTGCGGGTATAGCCAACATGATGAGATCATTCATTATGGACAAAAAGAGCGAGATTATTTTTATTTGTCAAACGGCAGCAAAGCATCGATCATCATGTCACCAGAATAAGACCCTCGCCATTTATTGGAAAGGAGCATCAAGCTCACCACTGTGCACTTTCATCACCCTGTGAAGTTAATCATAATTTATTTCATTTCTAACCTAATAAAACTGCTTGCTTTCCTGAGTCGTAAGGACCACACAGCATATCATCGCGTGACTCCCAAGTTTACTTCGATATAATGGTTTTTATATCAATATTTGGACATAAAGGCGTTTCCGCCGGCATTTCTCGCATAATTAATTTTACAGACAAAAAGATCCCACCTTGTCTAGCGTATTTAGTTTTGTCGAAATTTGTTAAGTTTACTGACATCAGGCCTGTCGACATGTACAGTCGTGGTCAAAAGTTGAGAATGACACAAGTATTGGTCTTCACAAAGTTTGCTGCTTCAGTGTTTTTAGATATTTTTGTCAGATGTTACTATGGTATACTGAAGTATAATTACAAGCATTCCATAAGTGTCAAAGGCTTTTATTGACAATTACATTAAGTTTATGCAAAGTCAATATTTGCAACCCCACACATGAATGGTCTCAGGATGCTTTACTGTTGGCATGACACAGGACTGATGGTAGCGCTCACCTTGTCTTCTCCGGACAAGCTTTTTTCCGGATGCCCCAAACAATCGGAAAGGGGATTCATCAGAGAAAATGACTTTACCCCAGTCCTCAGCAGTCCAATCCCTGTACCTTTTGCAGAATATCAGTCTGTCCCTGATGTTTTTCCTGGCGAGAAGTTGCTTCCTAGCTGCCCTTCTTGACACCAAGCCATCCTCCAAAAGTCTTCGCCTCACTGTGTGTGCAGATGCACTCACACCTGCCTGCTGCCATTCCTGAGCAAGCTCTGCACTGGTGGTGCCCCGATCCCGCAGCTGAATCAACTTTAGGAGATGGTCCTGGTGTTTGCTGGACTTTCTTGGGCGCCCTGATGCCTTCTTCACAACAATTGAACCTCTCTCCTTGAAGTTCTTGATGATCTGATAAATGGTTGATTAAGGTGCAATCTTACTTGCAGCAATATCCTTGCTTGTGAAGCCCTTTTTGTGCAAAGCAATGATGACGGCATGTGTTTCCTTGCAGGTAACCATGGTTAACAGAGGAAGAACAATGATTTCAAGCACCACCCTCCTTTTAAAGCTTCCAGTCTGTTATTCTAACTAAATCAGCATGACAGAGTGATCTCCAGCCTTGTCCTCGTCAACACTCTCACCTGTGTTAACGACAGAATCACTGACACGATGTCAGCTGGTCCTTTTGTGGCAGGGCTGAAATGCAGTGGAAATGTTTTTTTGGGATTAAGTTAATTTTCATGGCAAAGAGGGACTTTGCAATTAATTGCAATTCATCTGATCACTCTTCATAACATTCTGGAGTATATGCAAATTGCCATAATAAAAACTGAGGCAGCAGACTTTGTGAAAATTAATATTTGTGTCATTCTCAAAACTTTTGACCACGACTGTACTCGCATAAAATGGTTGGATGGAAACCAGGTTTGTGTCAAAGATAAATGTGTGGTTTTCAATTGCTTGATTGATTTACATTTTACATTTTAGTCATTTAGCAGACGCTCTTATCCAGAGCGACTTACATGAGCAATTAGGGTTAAGTGCCTTGCTCAAGGGCACATCGACAGATTTTTCATCTAGTCGGCTCAGGGATTAGAACCAGCGACCTTTCGGTTACTGGCACAACGCTCTTAACCACTAAGCTACCTGCTGATTTGAGCTGTCACACTGTTGTCGTGTAATTTAGGGATAAAGACAGAACACATACCATAGGTATGTGTTCTTAGATATTCTATACCTGTTGTCAGGATCATATCTACACTGAAGTGGAAGCATTTAGGCAGTTATACCAGCACCGTGTACAGGAAATAGTTCACAACTTTATTGCACACAATTCAGTATAAAAAAAATAAGACTCATTGCAAAAAAGAACACATACACATTCCACATTAAATTGCAGAAAATAAATTACATTTACAGCTTCAAAATACAGTTTTTTATTTGCTATTACAGATGTAGGATCTTAATTTAGGAAAGGGAAGGGAATTGGATCACCCTGTTTCAGGGGAACTTTGCTGCAATGCAGGACATGTAAAACTTGTGTATTTGAGGTTTAAAAAGGCTTCTGAAGTTTAATTTCCACTTTGACATTTCACAACCACTACAAAAATGTCCATTAATTATAATCCACAAAATTCACATTTCCTGTTGCGCAGGATTATTTTCCTACTGTCGCAAACTGGCTCAAATTAAGATCCTACATCTGTAACCACCATACAGCAATAGCAGATCACAATTAGGTTTCAATGTTGACATAATAGTAGACACATTACTTTTTACAAAATAATACAATTATAATTTAACAAAGTACATGTTGCAGTTCTTTAGGCAGTCGTATAAAAAGTACATTGTTGAAACATAACATGAACTCAGGTCATATTTTTTCTGTCTGGATGTCTGAATTCTGCTCACTGCAGAGCTCTAAGCAGGGAATTTGTTCCAAGGCTTTGATGTCTGAGCCCATTTGAAAATATATGGGCAGATTGCACATCTGCATTCAAGTCTAACATTTTGGCCTAATATTGTGACTAGAACAGCATTGACAAATACCTGTACACCAATTTGGTTGACATGAAAAAGGCATTGTCTCGGCTAACATTCCAAAGCTGTCTGTCAGTACGCCTATCTTACGTGCAGTTTATGCCAAGTAACCGCAACAGCAGATTTAGAGAATGGACAAATTACACATTCATTTTCTGTGACACATTTCTAACAGGTCACCAAAAGACTTGAGTATATTTTGTAATTATGCACCTCTTACCCCTGTGGTCAAGCAATAATCCGTCATATTAGGACTATGCTATTTTTGTTAGGAGTGTCAAACACATTCTCCTACCATTTCTCCTTGAACAGACCCACTGGTCTCTTCTTGGTCCTGCGTCTTTCTAGGTATCGATTCCTAGATTGGTATGTTGTCTGTATTTTGACTGTCAGTACTGAAGACAATCAGTCATGGAGACAGGGCTGGGATTAAAAGCATGGCTTTCCCTCTGCTGAAAGCAGTCTGTTCTCTGCTCCTGTCCTGTCTTCAGGGCTGTGGAGATGGTAAACCTAGCCTAAATCACCTTAGTGTTCAGTTTCTTCTTCTCCAGTTCGGGGGCCGTGGGCGTGTGCAGGAAGCTGATCTTACACTCCTGCTCCACTGTGACTAGGTGGCTCTGCGGAGTCGGCTGGCGGTCTCTGTGTCTCAGCGGGTGCAGGCGGGGGGTGGGACAGCACCGGCAGCTGGCACAGCGGTCCTGCCAATGCCCCCTCAGCACCAGGCCAGCTGTGAGCGACACCACGCCCAGCGTCATGCCCCCCAGCACCAGCAAGGTAATGAGCTGCACCTCCGACAGGCCAGACGACCCGCGCTGGGTTACCACCTCCTTCACAGAGATCTTCAGCAGCCGGTCTCCACTATTACTGTTACTGCTGCCCTGAGAGTGGTTCCCGCCGGTTGTGATCTGGTCTGGCCTGGCCTGAGTCACCCTACCCCAGCCCTCTCCTCCCCCAGCCCAGCCATGGGAGCTCCTGATGGGTGCTTGGCTCTCTGGGCTCCGTAGGGGAACCTCGCAGGTCCTGCCAGTGAACCCAGGTTTGCAGAGGCAGTGGAAGGTGCTGGCGCGGTCCAGGCAGCGCCCTCCGTTGAGGCAGGGCTGGCTGGCACAGTCGTCCAGGTTGATGGTGCAGAACCGGCCCGTGAAGCCCTCGGGACAGAGGCAGGAGAAGCGGTTGATGCCATCCAGGCAGGTGGCACCGTTGGCACAGGGGCGCATCAGGCAGTCGTCCATGTTGGTCTCGCAACGCTGCCCGGTGAAGCCTGCCAGGCAGCGGCAGGAGAGCTCTGGTGCATAGCCACCACTGTCCTCACACTGCCCGCCATTCTTACATGGAGACCTAAAAAATTAAAACATAAGCACTAAAAACCCTGAGGGAAATGTTCTGAATAACTGAATAGATTTTCAATGCTGAATTGATTACTTAACCCAAGCCTTTTCATATTGACCTGAGCCTCCAACTTATTTGTAAGTAAATGTGTGGCGCTTACTCTGATGATCACTGTTTCCATTCAATCAGGCATTAATTTGGCACCTTAAGACAAATCTGTGCTTTGGTCTGCATGGTTTCCCTGGTAACCGCTTAGCCAGTGATTTGGGGACTCCATGGGGGCTGTAGTGTAGATGCCTGGCTACAATGTGTTTGTTAGCACTACAGGCCACTCACTTGGCCAATATTGAGCCCATTAAATCACATGATTGCTCTACAGTGTATACAAATTGACTAGGCTGCTACACGGCCAGTGCCAGTCTGCATGTGTTTGACTGCCATCAGGGGACCAGCTGGGATGCCACAGTCAAAACACACACACACTAAAATACACTCATCAAACAGGCTCTTAGAGAAAAACGGATTATTGAAATTCACACACATAGTGCAGCTAGTTTCCCGTTTGAGAGTCTGAAATGACCACTCATTCCTATACACGTGTATGTTGAGTCTGTTTGGGATTGAACTTGTAGTTCACAGTGATTTGTTTTGATTAAGACAGAAGCAGTAGACCTGAGACAAAGTTGTTCCATAGATTGTTTTCTGGTGTGTTGGTAATTGAACTCACCTGCCGATCTTATGACAGGGTCCTGTCTTGTGCTCACAGTTCCTCCCGTAAAATCCCTTGGGGCAGAGGCAGGAGTATTCCCCTGAAATGTTGGTGTAACAAGTTGCACCGTTCTGACAAGGTGCCTCATTTGTACACACATGGATATCTGAAGCAGAGGAGAGAAGTGGTGAAAAAGGACTGTGCTACCACTCACTCAACAAATAAGATTATGATTGTCTGATACATACAAATATTTTCTGTCACCTTTGTCGCAGAAGCGTCCCGTCCATCCAGGCTCGCATGTGCATTGCCAGGGTTGGTGACATGATCCATGGACACAGCCTGGCATTCTAACACAGACTTCGCACTGCTGCCCCTCCCAACCCGGGTCACACCTGGAATACAGCACAGCCAGTTAGACCAGCTCTCAACTCTGTAGCCAACACAGCCTCTTGAGAAGGGATATATATATATACTATTATATACAGTGGCATTATCAAATAATGTAGAGCCACTCCACGATGGACACAGGAGGGCGCCCATACTTAACAGAATAACTTCTGCAATGCCCTGCTCTGTACGGTACTTTATCTGTTCTTTAGTAGAAACACTCATATATTTTGAGTGTGACCTTCTCTAGAGAGTGACAAGGACATAGGCTTGACACCAGAAAATTGTGGGCCTTAATGATGGCTTTATAGGTTTGTCATATATGCTTGAAAAAGAAAAGGAGAGGCGCTCTAGGAGCTCAGATGCAATAATTGAATAACAACGTTTCGACAGCCAAGCTGTCTACATCAGGGTATTGTCATGTACTGTATGCTTGACATAGTTAACATATTCATATCTGAAATACGATGGGGTCATCACTACCGGTGTACCGGGTATTCCCATCTTTTCCCTGTCAACATATTCAAATATATATTTTTTGAAATATGCTTTAGTTAGATACATATCACTGTTCAGATGTTGTTCAGCATCATATTTCACCTTACCTGCACACAGCATTCTCATCACACCGACTGTTGGTCACATTACACGTACAATTTAGAACTGTAAGAGAAAGGAAACACTTGCTTCAGAGACAGATCCAAGATTTACCAGTAATTCCCTGACATTCAGACTTAATACTTGTCATTGATTAGATATGCCTATTATCCATTGAACAGTTTAATTAGCCTTATCTGTAATATTTCTACTGTTTGTAAGCATGTACCCCACAGCTTTTTTCCTCCAGCAGCAGCTGGAAACAACTCCATTTTATGCTCTATGAAGCTTAATTGAGATAATGACAGTGCTGTATTTCAAACAGTATTTGTGATGTAGGCATGTTAACAGAATGTTTTAATTCAGAGAGTTTATTCCTCACAATTCTACCACAACCATTTCTAACACAACAGTTGCTGAGAAGTATACTGGTGGTTCAGTAATTGTCAAGTCAGAATATGCATGTCTGAATGACAGCCGTTTGTGTGTTTGAGGGATTTCAGGACTCAATCAGATGCTAATGGGACTATGACCTCTAACCCGACTGTTGTCCACGTGTGTAGTGTTTCTTTACAACATCATGGATTTTTATGCTGTTGAAATCCTTAGCTGGACCGCCTAAGCGTTTTTTGTACACACCTATTCATTCAATGGTTTTTCTTTATTTTTTACTATTTTCTACCTTGTAGAATAATAGTGAAGACATCAAAACTATGAAATAACACATGGAATCATGTAGTAACCAAAAAATCTAGATATATTTTAGATTATTCAAAGTAGCCACCCTTTGCCTTGATGACAGCTTTGCACACTCTTGGCATTCTGTCAACCAGCTTCACCTGGAATGCTTTTCCAACATTCTTGAAGGAGTTCCCACATATGCTGAGCACTTGTTGGCTGCTTTTCCTTCAATCTGCAGTCTCAATTGGGTTGAGGTCGGGTGATTGTGGAGACCAGGACATCTGATGCAGCACTCCATCACTCTCCTTCTTGATCAAATAGTCCTTACACAGCCTGGAGGTGTGTTGGGTCATTGTCCTGTTGAAAAACAAGTGATAGTCCCACTAAGCGCAAACCAGATGGGATGGCGTATCGCTGCAGAATGCTGTGGTAGCCATGCTCGTTAAGTGTGCCTTGAATTCTAAATAAATCACAGACAGTGTCACCAGCAAAGCACCCCCACACCATCACACCTCCTCCTCCATGCTTCACGGTGGGAACCACACATGCAGAGGCCATCTGTTTACCTACTCTGCGTCTCACAAAGATATGGCGGTTGGAACCAAAAATCTCACATTTGGATTAATCAGACCAAAGGACAGATTTTCCACCGGTCTAAAGTCCATTGCTCGTGTTTGTTGGCCCAAGCATGTCTCTTCTTCTTACTGGTGTCCTGTCCTTTAGTAGTGGTTTCCTTGCAGCAATTCGACCATGAAGGCCTGATTCACGTAGTCTCCTCTGAACAGTTGATGTTGAGATGTGTCTGTTACTTGAACTCTGTGAAGCATTTATTTGGGCTACAATTTCTGAGGCTGGTAACTCTAATGAACTTATCCTCTGCAGCAGAGGTGACTCTGGGTCTTCCTTTCCTGTGGCGGTCCTCATGAGAGCCAGTTTCATCATAGCGCTTGATGGTATTTGCGACTGCACTTGAAGAAACGTTCAAAGTTCTTGAAATGTTCCGGATTGACTGACCTTCATGTCTTAAAGGAATGATGGACTGTCATTTCTCTTTGCTTATTTGAGCTGTTCTTGCCATAATATGGACTTGGTCTTTTACCAAATAGGGCTATCTTCTGTATACCACCCCTACCTTGTCACAACAACTGATTGGCCCAAACGCATTAAGATGGAAAGAAATTCCACAAATTAACTTTTAACAAGGCACACCTGTTAATTGAAATGCATTCCAGGTGACTACCTCATGAAGGTGGTTGAGAGAATGCCAAGAGTGTGCAAAGCTGTCATCAAGGCAAATGGTGGCTTCTTTGAAGAATCTAACATCTAAAATACATTTTGATTTGTTTAACACTTTTTTGGCTACTATATGATTCCATATGTGTTATTTCATAGTTTTGATGTCTTCACTATTATTCTACATTCTCTGGAATGAGTAGGTGTGTCCAAACTTTTGACTGGTACTGTATATATTTCAGTTAGCCTATTTAAACACTCTGCTCAAACAGAGGGATGCTATGTTAGCTAGCTGGCTATGACTATCCAACACAACACTGAAACTCTTCCAAGTCAAGGTAAGCTTTTGGTTTTACAAATGTATTGCCACCGGTGCCCGCCGGTTTAAGTGCTAAACTGCTTACTGATTGTACACTGTAAAGTTACTGCATGATTGTAGCGGGTTTACTAACACGTTAGTTCTATTAGCTATGTTGACTATGACATTACTTTAGCTAATATGGTGACAACGATGTAGGTTGTGTGTAGTGGTTATGATATGGTTTGGCTTGGAAAGGTTTCTTCGCCTGGTCGCATACATCTGATGTGTTGTGCATTGAAATCCACAAGCGAAGGGAAAAGGTGAGAGGAGGAGAGCACATAGATGCAAAAAGGAATACAATGTGGCTGTTATGAAAGTGAACTGTGTTTACGCGTGATCAGGGGTGTATTCATTCCGCCGATTCTGTTGAAAAACATTTCTTAAATGGAACGAAACGGGGATAAACATACCTGAATTTGTCCAATAGAAACTGGACTAATGATTACACCCTATATCAGCTAGATGCAGGCAAGAGTGTGTAAGGCGGTATTGAATGTGTCACTGTCTGTCACCTAAAAAATGTATCTCGACCTGTGTGCACCTACGTTGTAAACTTTCATTCATAGGCTAGGTTGTAGCAACCTCATGATGGATATAGGGAAAATTTGAGTATCATGTAGTAGCCTAAACCTATTGTTGTTACATTGAACTGGGTGAATGGAATATGAATGACAGTCATCCAACATACTGTAATAGAAATAAGGCCATGTTCATGAGAAAAAATTATCCTCCCTCATCTTAAACGGCACCGACCGCCACTGGTATGTACAGTGGGGAGAACAAGTATTTGATACACTGCCGATTTTGCAGGTTTTCCTACTTACAAAGCATGTAGAGATCTGTAATTTTTATCATAGGTACACTTCAACTGTGAGAGAGAAAATCCAGAAAATCACATTGTATGATTTTTAAGTAATTAATTTGCATTTTATTGCATGACATAAGTATTTGATACATCAGAAAAGCAGAACTTAATATTTGGTACAGAAACCTTTGTTTGCAATTACAGAGATCATACGTTTCCTGTAGGTCTTGACAAGGTTTGCACACACTGCAGCAGGGATTTTGGCCCACTCCTCCATACAGACCTTCTCCAGATCCTTCAGGTTTCGGGGCAGTCGCTGGGCAATACAGACTTTCAGCTCCCTCCAAAGATTTTCTATTGGGTTCAGATCTGGAGACTGGCTAGGCCACTCCAGGACCTTGAGATGCTTCTTACGGAGCCACTCCTTAGTTACCCTGGCTGTGTGTTTCGGGTCGTTGTCATGCTGGAAGAACCAGCCACGACCCATCTTCAATGCTCTTACTGAGGGAAGGAGGTTGTTGGCCAAGATCTTGCGATACATGGCCCCATCCATCCTCCCCTCAATACGGTGCAGTCGTCCTGTCCCCTTTGCAGAAAAGCATCCCCAAAGAACGATGTTTCCACCTCCATGCTTCACAGTTGGGATGGTGTTCTAGGGGTTGTACTCATCCTTCTTCATCATCAGACCATTCCTCCTCTGGATCATCCAGATGGTCATTGGCAAACTTCAGACGGGCTTGGACATGCGCTGGCTTGAGCAGGGGGACCTTGTGTGCGCTGCAGGATTTTAATCCATGACGGCGTAGTGTGTTACTAATGGTTTTCTTTGAGACTGTGGTCCCAGCTCTCTTCAGGTCATTGACCAGGTCCTGCCGTGTAGTTCTGGGCTGATCCCTTACCTTCCTCATGATCATTGATGCCCCACGAGGTGAGATCTTGCATGGAGCCCCAGACCGAGGGTGATTTTCCGGTTGGAAAAGCTTTCCAGGTGACTACCTCATGAAGCTGGTTGAGAGAATGCCAAGAGTGTGCAAAGCTGTCATCAAGGCGAAGAATCTCAAATATAAAATATATTTTGATTTGTTTAACACTTTTTTGGTTACTACATGATTCCACATGTGTTATTTCATAGTTTTGAAGTCTTTACTATTATTCTACAATGTAAAAAAAAAAACTTGAATGAGAAGGTGTGTCCAAACTTTTGACAGGTACTGTATACGTACACTGAGTGTACAAAACATTAGGAACACCTGCTCTTTCCATGCCAAAAGACTACCCGGGTGAAAGCTATGATCCCTTGTTGATGTCACTTGTTAAATCCACTTCAATCAGTGTAGATGAAGTTGAGGAGACAGGTTAAATAAGGATTTTTAAAACTTGAGACAAATGAGACATGGATCGTGTATGTGTGCCATTCAAAGGGTGAATGGGAAAGACAAAAGATTTGTCTTTGAACGGGGTATGGTAGTAGGTGCCAGGCGCACCAGTTTGAGTGTGTCAAGAACTGCAATGCTGCTAGGCTTTTCACGTTGAACAGTTTCCCGTATGTATCAAGAATGGTCCACCACCCAAAGGACATCCAGCCAACTTGACACAACTGTGGGAAGTATTGGAGTCAACATGGGCCAGCATCGCTGTTTCGACACATTGTAGAGTCCATGCCACGACGAATTGAGGCTGTTCTGAGGGCAAAAGGGAGTGAAACTCATTATTGTGTATATTTAAGCAATAAGGCCCGAGGGGGTGTGTTATATGGCCAATATACCACGGCTAAGGGCTGTTCTTATGCACCACACGACACAACGCGGAGTGCCTGGATACAGCCCTTAGCCGTGGTATATTGGCCATATACCACAAACCCTCGAGGTGTCTTATTGCTATTATAAACTGGTTACCAACCTAATTAGAGCAGTAAAAATACATGTTTTGTCATACCCATGGTATACGGTCTGCAATACCACGGCTGTCAGCCAATCAGCATTCAGGGCTCGAACCACCCAGTTTATAAATATATATACACTGAACAAAAATATAAACGCAACATGTAAAGTGTTGGTCCCATGTTTTATGAGCTGAAATATCCCAGAAATTTTCCATACTGTCACGTCTACTCCCGCTCCCCTTATCCGGTGCTCGACGTCGCCGGTATACTAACCACCTATATGTCAAAGTGGAGAAGTGCCAATTCCATCAGGAAACCGTCTCCTTTCTGGGTTACCAGATCGGCATGCAAGGAGTGATGATGGACGGTAAGATGGTAGATGCTGTCAGGTCATGGCCAGTCCCAACCACCATAAAAGGGGTTACAACGGTTTTTGGGGTGGGCCAACTTCTTCCTCCGTTTCATCAAGAACTTTAGCTCCATTGCCTCTCCTCTCACCTCAAGGGTGGTCCCCGTAAGTTGGGTTGGAGTCCTGCAGCCGACGAAGCCTTCCGCCTACAGAAAGAACGTTTCACCTCCGTCCCGTTCTCAAACACCCAGATCCTACGCTGCCCTTCGTTTTGGAGGTGGACGCTTCAGAAGTGGACGTGGGGGCTGTCCTGTCTCAACGACAAGGTAATCCACAAAAATGTCATCTATGTGCATATTACTCAAAGAAACTGTCTCCTGCAGAGAGGAACTATGACGTCGGCGATTGGGAGCTCCTGGCGGTGAAGTTGGCATTAGAGGAGTGGAGACACTGGCTGGAGGGCGCCAAGGACCCAATTCTCATCCTCACTGAACATCGGAAGCTGGAGTACATACGGACAGCAAGGTGGCTGAACCCGCGTCAAACAAGGTGGGCCCTTTTTTTCACTAGATTGGACTTCACTCTGACATATCGCCCTGGTTCAAAGAACACCAAAGCCGATGCCCTGTCCCATCTCTATGATTCGGGAGAGGTTCCTGCCCTGAGTGCAACCATAATTCCACCCTCTCGATTCGTAGCCCCCGTGGTCTGGGACGTAGATGTGGACATTCACCAGGCCCTGGAGAGGGAACCCACACCCACTACCTGTCCTCCTGAGCGCATCTACGTTCCCACAGGGATAAGGGATCGGCTGCTGACCTGGGCGCACACAGCTGTCGTCGCTGGACATCCAGGTATCACCCGCTTTTTTCAATCTATCTCCGAAAAGTACTGGTGGCCCACCTTGGCACAGGATGTCACTCATTACGTCAACTCCTGTTCCGTATATGCCCAAACTAAATCTCCCAGGCGCACTCCAGCAGGACACCCCCTTCCCGTGCCTCAGCGTCCCTGGTCTCATCTGTCCATTGATTTAGTTACTGATCTCCCCTCCTCTGATGGTTTTACCACCATTTTGGTGGTTGTGGACAGATTCTCTAAATCCTTCCTTTTTATCCCTCTCTCTGTTATCCCTACTGCTCTCCAGGTCGCTGAGGCACTGTTTCAGCAGGTCTTCTGGCACTATGGCCTTCCGGAGGACATTGTCTCCAACCATGGCCCCCAAATCACGTCACGGGTATGGAAAGCCTTCATGGAGATGCTGGGGGTCACTGTCAGCCTCACTTCTGGGTACTGGCCTCAGTCTAACGGGCATGTTGAGAGGATGAACCAGGAGCTGGGGAGGTTCCTGAGGAGTCACTGCCAGGACCGGCTTGGGGAGTGGGCTCGATTCCTTCCCTGGGCGGAGTACGCGCAGAATTCATTGTGTCACTCCTTCACCGGGCTGACTCCCTTCCAGTGTGTTCTGGGTTATCAGCCAGCCCTGGCTCCGTGGACCCCGAGCAAGACCGATGCTCCTGTGGTGGATGAGTGGTTCAGGCGGGCAGAAGAGGTTTAGAACGATGCCCACGTGAGGCTCCAGCGCGCCGTCCGCCACTAGAAGGAGCAAGTGGATCGCCACCGCAGTGAGGCTCCCGTGTTCCATCCTGGTGACCGTGTCTGGCTTTCCACCAGGAACCTCCCACTCCACCCCCAGTTTGTGGGGCCGTTCAAGGTTCTCTGGAGGGTCAACGAGGTAACATATAGATTACAGCTCCCTACTAACTACCGGATATGACCCTCTTTTCATGTTTCCCTCCTCAGGCCGGTGGTTCCTGGTCCCCTGGCTGAAGCCGTCCCCAACGACACCGCTCCGCCTCCCTTGGAACGTTGAGGGATGCCGTCAGATCCCTCCTGGACTCCCGACGTTGTGGGGGTCGGCTCCAGTACCTGGTGGACGGCAAGCGGTACCGGAGCGCCAAGTCTAGGTCCAAAAGGCTTCTAAACAGCTTCTACCCCCAAGCCATAAGACTCCTGAACATCTAATCAAATGGCTACCCAGACTATTTGCATTTTTGTGGGGAAAAACTCATTCTGATTGGCTGGGCCTGGCTTCCCAATGGCTGGGCTTGCCTCCCAAGTGGGTGGGTCTATGCCGTCCCAGGCCCACCCATGGCTGCGCCGCTGCCTAGTCATGTGAGATCCATAGATTAGGGCCTAATGTATTTATTTAAATTGACTGATTTCCTTATATGAACTGTAACTCAGCTAAATCTTTTAAATTGTTGCATATTTTTGTTCAGTATACAGTGGGGAAAAAAAGTATTTAGTCAGCCACCAATTGTGCAAGTTCTCCCACTTAAAAAGATGAGAGAGGCCTGTAATTTTCATCATAGGTACACGTCAACTATGACAGACAAAATGAGAAGAAAAAAATCCAGAAAATCACATTGTAGGATTTTTTATGAATTTATTTGCAAATTATGGTGGAAAATAAGTATTTGGTCAATAACAAAAGTTTCTCAATACTTTGTTATATACCCTTTGTTGGCAATGGCACAGGTCAAACGTTTTCTGTAAGTCTTCACAAGGTTTTCACACACTGTTGCTGGTATTTTGGCCCATTCCTCCATGCAGATCTCCTCTAGAGCAGTGATGTTTTGGGGCTGTCGCTGGGCAACACGGACTTTCAACTCCCTCCAAAGATTTTCTATGGGGTTGAGATCTGGAAACTGGCTAGGCCACTCCAGGACCTTGAAATGCTTCTTACGAAGCCACTCCTTCGTTGCCCGGGAGGTGTGTTTGGGATCATTGTCATGCTGAAAGACCCAGCCATGTTTCATCTTCAATGCCCTTGCTGATGGAAGGAGGTTTTCACTCAAAATCTCACGATACATGGCCCCATTCATTCTTTCCTTTACACGGATCAGTCGTCCTGGTCCCTTTGCAGAAAAACACCCCCAAAGCATGTTGTTTCCACCCCCATGCTTCACAGTAGGTATGGTGTTCTTTGGATGCCAAACACGACGAGTTGAGTTTTTACCAAAAATATATATTTTGGTTTCATCTGACCATATGACATTCTCCCAATCCTCTTCTAGATCATCCAAATGCACTCTAGCAAACTTCAGACGGGCCTGGACATGTACTGGCTTAAGCAGGGGGACACATCTGGCAATGCAGGATTTGAGTCCCTGGCGGCGTAGTGTGTTACTGATGGTAGGCTTTGTTACTTTGGTCCCAGCTCTCTGCAGGTCATTCACTAGGTCCCCCTGTGTGGTTCTGGGATTTTTGCTCACCGTTCTTGTGATCATTTTGACCCCACGGGGTGAGACCTTGCGTGGAGCCCCAGATCGAGGGAGATTATCAGTGGTCTTGTATGTCTTCCATTTCCTAATAATTGCTCCCACAGTTGATTTCTTCAAACCAAGCTGCTTACCTATTGCATATTCAGTCTTCCCAGCCTGGTGCAGGTCTACAATTTTGTTTCTGGTGTCCTTTGACAGCTCTTTGGTCTTGGCCATAGTGGAGTTTGGAGTGTGACTGTTTGAGGTTGTGGACAGGTGTCTTTTATACTGATAACAAGTTCAAACAGGTGCCATTAATACAGGTAACGAGTGGAGGACAGAGGAGCCTCTTAAAGAAGAAGTTACAGGTCTGTGAGAGCCAGAAATCTTGCTTGTTTGTAGGTGACCAAATACTTATTTTCCACCATAATTTGCAAATAAATTCATAAAAAATCCTACAATGTGATTTTCTGGATTTTCTTTTCTCATTTTGTCTGTCATAGTTGACGTGTACCTATGATGAAAATTACAGGCCTCTCTCATCTTTTTAAGTGGGAGAACTTGCACAATTGGTGGCTGACTAAATACTTTTTTTCCCCACTGTATATACAGCGCCTTCAGAAAGTATTCATACACCTTGACTTATTCCACATTTTGTTGTGTTATAGCCTGAATTCAAAATTGATTAAATATATATTTTTTCTCACCATTTACACACAATACCCCAATATCTTTGCACATTTGTTGAAAATGAAATACAGAAATATCTAATATACATAACTATTCACACCCCTGAGTCAGTACTTTGTAAAAGCACCTTTGGCAGCGATTACAGCTGTCAGTCTTTCTGGGTAAGTCTCTAAAAGCTTTCCACACCTGGATTGTGCAACATTTGCCCATTATTCTTTTGAAAATTCTTCAAGCTCTGTCAAAGTGGTTGTTTATCATTGCTAGACAGTCATTTTCAGGCCTTGCCATAGATCTTCAAGGAGATTTAAGTCAAAACTGTAACTCAGCAACTCGTGGACATTCACTGTCTTCTTAGTAAGCAAATCCAGTATAGATTTGGCCTTGTGTTTTAAGTTATTGACCTGCTGAAAGGTGAATTCATCTCCCAGTGTCTGGCGGAAAGCAGACTGAATCAGGTTTTCCTCTAGGATTTTGCCTGTGCTCATCTCCATTCAGTTTCTTTTTTATCCTGGAAAACTCACCAGTCCTTAACGATTACAAGCATACCCATAACATGATGCAGCCACCACCACTATGCTTGAAAATATGTAGAGTGGTACTCAGTAATGTGTTGTATTGGATTTGCCCCAAACATAACACTTTGTATTAAGGACAGAAAGTGAATTGCTTTGCCACAATGTTTTGCAGTATTAGAGATGCAAAGAAAAAGCCATATCTCAGACTGCCCATCTTAATCTTTTATTTTTATTGGCCAGTCTGAGATATAGCTTTTTCTTTGCAACTCTGCCTAGAAAGTCAGCATCCTGGAGTCCTGTGAGGCGTCTGTTTCTCAAACTAGACACTCTATAATGTATTTGTCCTCTTGCTCAGTTGTGCACCGGGGCTTCCCACTCCTCTTTCTATTCTGGTTAGAGCCAGTTTGCGCTGTTCTGTGAAGGGAGTAGTACACAGCGTTGTACGAGATCTTCAGTTTCTTGGCAATTTCTCGCATGGAATAGCCTTCATTTCTCAGAACAAGAATAGACTGACGAGTTTCAGAAGATAGTTCTTTGTTTCTGGCCATTTTGAGCCTGTAATCGAACCCACAATTGCTGATGCTCCAGATACTCAACTAGTCTCAAGAAGGCCAGTTTTATTGCTGCTTTAATCAGCACAACAGTTTTCAGCTGTGCTAACATAATTGCAAAAGGGTTTTCTAATGATCAATTAGCCTTTTAAAATGATAAACTTGGATTAGCAAACACAACGTGACATTGGAACACAGGACTGATGGTTGCTGATAATGGGCCTCTGTACGCCTAGGTAGATATTCCATTAAAAATCAGCCGTTTCCAGCTATAATAGCCATTTACAACATTAACAATGTCTACACTGTATTTCTGATCAATTTGATGTTATTTTAATGGACAAAAAAATTGCTTTTCTTTCGAAAACAAGGGAATTTCTAAGTGACCCCAAACTTTTGAACGGTAGTGTGTATATATATGTGTGTGTGTGTGTGTGTGTGTGTGTGTGTGTGTGTGTGTGTGTATATATATATATATATATATATATATATATATATATATATATATATACACACACACATATATACACATACATATATACATATACATACACACACACACACATATATACACATACATATATACACATACACATATATATGTGTGTATATATATATATATATATATATATACACACATATATACACATATATGTGTATATATATATATATATATATATATAGTGAGGGGAAAGAGTATTTGATCCCCTGCTGATTTTGTACGTTTACCCACTGACAAAGACATGATCAGTCTATAATTTTAATGGTAGGTTTATTTGAACAGTGAGAGACATAATAACAACAAAAAAATCCAGAAAAACGCATGTCAAAAATTGTATACATTTTTCAGCGGCAGGGACTGGGAGACTAGTCAGGCTCGAGGGAAAGATGAACGGAGCAAAGTACAGAGAGATCCTTGATGAAAACCTGCTCCAGAGCGCTCAGGACCTCAGACTGGTGGCTAAGATTCACCTTCCAACAGGACAACCACCATAAGCACAGAGCTAAGACAATGCCGGAGTGGCTTCGGGACAAGTCTCTGAATGCCCTTGAGGTGCCCAGCCAGAGCCCGGACTTGAACCCGATCTAACATCTCTGGAGAGACCTGAAAATAACTGTGCAGCGACACTCCCCATCCAACCTGCCAGAGCTTTAGAGGATCTGCAGAGAAGAATGGGAGAAACTCCCCAAATACAGGTGTGCCAAGCTTGTAGCGTCATACCCAAGAAGACTCGAGGCTGTAATCGCTGTAAAGGGACTGAATACTTATGTAAATGTAATATTTCAGTTTGTTTCTTTGCAAAAATTTCTAAAAACCTGTTTTTGCTTTGTCATTATGGGGTATTGTGTGTAGATTGATGAGGGGAAATAACAATTTAATACATTCTAGAATAAGGCTGGGGGTCTGAATACTTTCCAAATGCACTGTATATAACATTATATTGGTTACAATAATTTTGTATAATAATTTAAATTGAAAAACTCTACGTTTTGAATCCGGCGTTGTTTTGTGTATCGGTTCATAATCGAAAATCTCTTCCCAACTATTTTGCAACCTGTGTGGCGCAGCTGTAAATTTGTGGGTCCTTAAATGACCCCTTAAATGACAATTTCCTGTCCCCCGCAGAAGTCGAATTAACACAACAAAATCCCCATCAAAATCCGTCCTTTTAAGCTAGAGATATGTTTTTCTTGGGCTGCGTCTCATTCCACCACATCCGTCGATATCGCTCTTCCGCATCTGCAGTGAAAGTTGGCAGAGCTAGAGCGGTGTTTGTCAGACCGTGAGACATCCCGAAAACGTCTGTAGTGTCCGAACGTTTTGGCCTCACGAAAATGATGGGTTCTCCGTTTTACTCTAGGATGCCCACAAGCCTTACAAGACTCTTCTGAAGGTTGAAAAAAAAATATGGAAGTAAATATGGAGATAGTTTTATGCCTAAAATAAGGGGATAAATACATGTAAAAAAAATTGTTTCCTGATCTTTCTTATATCTCTCAGATACAGGACAGACACTTCAGAACAAACTTCCTTTTGATTATTTTTGACTGTTATTCACAGTGTTGGCTAATAGCAGTAATGCCAAATTCTATGTTTCATCCAATATATATGTATTTTGATACCTTAAAATTGAAAATCAAATAGCTAAATGATCCTTGGTATGACCATCTAAAAACAATTCCATATGTTAGTTTAGAACCAAATAACCGAAACTGAGAGGTTGTAATCTGAAGAAAGGGAAAAAGGCCATTCTTGAACACGGGGTGAGCCATTCTTACTAATCTGCTGGAGAATCAGTTCGGATTTAAGTATAGCTTTTGTAGGACTGAAGCCTTTAGTGAGAGGTCCAATGCTTTAATATTCAATCATTTCTGCCCTCCGAATTCATATTCCTTACATAAATAGGCCCGTTTTAATTATATCTGGCTTGCCGTTCCAAATAAAGTGGAAGATTTTTTGCTCATATAATTAAAAAAAGGTTAGGTGTAGGCAGGGCCATAAGCAAATAGGTGAACTGGGATATGACTAAAGAGTTAATCAGTTTCTTGGTCTTACTGACGTTGAGGGAGAGGTTGTTGTCATGGCACCACACTGCCAAATCTCTGACCACTCCGTCGTTGATCAGGCTTACCACCGTCGTGTCGTCAGCAAACTTGATGATGGTGTTGGCATGGGTGAAAAGGGAGTACAGGAGGGGACTAAGCACACACCCTTGAGGGGCCCCCGTGTTGAGGGTCAGCGTGGCAGAGGTGTTGAGTCTACCCTCACCACCTGGAGAGATTGAAAATGTCAGTGAAGACACTTGCCAGAGGGTCTGTGCATGCTTTGAGAACACGCCCTGGTATTTCGTCTGGGCCTTGCGAGTGTTAACCTGTTTAAAAGTTTTAGCTCTAGCCTTTAGCCCAGCGTGGATATTGCCGGTAATCCATGGTTTTATGTTTGGATACGTTCGTATAGTCACTGTGGGGACGACATTGTCTAGGCACTTATTGATGAAGCCCATGACTGATGTGGTAAATTCCTCAATGTTATTGAATGGATAACGGAACATATCCCAGTCTGTACTAGTCCAATGAAGCAGCCTTGTGTCTGCTTCAATGGACCACTTCCGTATTGAGTGCGTCACTGTTACTTCCTGTTTGAGCTTTGTTTGTAAACAGGAAGCAGGAGAATAGAGTCATGGTCAGATTTGCCGAAGGGAAGACAAGGGAGTGCCGTATATGTGTTTCTGTGGGTAGATTAAAAGTGGTCTAGAGTTTTAGCGGCCCTAGTGGCGCAGGAAACGTGCTGGTAAAAGTGAGGTAGAATGGTTTTAAGTCTCCACTCATTTATCTCCGCCAACAAGAAACGCTGCCTCTGTGTAAGCAGTTTCTTGTTTGTTTATGGCCCCATACAGTTTGTTGAGTGCCAAAGTGGTGTTGGCTTGTGGAGGGATGTATACAGCTGTAATGATTACAGATGAGAACTCTCTTGGTAGATAAAACACTCTGAAGCTTACCATGAGGTATTCTATATCAGGTGAGCAAAAGCTCGAAATTTCCTTCACACTAGAAGCAGTTGTTGTTTATGAAGAGACACACCCCTCCCCCTTTGGACTTGTCCGAGGCCGCCTTTGTCTGATTGTGCCGCTGCATTGAGAAACCACTGAGTCCTACGTACATAGTCATCCAGCCATGTCTCTGCAAGGCATATAATATTGCAGCTTTTCAAGTCTCTCTGATTGGAGACTCTAGAACGATGCTCATCTATCTTATTCTCAAGTGACTGGACAATTGCCAATAAAATGGACCGGGGTGCCAGTCGATATTCTCTTTGTCTCAATCTCACCAGGATGCCAGCACATCTCCCGCGTCTAAACCTGTGGTGTTTTGGTAGCCCATGAAACAAAGGAATGGGGTCTGGTATGAACAAGGGAACAGCTGAGTCAGAGTTGAGGTCGGATTTGAAGTTGAAATCGAGGTTAGTAAATGTCGGTCTGATGTCCATAAGTGCTTGGCGTCATATTTGATAATAGAATGAACTTTCTGCACAAAAATAATAAAGATTAACATGAAAAAAGACGGGTTGGAACTCGTAAGATGTCACCCTTCTCCGTTGGCGCCATCTTGACAATACCTTCTTCACACTGACTCTTAACACAGGTGCCCCCCAGGGGTGTGTTCTCAGCCCTCTGCTGTACTCCTTGTTCACCCACGACTGTGTGGGTTTGCACGACAGCAACTCCATCATCAAGTTTGCTGACGACAACACGGTTGTAGGCCTGATAACCAACAACGACGAGTTAGCCTATAAGGAGGAGGTAAGTGAACTAGCATTGTGGTGCCAGGACATCAACCTCTTCCTCAACATCAGCAAAACAAAGGAATTGATTTTTGACTTCAGGAAGCAGAGGAGGGAACACGCCCCGATCCACATCCACGGGACTGCAGCAGAGAGAGTCAGCAGTTTTAAGTTCCTTGGTGTCCACGTCACCGATGATTTGACATGGACCATCAACACCACCACTCTTGTCAAGAGGGCGCAACAGCGCCTCTACTTCCTAAGGCGGCTGAAGAAATTCGGAATGCCACCCTGGGCCCTCTCCAAATACTACTGCTGCACCATCGAGAGCATCCTGACCAGTTGCATCATGGCCTGGTACGGGAATTGCTCCATCCACGACCGAAAGGCCCTCCAGCGGGTGGTGAAGACAGCCCAGTATATCACTGGGACCGTGCTCCCACCCATCCGGGAGATATACTTGAGAGTGCCTGAGGAAGTCCGGCAGCATCATCCCAGCCACGAGCTGTTCACTCCCTTACCGTCGGGCAGATGGTATCGGAGCATGAGGTCTGATATCAACAGGCTCAGAGACTGTTTCTATCTACAAACCATCAGACTGCTGAACACTTGAACTGGACTGACCACCTGCACTGACTCTCCGCACCTTAGCACACATGCACTCACTCACGCACACACCCACACAGACATGCAGACACACACACACGCGCGCACACACACACACACACACACACACACACATACACTATTGCTAATACTGCACAATTTAAACACTTTCCCCCCAATCCCTCCCTCCCTGATACATGTAAATACTGTACTATAAATTGTGCCTTCCTGTATTATACTTATGCTAACATGTTTATTCTATTCTACTGAGCCATTTACTTTATGTTCATATTCTTATCTTTTATTATTTCTTATTGTTGTTGCATTATCGAGAAGGAACCTGCAATAAGCATTTCGTTGGACATTGTATAACATATGACTAATACAACTTGAAACCTTGGGAGTGGGGACGAGGGTAGACGAATGCCCACATGATGAGTCACACACTTTGATTTCACTTGGGGTTTTATATGATTGTATCTGACTATGAATTATATGCTATTGGTTTGCAGAAAGGTAACTAAAGCTGCATTGCTGAGTAATTAAACATCCCCATAAACTGGCAAGCATTTACTACTAAAGGGATATGTGATTAATCTCTTATTGTCATCAGTTGTTATTACTAGTGGATTTGGCTGGCCTTAGGCATACCTATGTACTGTCTGTACTTGGCTTTAGTAAATAATGGGGGCTTGCCAGGTATGGTGTGTGGTAGCGGTGAGCAGCACGAGGGGAGCGCGTGTGGTGGGAGGAGAGGGATGCCGTACAGTCATGTCTCTGCCCGCACAAACTCTGCCCAAACACCACTGGAATTCACAATCACTCCTTGTCTCACCTCCCACACTGTAGTACTTTACCCAAACCCTTTCACTATACAGAGGGATTTTTAGAGCAGAGTTCTTACAGTATAACAGCTATTATCTTTGTTACCTGAGCAGTAACTTATACCAATTCTTTCTTTGATATACAATAGTAAACTTTCTCATATAGCCTGGTCTGTTAGCTTTAGTTTCTCAGCTCAACTGACTATATTTCTTATTTTTGTTGCGTCTTCACATCTCAACATTTAGAATAGTGTAGCTTTGGCAATTATAATCTGTACCATAAGACAATTGAGTTATCCTTCAGTTGCGAATGCATACAATGCTGCAGAAACTCATTGGATTGATGTGGAATGGCAGGCATTTTCCATGAACAACACGACAGTTGGCTGCAGTAAGCCATGTGTCCGTGGGAACAAAGCGGAACTTGAACAATGAAATGCATTAGCTCATGTATTCTAAACAGGGAAGCTATTAAACAAATAAGAAATCCCACTGACAATGGGAATAATGCTGTAAGCTGTTATATTTTCAGAGACCTAATTTATGTTTTTGACATGCACAAATTAAACTGTGCTCTTTTAAAAGCATGATTAGTTGAATATAACAGCACACTTGTGGCATCTTATATGACTTAAGGCTGAATTAAACCTTCTATTACATATGCGTGTCTATCTAGGAACATTTTGCAATTTTATATGACCACCGGAAATAAATATGTTAAAATGCTACTGTGTACACAAAGCAAGAACAATTGAATTGAGCCCTGATCCAGCCATTTGCTTGTCCTGTACGGTGTCCTAAAATGGCATGGAGGATGTCACAGTACACAACATCAACAATCCTTCAGGTGCCATTTACCCCATGCTGCCAGTGCCTGAGGTTTAGATGGGAGCATATTTCTGTAATTTGCTCTCTGATTTCTCATCCCTAGTGGTAAAGCTGCATGGAGGCCCTTTTTTGTTTCCAACTTTTTTCTGCATGGTTTATTAGAGTAAACTTCAAAGCATCTTGAAGCACTGTGTGAAGTGTGTTATATCTGTTAGGAAGAAAGACAGATTGAGAATTTAAGGGGATGGAAGTGGAGCTAGCCTGCAGTCTGACTTGGACTACAGTGAGCATCACAATGAGTGAGAGGGACAGAGAGGAGAAGGAGTATGCAGGATGGGCGTGCGCCAAAGGCTTGGGCAGCCATACTGCACATATCATGCACACGTCCGTAGGGAGGGAATGAGCAGGCCAGGGTAGACGGACAGACAGCCGTCTGATCACTGCAGAGTGTGGACAGACAAGTCAGCCTGCTCTCAGAGGTCCAGGAAAGTACAGCAGCCCTCCCGCCTGCCTTTCATTCCTGCTGCTGGCCCTGCAGCAATTCAGAGAAAACTAGTCCCAGCCACTGTCTGCCAGGGAAGCCTGTCTGGCCAGCCCCATTCCCTGTCCCTGTGGTGGGCTTTGTGTGTTTGTAATAGGTTCCCTCCAGCTCTGCTAAGACTGGAACCTTGAAGACACAACTAGACCCAGGGCTCAGAATCAGCAACAGAATGCATTCTGGAAGACTTGGAATAAGGAAAAATAGTCCTAAACTAATCAGGACGAAGTCCCCCAGCTGCTTGATTATTGAGCAAGATAACAAAAAATTCTATACAGTATAAACATTTTCAGAATATTAACAATGACAACTGTGTATATCAGTGGCGGTCAGTGCCGTTTATGATGAGGGAGGATTATTTATTTATTTGATGAGCATGGCCTTAATTCTATTACAGCATGTTGGATGACTGTCATTCATATTCCATTCACCCAGTTCAATGTAACATCGATAGGTTTAGGCTACCACATGATACTCTAATTTTCTCTATACCCATCATGAGGTTACTTCAACCTAGCCTATGAATGAAAGTTTACAACGTAGGTGCACACAGGTTGAGAGAAACTTGAGATGACAGACAGTGACACCTGGACAGACAGTGACACGTTCAATACCGCCTTGCACACTCTTGCCTGCATCTAGCTTATCTAGGGTGTAATCATTAGTCCAACAGTTGCAAACAAGAGTTTCTATTGGACAAATTCAGGTATTTTTATCCCTGTTTCGTTTGCTTCCGTTTAAGAAACGTTTTTCAACAGAATCGTCGGAATGAATACACCCCTGATCACGCGTATACACAGTTCACTTTCATAACAGCCACGTTGTATTCCTTCTCGCCTCTATGCACTCTCCTCCTCTCACCTTTTCCCTTAGTTTGTGGACTTCAATGAACAACACATCAGCTGTATGTGACCAGGCGAAAAAACCTTTCCAAGCCAAACCATGTCATAGCCGCTACACACAGCCTACATCGTTGTCCCCATATTAGCTAATGTAACGTCCTAGTCAACATAGCTAATAGAACTAATGTGTTAGTAAACCCGCTACAATCATGCAGTAACGTTAGTGTATAGTCAGTAAGCAGTTACACCGGTGAGCCCTGGTGGCAATAAATTAATAAAACCAAACGTTTACCTTAATTTGGAACAGTTCCAGTGTTGTTGGATAGTCATAGCCAGCTAGCTAACTCTGTTTGAGCCAGGTGTTTGAGTAACTAAACTAGCCAGCTGCATTCGCTCTCTCTTGCTTCTCCATTTTTAAAGAAATTAATTTGTTAAACTGTTCAACTAATGTATTTTTCTCTCTCTCTTTGAGTCAACTACTCACCACATTTTATGCACTGCAGTGCTAGCTAGCTGTAGCTTATGCTTTCAGTACTAGATTCATTCTCTGATCCTTTGATTGGGTGGACAACATGTCAGTTCATGCTGCAAGAGCTCTGATAGGTTGGAGGACCTCCTCCGGAAGTTGTCATAATTATAGTGTAAGTCTATGGAAGGGGGTGAGAACCAAGAGCCTCCTAGGTTTTGTATTGAAGTCAATGTACCAAGAGGAGGACGGAAGCTATCCTCCAGCTACACCATGGTGCTACTCTACAGGGTGCTGTTGAGGCTACTGTAGACCTTCATTGCAAAACAGTGTGTTTTAATCAATTATTTGGTGACGTGAATATATTTAGTATAGTTTTATCTAAAAAATTATAACTTTCAATGTTTAATGTTTTATTTTTATGAAATTCACTGAGGAGGATGGTCCTCCCCTTCCTCCTCTGAGGAGCCTCCACTGGTGTATATACAGTACACTGTAGTATTGTAGTAACTTAGTAAGTTGTCAACATGTCATTCATAGAATGCAGGGTGGTGATATCGTATGTATTCAGGCTTTGGACCAGGGCCTTGTCACCAGCTTATGTATCACCAGATAATCATGGAAATAATGACTGGACCACCAACTGTTAAACACACTGTCCTTTGTTTGGAGCAGTGTTCTTTAAGAGCTTCTGATTTACCATCTAATCATGGGGGGACAGGTGCTGTTTTCTTCCGCAGTCTGGCCCTCAGAGCCTGCAAGCTCCCCGGTGCTCCTCTGGAGGGGTACTTTACACACCGGCCGCGCTGTCTCTTCATGTTAAAACCAGAAGGATCTAAATTTACTCCTGGCCATGAAACTTTATCCCCACCTCCCATCCTTCCCTGCTCACGCCACGGCAAGTGCTTTGGTGCCAGTTATACTCGCAGCACAGGTTTCGGTTTCCTCCATTTTGATCCCAGCCCACGCGCACGCGTGTCCTAAATCCAGATTGAGGAGGAAGGGGTAAGGAGGGACGTGCGAGGGGGCACCAGCGTCTGAAGGAGCTGAGGGAATCGTAACCAGATCCTTGAGAAATTAAGGATCATTCAATCTCTGTATCCACTCAGCTGTTTGCGCCGCTAGAAAAATATTTAGGCAGGACGGCAGAGCAGGGATCATCAACTGCCTTATCCCATGGCTCTGAGGCGCTTGGCAGGGCCTGAAGACGTAGACAGGTCGGGAAAGGCTCTACGACCCTTTATCCTTAAAGCAAACCCCATGGCTAGTGGCTACTGCTGTAACACAGAGGGCATTCCTGTCTTCTGATACACGTGTCACACCTCTTGACACAATGCCTCCTACCACATCACGGCTCCCCTTCTCACCCCAGGGGGCGACGCCAAAATGAATCACATTCTTTAACCAGACAGGAATTTCACAGGGAAGGGAGAAGGAGAGAAAAAGCGTCTCCGTTTGTGATATTCCACTCTGTACTGAGGGCAGATTATGACTGATTCAAAAACATGATTCTTCACGCACAGACAGCAATGTTCAAAGTTTAAATTGAAATGCAGTTAAGAATCTGTACTTCATGCTTTAAACAATGTTTTATTGAGTCTACATATTTGTTATTGTACACAACATCTTGCTTGTTTCTTTTTATTTAAATTTTGTATTTAATCATTCTAAATCAAACTACTTCTGATGTATGTTTTTAACAGAGTTTTGTTTACTTATATCAGCAAGCAGAAATCGTATTGCTCCTTTGGCTTCAACCCGATAGTTACCCTACATACAGTATCAGATGTACTCACATGTACAGTTGCCAGGGCTCTCTGTCTAGGAGTACATATACCGTGGGGTCCGAAATGATTGACACCCCTGATAAAGATTAGCAAAAAATGACTGTATAAAATAAATAATTAAAATACTGAGCAATATTGTATGCTAGAGAAATGGTTAATTGGCCACAAAATCAAAATGTTGCAATGGCCATCTCAAACCTGTGGTTTGAATTGAAGAGGCCAGTCCAGGCGAAGGATATCAAGTATCTGGAAGGATTCTGTATGGAGAAATGGTCTAAGATCCCTCCCAATGTGTTTTCCAACTCATAAAACATTTCAGAAAAAGGCTCAGTGCCGTTTTACTCGCAAGGTGAGTTATTGAAAGGTATTGAAAATGGTGTGAATCATTTTGACCCCTATCTTTTTGAGATATATATTTTTGTAATTTTGTGGCCTAATGACCATTTCTTTAGCATACAATCAATGTTCCCTCAAATTTTTTTAGTCACTGAAAACGTTGGGAATATTCTGTGCAACTTCCGGTGCGCGTTTCCTGTGAACACTGAGGCTGTACCCGCTTTAAGTTAGTTTTAACAGTGGTCAAGTAGTCTACTGTGGCTATTTGATCATAATGTAGGCCTACCAGAGTGGCCTACCATCAAAAACAATGGAGAAAAAGTATCCCATAACATTTTATCATGGAAACAGCTGTTCTATCATTCAGCCTACAGTAGCAGCCAATGTGTGGTGTTCTATGTAGGCCTACATTCCATGAGACTTTTGAAAAAAACATGCAGGGCTTGACATTAACCTGTTTATCCACTTGCATCATTATTCCAATACAATTATTACAGAGAATCAGTCATATTATTCTACCCTCTACGTATTGCCTACTTAGCTTATTCAAGCCTGTCTCAAAATGCAACACTGCCCCTTTAAGACAAAAAAGCTCTTTACCTGACTCACTTTTCAAAGATGTCTAGAAATGCACACGTTTTGTGCTCTTGTAGGAAGCAATCACTCCCCCATTGAGGACTACAAATTATCTATAACTGGGCTAATAACTCACTAACTAGCAAAGGATATGAACAAATGTCGCTACATTTAGCTCTCGCTTTGATCTCAAAACAAGAGCATCTACTCACGACCACTCATGCTGTAAAAACAGTTAAGTTCAAAGTGAATGGCACAGTTCCATATAGGCCTACTGCAGCTCTGATTGGTGATGGAGCACCGGTCTGTGTAGAGTACAGTCAATGCAATAGAATCCTACTCCGATGTGTTCTGCCTACAACAACATTTCTTGCATAGTTAATTTGTTTCGGTATGTTGCATTGAACGTGGCTAATATTGCGTTGATTCGATCACAACTCCCACAGTAAAGGGAAACGTTGCTAGTGTTTAAAAAAATAAAAATATATTTTGGAATATTAAAACATACAATCTACTTGCAGGGAAGCCGCTCAACATTGACATTACATTACATTCAGTCATCTAACAGGCTCCCATCCAGAGCGACCCACAGAAGCAACCAGGGTCAACGTTGATAGTGTTAACTAACGGGGAAAGTTGAGTGAAGTTCAATCTCGTGCTTCTCTGCGCGGGCTGATATTTCTTCTGCATGGCAGTCCCGGTGAGCTGCGCCCCCGCGCACACACACAGCTTAGAGGGAACATACAATATAGCTCAGTATTTAAATTATTTATTTTATACAGTCATTTTTGATCATCTTTATTAAGGGTGTCAATAATTTCGGACCCCACTGTGTGTACTATAGGATGTACATACCGGTATACAGTATGTACTGCTGTAGTGGGTGGCTACTAGCTAGCCTTGAGCCATTTATTATTTGAGGGCACTGATTGACATGCAGCAAATGCCTTACCTTGACCCTCGCATTGGTGGACGAGCAGTAGTATACAGCAACTCCAGAGCAGCAGCGTGACTGAGTCTCTCAGAGGCATGATGCAAAGGGGATCTGAAATGGAGCACAGAAGATTCCTCCTTAGGCTTTAGGAGGTTAACGTTGTGCCGATACACAGGACTCGAATGTAGGTACATCTATCTTTGGCATGACATAAATCTCTACCATAAGGTAGAGCTGGGCGATATGGACAAAAAATAATATGACAATAAATTGTATGAATTGATGTGATAACGATAAATAGAACGATACGTTTCTAACATTAATGTGAACCACAGTTTATTTTTTATTATCCTTTAAACTACTACTACTAGTTTGATGGTTGTAGATGGTTGTAGCCATCAATTGTCCCATTAACAACAATTTCCTTTCAAAGTTCACATTTCTCTAGTATAGGCTACTTATCGTAATGAACGATATCAGCAAAAGTGATTGGTATGGTCGGTGTCAGTTTATCGTCCCAGCTCTACCATAAGGTAAACATGCTTATGGCCACAAAGGGGTCTCCAAAGGTTACAGAACAGGAGTGAGACATTCCGTCGCGGAGGCCTGCAGGTTTATTACATCTTGGCTCATAACTCTTATTCTGCTGTCATCTTTTTGATAAAGGACACTTAGCCAGGTGTCCCAGTTATAAATCAGCTCAGACATGATGGCATTCAAGGACAAGTGTTGGTCCTGGAGAGAAACAGTTACAACTATTGAAGCCAACAAAACCTAGTATCAGCCTAGATCTCTTTCCCGATATTACTCAGCTCTATTTCTCAGTAGTTCCAGAACTCAGAAGAGGGGCTATGCTTACTCAGTTTACCAAAATGAAGCGTGCTGTTAGTCAGGAGCGCTGAAACACTCCTCCAACTCCCCCAAAGATCAAACTGAAAGAAACCTGATCACCTCGACAGTCTTCCGACACTCAATAATTTACAACATTGTGTGAATATTTAATACTGGACATTTACAACAAGACCACACCACTCCAGTGCCACCTCTCTCTCTCAGCGCCACCCACCATACACATATACAGACTGTCACCTAACTTCTGTTAGAGAGAGAACTGACCATTATGTCTTCTTGAGATCAGTGCAGTGTTACTGCATCCAAGGTTACTGCATAAACCTGCTCCTCCAACTTTGCTATATCGTTGCTATTAGTTACCTATGTGACATGTGAGCGTGGTCTCTTTGCTTACAGCAGTCTGCTAAACCATTTAAATGGCTAGAGTATGCAGTGACTCAGGTATATCACATTTACATTGCCGCCACACAGCACTTGAACTTACATTTTTGATATCCACTTGGCAGTCAGCCGACTTGACCCTATCCAGGTCCATCTAAATATCTTATCCAGATGAAGGTGCTGTCCTCACTTTTCTATGCAATGGCAAGTTGACCTTTCCAGCTCTTCCTGGAATGGAGCAAACTAAGAGCAAGGGGTCGGGAGCTATACCTTTCAGCCTTACCCTTGGCTTGAGTTTTCATATACTTCTCAGTAATCTCCCAATTGTCATTCTGGGATTCCATTCAATAGCCGTTGTGAATGTGGCTACTGGGCAACAACTGGCCCCTTCCCCGCTATAGCCTAATGGAGCTCTGTGAGCTGCTAATGAAAGCCAACATGGACCCTGTTATTTTCGTTTGATTTATTTATTTATTTTTGTAAAACAATTTTACCCCTTTTTCTCCCCAATTTCGTGATATCTAATTGGTAGTTACACTCTTGTCTCATCGATGCAACTCCCGTACGGACTCGGGAGCGGCGAAGGTCGAGAGCCAGTGCGTCCTCCGAAACACGACCCCGCCAAGCCGCACTGCTTCTTGACAAACTGCTCGCTTAAGCCGGAAGCCAGCCGCACCAATGTGTCGGAGGAAACACCGTACAACTGCCGACCATGTCAGCGTGCATGCGCCCGGCCCGCCACAGGAGTCGCTAGAGCGCGATGGGACAAGGACATCCCGGCCGGCCAAACCCTCCCCTAACCCAGATGACACTGGGCCAATTGTGCGCCACCTCATGGGTCTCCCGGTCGCGGCCGGCTGCGACACAGCCTGGGATCGAAGCCGGGTCTGTAGTGACGCCTCAAGCACTGCGATGTAGTGCCTTAGACCGCTGCGCCACTCGGGTGGCCGGGCCCTGCTTTGAACGGGAAACCCAAGAGGAGTTTTAATTCCATAATAGGAGGGCTTTCTCCCCATGCCACATTAAATAGCCACAGTCCATTGTCCTTGATGCGCTGGATTCCATGTAAATTATCAGGGACGCTGTCTGTTCTAGCTCAAGTGTTGGCAAGAATATTATAAATGTAAATATAAACCCAACAAATGAATCGTATGGATTTGTTTCTCACACTCACAAAAATCTAACATGTGTAACATGTACTGGCCTTTCTGACACAAAATCTACATTGATGACATTGAGATCCTTCCATCCTTCCTTTTCTCACCTGTTCTCCTTTCTGAAGATACATTTTCCATGTGCCCTATGTGTTTCCCACAGGGATGTGGATAGGGCCCATCTCTCTCAGTACATTGATAGAGACTGGCAGAGAGATGTGAGGGTATTTCCTGTGGGTTCACAGCTACAGCAGGTGACACGTTCTAACATCAGGCAGCACATCTCAGCCTGGCTCTTCATCAATCAGATACAGGTCAGACTTCAATAGACCTTCCGCAAGATTACTCTGTTTCCTGCTTTCAGTAGAGACTTGAGTGCAGCTATCTTGATTAAGGCCTACCTTCTGTCCCTTTTCTCCTTTGGCTATAACATAAATGTTTTGTGATCAACTGCTGAATTAAATTACATTTTTCCAATCACAGGAATCAAAAATACTTTGGTCTGTACTTCACCCCACCCACTCCTGTTCTCACTATATAGTCTTCTTAGCTAAATGTTGCTCTATCGCTGTGGCAACTGTAAATGACTGATTGTCTTTACGGTCCATCTGTAGGAAATAGCAGAGGTGTGAGTTTAGGATCTCCTGTGATATTCTTGGCAACATCGTTTTCTTCCTTCACAACCTTGCCAGCAGTCATATGTTTTGCTGTTGAGACGCAGCATTGCAATTTTCCCCAGAAACTGATTCAAATGTCATTTTTCAATAAATGGTCATGTGGGATTTTATCTCAGAATTAACCCTTTATTGGAAGTGCTATTTGTGCTTATGTCCCTGAACCACTAATGGAGTGTCAAGGATAAAACATCCAGAAAGAACATCCCTCACAGTATTCAGAATACTGACTGTAATCCAACACTGATAATTGTTGACCATATTGCGTAAATGGTCAATTGAATGATAACAAGACCATAGTGGCTGATTTTCAAATGCTAACAGTCATTGATTGCTCCACCACTTTGTGTAGAATTCAATCAAACTACTGACAAATAGCATCGAATTAAAATAACAATGTACTTGGTTTTGTTTCATTCAGTCATTACGACCTTACTTATTACATTACTGTACTTCAAATGTGCGTTTTCCATGTAGGTTTGTGGCAAAACAGGTTTTTAATTCAGTTTTAAGTACAACAAGAAGATACCAAGATGTTCTTTAAATATGCAAATTGCAGGCCACAATTTAGCATAAACATTAAATCACCATCTAACCAAGATTAGATAACTCACCAAGATGTCCACACACATTTTCATGTACTTTATGCCACAACCCTAATCAGCAATTCTGATTCTCGTTCATTTGCAAAACAATACAATATATTGCCTAAAGAAGGTTACAATTGCCTATAATTGTATAGACACACACACATACACACACTTTATGTATGTTACACACCTGAGCTGAAGGTGGTCACCTCACCACTGAATAAGAATCCTCAGGTAGAGCGAGTAGGAACACGTGCTTTCACAAACAATTAAAAACACATAATAGAGAAACACAGACACACGTTCAGGAGCAGGCAGGCAGCACGGAGGAGTTTGTTGATCAAAAAGCCTGTCAGAGAAACAAGAGGCAGAAGAAAGACAGGCAGGGATCCACCTCCCCACTTAACAGCACAGACCTGCCAAGGACCAGCTCTTAAAGAGACAGGCACCGTTAATGTCTATATCCATTAGACAGCCATCACGTCTAATAATCACCTTTCTTTCTATTCTACAATGGACTCACAAACATCGGTTGAGTGATCGATTTCTGTCACTGTTTCTCAAAATCTCAACCTCCTAGACTAGAGAAACACATTTGAGATGAGTATCAATCAAGCCCCCTTGTGTGTGCTTCTTGGTATTCTGTACCTCCTAGAAATGTGGAGCTAGTCAGTGGATGGCTGTTGCTGTAGCGACAGATCAGGCTCCTGAGGTTGGAGGGTTGCTGTGCCCACACGTTCCACTGCAGGTGATAGTAAGAAAAGGATAATTTTTCAGAGGATTATCTCCACAATATCACGACTGTGTGCCTTAGAAAACAGGCATCTACATGCCTGGATGACTGCCTCCTGCTGACGTGTGTGTGTGTGTGTGTGTTTGCGTGCGCACGTAGTGTACGTCTGCCTGTGTATGTGTGTGTGTGTGTTTACTGTAAATGTGTGACTGCCTGTTGATAGTGTATGTCTTTGTAATTGTGTTTTACTGCATATTGTGCAAGAAAGAACATTTACCTGAAATATGTATTTTATCTCCCATGACAATCAGAAGTCTGTTGCACCTTTCATGTTAACCTTACTGTCTGGTTTAGTCCAGCTAACCACAGGCAAACCATTGTTTTTAAGAGACAATGGTTACAGGCGCTTGTTTTTACAAGTGGCTGTAGTCCCATTTCACTTGTAAGAAGCCCTGAAAGCCTGTATATAAAATAGCATCTTGCCATGAAATAAACCACATTATAAAGCTTTGCCAGTCACCCTGGGTGTGTAGTTTGCACATCTGCTGTGAAATGGAATTTGACTCCTGGAGCCCACAACAGCTCTTGTGACACTTCAAGGAATTTCATCCACTTCGCTCAACCCAAATAGCCTTCCCACTGGGCAAAAACTGGTTGAATCAACGTTGTTTCCACGTTATTTCAACCAAAAAAATATATGTGATACTGATTGGATTTGCAAAAAGTCAGCAACTTAAGGTAATTTTTGTCTTTTTTTCACCCAACTTTTGACCTAAATCCAATGACATCATTACATTTTTTGTTGAATTCACGTTAGTTGAAAACTGAACCAAATGTAAATCAAAACTAGACGTTGAACTGACGTCTGTGCCCAGTGGGTTAGTGCTGTCCTGGTGTGTGCCAGCCTGGCTCCCTCTCCAAATTCAGATGAATGGAGAAGCGCAATCAACTGTGCTGCTTTCTGCTGCCTGCATACATTGTGTTTATATTGGGATAATGGCATGCCTATTATTCTACCCATCGACCAGGCAATTTGATATCTACATTTGGTGACTCTCTTTTCAGACAGCATGATTATGATGCATCTGCTCCACATGAAAAACAAAATAATTGCATTCACTCTGTAGCTCTCTTCAGAGAGTATATGGGTTCTGTCAGTCTTTTATTCTCTAATAAGCCAAAGCCCCTCGATTCTAAATAGCCACATTTGATGTCAATGACTGCAATTTAGAAAATTGCTAAATTAACACTTGTATGCATTACACACAACAAAAAGAGAGATTACAAAAGTTTATTGTAATTTGTTAGTTTTTTCAGTGTAATGCCTCCAAATGAAAATATGGTCACATTGTTATCATTCCTAATCAGCTGAGGACCCATAGGAAAACATATGCATCATGTTTGTACAATATATTGTGCTGTTACCTGCTTTGATTCTGACTGAAATCACATTGTTTTGCACAAATTTCTGGGACAAAATGTTTCACTGACAGAAGGAAGAACCTTCCCATCATCAAGGGTTAAAATGTTAAGAGTTGAACAGATACTGCATGTGTGCTTTTCCCAAAGTTGTCTTGAAATTCCAATTGTTATCATTCAGACTAGACTGATAGAACACCAGTGGGAAAACTGGAATAGACCTCCTTCACATGCTATCGTCCTGTTATGTAACTCGACTTCACCACAATACTTGACTTTATTGAATATATTTTCCCACATGTTCTTAATACATGATTAATGATATTTCTGGTTTCCTCTGGCTTTTAAAGTTTTACTATCTGAATAGAGCTATTCCACTCAAGGAGTGCTCTAGTAACACATGGTGTCAAGCTTAGGAAAATTGAAATAAATTTGTCAGGCCTCTAAATCCTCTAGGCATTACAAAAGCAACAGTAACGTAAAATAAATACTAAATACAAATCAATGTTTATGGAGTTACATACTTTGTGACTTGCTCTTGCAGCACTACCATTGGCCCAAGTGCCAATTTCCTCTCCAAGGCAGAACATGAAGAGTTTGCCTCTCCTTTGTCATTTCTAACTGCATAGACCTGCCCTGTTACGCAGGGGTCTGTTGTGAAAGGTAACTCTACCCAGCTTTATAGTATGAGTCACTGCACTACCACAGTTTTTTTCATTATTTTGGATTTGGAGGGAGAATACAGCGTCTGAGGGAGGAAAAGGCTTCTTGCGTAAACTGAATATCTGTCTTTAATGTTTGGGCAGTGTGGCTCATCTTCCTTTTACCAGAACGGGAGTACCTTGAAAGGCCTCTCACATGCTACGAGCCCTGGAAGCGAATAATCCAGTTACTAGGAACCCCACCAGAACACTGGTTGATCTTCACAGGGGTCAACGGCTGCTATGGCAACAGAGGACCGATGCTGCTAACATTTGGGAGGCAGTGCGAAAGAGATTGGCCTTTCTGGCGAATCTCCTCAAGGGTCTTTAGCATACTGCCTCATCGCAGGGCATGTGGTGCATGATGAGTCATTTCGCTTTCACATGCTTCCATTTTCATAAAGCTGTAATAGTAATGTCCTACAGACTTGGAGTCTGACTTGCAGATAGTCAATGACAGAGCCTGAGAATCCTTTGGGCCTGATATTGCCAATAACAACCCCTAAGTGTGTTACATACTCCCTGCCTTGGGTTCTGTCAGCTCCTACAAATCACTAGGAAGCATCTGTAGAGGATAGAAGGCAGAGAGACAACTGTGATTGTGTGACGGTGAAGGAGGACAGAGGATCTCCAGCCCTGCACTGTTTCAGCCAGAAAATAACATGATAAAGCCTTGGCAAATGAGTGTCCCTGATAAATGATTTCTGTTAATGTGCCCAGCATGTCTACGTTGCTGTTAATTAAAGGACGTTAAATCAAGATCTGTAAGAACAGGAATTGTCATTACCTCACATATGCTGTAGACCAGTGGTTACCAACCTGTGGGGTTCTGCAGGTGGTCTGCATGTTTTTTGTTGATAAAACAAAAAACAAAAATCGTCCAAATATAATAACAGTTAGTAGTAGGTATTATAAGCAGTTTTACATACTTTTCACAATACAAATTGTTTATAATAATAATAATATGCCTTTCATTTGTTACATTCACTGCAAAAATGTACTAAATTTGATCACCAAGATACAGTATTTTATGTTAAAAGAAATCTGAGACTCCGTGAATGGTGGTCCTCGAAAGAGCTTTTGACGGTGATTTGGTTGTCCCTGGAACAGAAAAGGTTGGGAACCGCTGCTGCAGACAACTATAAAGTACTTTCTCATAAATACAAACTCTTTCTCTCACCAGCGCAATTTACAAACACCCAAACAGACACATGCCTGTGTAGACTACACACACACACACACCTGTCTACACTAAGCCGCGTCGCCCCGCCTCCTAGTCTGGTTCCAGAGAATGCCTTGTGAGGGCCAGTGAAAGCAGATTATAGACTCGTTGCCTTTTTATTAGGAAGTATTTATTAACTGATTTACTGGCCACTGAGGTCCCCTTGTTATGGACACCACATTTGTTTGCCTGTGGCTTTCGATCTGGACAATGAATCCCAAGTGAGCAGAGCAAGTCAGTGAGCTTAAAATACAACTCTACCCCAGGAACCAAAAGCATGTCTCAACAGGGTAAAATACCTGAAATATTAGCATTTTCGTGCTTCATGTCCAAATAATCTTAAAGTAACTTCATTGAGTTACACAATCAATTTCTAGATACTTTAGGATGATTTGGACATGAAGCCAAACATGCTAATATAGGTACCATTGACTTGCATTGGCTTTTTGTCACAAATGCTAAAAGGTTAGCATGTAAACCAGGTAAACAAAACATGGATTGCTGTCTTCCCTTGTCCATAGACTGCATACAGGGTAAGAAAACCAATGTCATTTTGTAATTTGGGTGAACTCTCCCTTTAATATACTTAGTAGGTTGCCCTTAATCTTTTGCCCACAAACACTTTTGCAAGAAAACAAACATAATGATCTACATTAAATGTGTCCATGTATTCTATGTGAAATGATTTCAGTTCTTACCTTGTTTGGCAAATAAACTCCTCTCAGTCCTTCACTCTGTAAAAGTAGAGAAAAGCTCTCCCGTAGTGTGCTCTTACACTCCAATCTATCAGTCTGGCGGTGGGCTCCTCTCTTGAAGTGTGTCCAGTCCTCACACCCGCTGGGCAGCAGCCTCCCTCTGGTGGGTGTTGGGTTATTTTAATGTGTGGTGAGCTGCAGACAGGCTGGAGAAGCCACTGCTCCCCCTCTAGCTGGACGACAAGGATACACGTGTCCACCCCACTTCACACCCTCTCTGGCTGCTCCACGCCTAACCCTCTCCTCTGGGTGCAGACCTAACTTTCCAGGCCACACACTCTTTTCACTTCCTCATTGAGCTGAGAGAGAGAGAGTGAGGGAGGGTCGCAGGTTATTTTCGAACGCCTTTGTCGGATATTTTGTTTGCGGCAGTGTTAAATTAAGTTCTGATTAGATAGCAGCTCCACACACCTGTGGCTATTTATTGCCCCGCCAAGTGTAGTGGAAGAAATTGAGAAGGAGAGAGAGAAAACAGACAGCAGCCACCAGCTCTCGGGGTCTTTGAACAGAAGTTGTTGGATTGCGCTGGTGGAAAGTTTCTGTCCCCGAGGATGGACGATGAGTGCTCACTCACTGACTCCACTATTCACACCCCTGTAGCTCACTCACTCACTCACTCTTCCTTTCCAGTGCACAGAGTCCTCAAACTCTTGCCATCCACGTGTTCTCTGATTGATTCTGTGTCAGACTGCTCTGACGGCTGTATGGAATATCAGATAGCTAAGCTTGTTGTGTGGATATTTTATTGTCTATAAATCAACACCCGGCAAGTGTTTTTCTGTCAGCGTCAAACTACAGAGAAGGAAAGGAAAAAGGTGCTCAGTATCACCTCAACAGAAGAGGCTCAAGCTTGTCTTACTGGCCTTGATGTCAGGAATCCATTTTTATTACATGGGTCACTCAACAAAAAAAATGCCAAGGTCTCGAAGCCCTCTTAATCTGCCGGACATCTGACTACCCGCTTCGTCCCGATCCCTCTGTAAGCCCTCCTGGATAGGTGCAACCACACCACTCTGTTAGCTGAAACTGAATAGACAGAGAGAGAGCAGCTGAACTCACATTCAGTTGCCCCACAGAGCTCAGGTAAGGTCCTCTTCAGAGAGACGCACAGCCTGAAGTAGTCACCTGACCGTCTGAAAGACACTGAGACACAGTGGCCAACAACTTCGATGCAACAAGTCCGAGCGGCCAGTTTTCTGTCTTCTTTGCTCTTTCCAGATATTTGTTTTGAAAGGAGATATCACTCTAGTCATTAACACCCTCCGTCCCCCTGTGTGCTACAAGCAGGGAGCGTGAATTAACGTTCCATTGCTGGGATGCTCCGCTCCTGTCACTTTGAGGTGGGCCGGACGTGCCAGTGTCCCCCTGCTGCACTCTGGCAAATGTGTTGCCTGTCCCCTGCCCGAGGCAGAGGCGGGATGGTGTCCCAGGGGTACATGGCCTGTTTGTTGTAACCTAATCCCAGGGCTCATTGTTACTTTGGCTGAGGAGCGCTAAATTTGATCATGCCCAGTGGGGACTTTGAAATAGCCGCCCGTTAAGGGTGGTTGAGAGGTAACACATTGAACCAGACGGTGCAGCTGTGAGATGCTTTCTCCCTTAACTGCTAGTAATCTGCACACAATGCAGGGCGCGAGGGGCTGTCTGTCAGCATGGAGAGACCTTGATAGCGGAGGTATTGAATGACTCTCGAATATGAGGGGACGGATATGCCCCCCACCCCCAAAGCCACCTGGCCCGAAACCGCTTGTCTGTTTATCTTGGGATGAGAATGGGGCTGAATGGTGGGAGGAGCAAACAACAAACATTCCACACCAGCAGCAGCCTTGACCTGGGAGCAGCTGAGGGTTGTGAAGAAGATTGCAGGGCCAGTAGGCATCTAACCGCCCTCGGTCTCCGGATGGCCGACATACATTCAGACTTTTTTTCCCCACGGCATGTTACGTGCAATGGCTATAGAAACCCAGAATCTCTTGACTGTATGGATTCAACTCAGAGATCCAATAAGCACTTAAGTCCTCTTAAGCTTGTCCCAAGTGCCTCATGCATTATGTCTTTACAGTTTTCACCATTACCAGTTGGAGGGGTTTTGAAAAGCATGTGTGTCTTTGTCTGGGTGTCTGGGTGTCAGGATGCTTGCGTGCATGCCTCTCTGTGTAGTATGTGGGGGTTAAAGGGATAGTTTGGTATCAACGAGTTCATCTGACTCTGGGGAAGTAGACAAACGGCTTCATTGCCAACATCCCAAACTATCCCTTTAAGGGCAAGGTTGTGTTATGAGGTCCGAGGCCGTGGGAATGCCATTTGAACAATAGGCTGTATGTGTGCAAAAATATATGGAAGCTATTTGGATGGTATTCTAAGGAACTGTCTGAGGTAAACACAGTCATGTTGCTATGCTGTTGATAAATCCTGGAATCGAAGATGAGGGTTAAGGTTTGCTTCTGTTCAGTGTGTGTGTACGGACATGCATACGTGTAAACAGTATGTGTGTGAAAATGAAGAAGGACAATTTGGGGCCCTGAGTGACGGGGCCAGAGAGCAGTCGGCGTGGTAACTGGAGACACCGCTCCCAAAACAAGGAGACAAACGTTCTGATCATCGTGTGTTTGACCTCCTCACCTCGACATGCGCCATTTCACTCCCAGGACAAACAGTGCCTTGCATGATGGCCTCTTAAGACCGTAACAGTTGAGCCCACAAACCCTCCCTTGAGACAACAAGACTGAACAGCAGTATGTCCAATTAATGAAACTGAATCATTGGAACAAACTAGTCTTGTCATTCAAGAACCACTCATTCTGATGCTGTGTTTGAAATCATAATGTTCGATCGCTTCTTGGCTTCTCCCCTCTTTGACTTTCAATGTTCTTTACATGTCATAAACAGTATTATGCACACTTGGCTAAGAACTGTTTCACAAGTACCTCAAACCACAATAAACTACTGTATGTAAAACACAGACTGCCAGCCTTTCGTTGGAAAACGCTTCACTTTCATTGTTCTTTGATATCTGCTGTGTCTCCCCTAGGGCTGTATAACGACTAAAGAGTGAATAACATCAGCTTTCAATGCAGTCTTCAGCCATGATCAAATATAGTTCACTTTTGTATTTTGGACAGATAGACACTAGGCAGTGCACAGCGGGAGTAATGTATACACACACAGAGGAACAGCCTGCACCCTGTTGGCCGCTACTATAGGGGTCTCGAGTCGACACCTGATCCACACCCAATGCCACAATGAGCACAATCCAAGCTGCATTATTAATAACTGCCGAGAGGTGATAAGAAAAGTTCTTCATGGAATAAAACCAATAAGCCGGTTGTACGGTGCTGAGAGCTCCAATTAGGCGCCCTGTTTTCATCTGCCCTGAGGCTGTGTGGGAGGGAACTCTGCCTTTTATCTGGATTATAAAATGCCATGCTGTGTTACTGCTGGTGCAAACAGGAGGAGCAGGGGGACCCCAGCGGGTCAGAGGTCTTTCAACATGCAATGTGTGTCTCAGTCCGCTATTACCCATAATTCAAATGAAGTGATATGGGTGCTGAGACAACAGTGACAGGATTCTATTATGCCAATATCAACTGTATTTAAATGGAGATTATATATACTGGTTTGCAAATTGAGCAGAGGGTTAACATTATTGTGCGTCCATAACATTAATGTGAGTCCAAAGTTGTATATAGGCCTACATTTCTTGGAAACATTTTAAAATGATCTTGGCTATTATTATGAATATTAAGGCATTGTGGTCCTCTGTAGCTCAGCTGGTAGAGCATGGCGCTTGTAACGCCAGGGTAGTGGGTTCGATCCCCGGGACCACCCATACACAACAAAAAAAATTATGCTCGCATGACTGTAAGTCGCTTTGGATAAAAGCGTCTGCTAAATGGCATATTATTATTAAAGGATACACAGAACATGCATTTCAGACCATTTCTCTAACTTGCTTATTAGGGGTGAAATGTATGTGATGCTGCCACCAGGCTGATCATTCATGCAGGGCAACAGTTTTTTCAACTGTGCTCTGTGAGCTCCAGCGATTATTAACATAATTGCAATGGTGTGCAATTACTGAGAATTGTTTCACCGAAGATGCACACAGCTCTTTCCAGACCATTCAGGCATCACAGAGACCTGAGAGGCTAAGAGAGAACACTACAGGTTAGGGACCCATTTCCATTCATTAATAGTCCTCCTTACAGAGAGGCTAATTGTTTCTAGGAAGGAAAAGAAGGAGAATTAATTGATAATAGACTGGCCTTGAGCATGATGCTGTGAGTGCATTATTGAGCTTCTTGGAAATGCAGCCATTATCCTAATCTGTTTGCTGGTCTAAGCAAATATCCTGGCTTGGCGATCAAAGTCCACATTAGATATTACAAATGCAGAACATACAGTGGCTTTCGAAAGTATTCACCCCCCTTGGCATTTTTCCTATTTTGTTGCCTTACAACCTGGAATTAAAATGGATTTTTTGGGGGTTTGTATCATTTGATTTACACAACATGCCTACCACTTTGAAGATGCAAAATATTTTTTATTGTTAATCAAACAAGAAATAAGACAAAATAACTTGAGCGTGCGTAACTATTCACCCCCCCCAAAGTCAATACTTTGTAGAGCCACCTTTTGCAGCAATTACAGCTGCAAGTCTCTTGGGGTATGTCTCTATAAGCTTGGCACATCTAGCCACTGGGATTTTTGCCCATTCTTCAAGGCAAAACTGCTCCAGCTCCTTCAAGTTGGATGGGTTCCGCTGGTGTACAGCAATCTTTAAGTCATACCACAGATTCTCAATTGGATTGACGTCTGGGCTTTGACTAGGCCATTCCAAGACATTTAAATGTTTCCCCTTAAACCACTCAAGTGTTGATTTAGCAGTATGCTTAGGGTCATTATCCTGCTGGAAGGTGAACCTCCGTCCCAGTCTCAAATCTCTGAAAGACTGAAACAGGTTTCCCTCAAGAATTTCCCTGTATTTAGTGCCATCCATCATTCCTTCAATTCTGACCAGTTTCCCAGTCCCTGCCAATGAAAAACATCCCCACAGCATGATGCTGCCACCACCATGCTTCACTGTGGGGATGGTGTTCTCGGGGTGATGAGAGGTGTTGGGTTTGCGCCAGACATAGCATTTTTCTTGATGGCCAAAAAGCTCAATTTTAGTCTCATCTGACCAGAGTACCTTCTTCCATATGTTTGTTGAGTCTCCCACATGGCTTTTGGCGAACACCAAACGTGTTTGCTTATTTTTTTCTTTAAGCAATGGCTTTTTTCTGGCCACTCTTCCGTAAAGCCCAGCTCTGTGGAGTGTACGGCTTAAAGTGGTCCAATGGACAGATACTCCAATCTCCGCTGTGGAGCTTTGCAGCTCCTTCAGGGTTATCTTTGGACTCTTTGTTGCCTCTCTGATTAATGCCCTCCTTGCCTGGTCCGTGAGTTTTGGTGGGCGGCCCGCTCTAGGCAGGTTTGTTGTGGTGCCATATTCTTTCAATTTTTTAATAATGGATTTAATGGTGCTCCGTGGGATGTTTTTTTATAACCCAACTCTGATCTGTACTTCTCCACAACTTTGTCCCTGACCTGTTTGGAGAGCTCCTTGGTCTTCATGGTGCCGCTTGCTTGGTGGTGCCCCTTGCTTAGTGGTGTTGCAGACTCTGGGGCCTTTCAGAACATGTGTATATATACTGAGATCATGTGACAGATCATGTGACACTTAGATTGCACACAGGTGGACTTTATTTAACTAATTATGTGACTTCTGAAGGTAATTGGTTGCACTAGATCTTATTTAGGGGCTTCGTAGCAAAATGCGCACACCACTTTTCCTGTATTTATTTTGTAGAATTATTTGAATTATCATTTCACTTCAACAATTTGGACTATTTTGTGTATGTCCATTACATGAAATCCAAATAAAAATCAATTTAAATTACAGGTTGTAATGCAACAAAATAGGAAAAACGCCAAGGGGGATGAATACTTTTGGAAGGCACTGTACAGTTTGGTTCTTTTTCAAATACTGTCTTCAATGTCTCTCAGTGGGATTCGCTCAGGGGATTACTGACTGCTCAAAGAACCAATCACACAACGTCTGTTGAAGACATACAGGTTGAGTGGCGAATGAGGTGAGCCCCTTTCGTCTTTAAGGCGCCACTCGCCCGCCCACTGGTCATTCTCGCCTCTTTTCCTTGTCGAAGAGATAAAGCTCACTGAAGCTCTCCTCAGCACGACTTGATCCCTTTCTTCCTACTGAACTGTTCTCAGGTGAACCGTGAGGTTAACGCTGCAGAACATAGGACCTCAGCTCGATAGTGTTGAGTACTGACCAAAACGAAAGTTTTGCTTTGAGTCAAATTTATTTTCTACTCCTCAGTCTCCGTTGGTAGCTCGCTGTTGCCAGAGAATGTAATGTTTATTTCTCTACCATAAGCTGCCTCCAATGTCGTTTTAGAGAATTTGGCAGTACGTCCAACCGGCCTCACAACCGCAGACCATGTATATGGCTTCGCGTGGGCGAGCAGTTTGCTGATGTCAACGTTGTGAACAGAGTGCCCCATGGTGGTGCTGGGGTTATGGTATGGGCAGGCATACGCTACGGACAACGAACACAATTGCATTTTATCAATGGCAATTTGAATGTACAGAGATACCGTGACGAGTTCCTGAGGCCCATTGGCGTGCCATTCATCCGCCGCCATCACCTCATGTTTCAGCATGATAATGCACAGCCCCATGTCGCAAGGATCTGTACACAATTCCTGGAAGCTGAAAATGTCCCTGTTCTTCCATGGCCTGCATACTCACCAGACATGTCACCCATTGAGCATGTTTGGGATGCTCTGGATCGACGCGTACGACAGCATGTTCCATTTCCAGCCAATATCCAGCAACTTCGCACAGCCATTGAAGAGGATTGGGACAACATTCCACAAGCCACAATCAACAGCCTGATCAACTCTATGTGAAGGAGATGTGTCGCGCTGCATGAGGCAAATTATGGTCACACCCGATACTGACTGGCTTTCTGATCCACGCCCCTACCTTTTTTCTTAAGGTATCTTTGACCAACAGATTCATATCTGTATTCCCAGTCATGTGAAATCCATAGATTAGGGCCGAATTTATTTATTTCAATTGACTGATTTCCTTATATGAACTGTAACTCAGTAAAATCTTTGAAATTGTTGCATGTTGCGTTTATATTTTTGTTCAGTGTATATTGGCTTATAATAGCAAGGGTTTACAGACCCTGGTGGGCCTGAAGGATATGAGCGATATGGCTAAGAGATTTTCAAGGCGGCATGTTGGGCCACCCCTCATACAATAATATCTGGTTTTACCGACTGGATGTCACTGCACCTTCGTTGGCACATACTGTCCTCAATGTCAGGGCCTCTGAGGGGTGATGCTGTTAGGACTACCCTGACTTCGGAAAGCATGTCTGCGATATGGGAGTTGACCATATTCCATCGTGAGACATCGAAACAAGTATTTGAAATAGGACTTAGGGTTACTTGCGTAACCCCGGTTCTATGATAATATGAGTGAGATGTCTCACTGTGTTTCCCTGCTTGCTAATGCGCAAGGAAGAGAGGCATGCTTGAGAAGGACCAGTGGGTAGGCAAGTGGCGCCTTATAAGGAGAAGGGCTCACCTCATTCGCAACTCGACCTGTCTGTCTCCAACAGACGTTGTGTGATTGCTTCTTCAAGCCGTCAGTGATCCGCTGAGCGAATCCCATTGTGAGACATTTCACTCATATTATCATAGACCAAGGGTTATGCAAGTAACTCTACATTTCTTGTCATCAAAGGGTTATCCCCTCCTTATGTTCATTCCATCTGGAAGGAAAACGTCCCATTTTACCTCACAATACAGAGCACTATCTGCCATGGGAATTTCAGTTAGTAGCTCGATATCAATAAAGTGAGAAGTCTAATCCCTATGTTTGATGGTAGACCCTTTCTCTCTTTAATAATCTCCTAATCCGTCTACTCTCTTTTATTAATTCTCTGAGGGACATTTTGCAGCGCTGCCTTACTCTTAGCTGGAGCCTGTGGTTTGGATAAAGAATTATGGACCCTGCTTGAATTTGTTAGGAGGTGATATTAGAGTTACTTTACTTGCTGTTAATTAAATCAGCAGTTTCTTTCTCTATAGACTTGCTATATGTACATGTAATTATTTAATCACTGTTATTAACAGAGAAGGAGACTCTCTTTATTTATTTTCTATAGCTTACAGTGTATTCGCTATTAGTCAGCACCTCTACACAAAAAAATAAATTCTGAGTGTGCGCCAGCTCACGTTTAAAACAAATAATATATTTTATATATACTGTTTCTATTTTTGTACTTTTTTACCCCCTTTTCTCCCCAATTTCATGATATCCAATTGGTAGTTACAGTCTTGTCCCATCGCTGCAACTCCCTGCGGACTCGGGAGAGGCGAAGGCCAAGAGACATGCGTCCTCCGAAACACGACCCTGCCAAGCCACACTGCTTCTTGACACACTGCTCGCTTAACCCGGAAGCCAGCCGCACCAATGTGTCGGAGGAAACACCGTCCAACTGGTGACCGAGTCAGCCTGTAGGCTCCCGGCCCGCCAGGAGTCGTTAGAGCGCGATGGGACAAGGAAATCCCGGCCGGCCAAACCCTCCCCTAACCCAGACGACGCTGGGCCAATTGTGCGCCGCCTCATGGGTCTCCATCTCATGCTTTTTATTAACAGAGAAGGAGACAACTGTGCAGAGAATAAGAAGATGGAGTGAAACCGCAGTGTCCATGAAATAAAGATCTCAAAACAGCATTCACTTTCAGTCATGTGCAATTGTACATATGGGAGGTCTTCATTATATATCATTTGAGTTATTGCACATCAATGTTACATGAGGGACTGTATAGAGAGCTGAAAACCAATTCTGAAGTGTTGCTTATTGACAGCTTTCCATAAACATATTCAATGCACTGCCTCTGCTTAGAAGTGAAAACAGGTTCTCCTGAGGCCTAATGACTGATCCTTCACTACTCAGCCTTTGCCCTCCAAATCGTATTAATTGATAGCGTAGAGCAGAGATTAGCACTGTGTCGGTTAGGTTAGGAACGTTATGAGGGGAAGGTTGTGACAACAGGTGGTCAATAATCTAATATACAGTACAATCCCATGACTGGGACATGACAATAGTTAGACGAGGAGGAGAAAGTTACCCCTATCCCTGTCCTTAACTCACTGTTCCCATTATAGCAGGGAACAATAGCCTACTAAACTGATTGGACTGGAGAATGTGTTAGGCCTCATATAGGAGCAGGAGAGCGACAGGATGTACATCAAGTGTCTGGTTTCATACACTGCCGAGTGATGGTCACTTCAAACAAGAGAGAGCTGAGGGCTTTAAATGTGACTGGGAAGAGGATCCAGGAACTGTCTGTGAAAGAGAGTGTGTGACATGAACACCATAGTATGACATGATAGTACAAGGCATGTACCTTCTAAAACCATACCAAAGACCATTTTAGTAAGGGTCGTAGTGTGTTGTTCTATATAACATGTGTACTGTAACTCACCTCTTAGACATGGGGGTAACTTTCATATGGTCCCTGGCCTGGAACAGATAGCATCAGCCTAATATTAATTTACGATCAGCTTACGAATTGATGGTCTACGGTATTGTAGTTATTGAGGTATTGATTTCGCATAGCAACAACAGAGTGTGTTTAAAGTGACATACAGTATTGCTTGATTATTTTACCTTCCTTCAGCCATGTACAGAATAGGATGAGCCACTATCACCCCCCTGCCCAGCCACCATTAACTCAGACATTAAACCAAGGCCATTTTTCACAGAGATGCACTTGTCAGCCAGTTCACATGTCAGACCTCTGATGTTTCTCTTTATAAATACTCTTCCAGCTATTTAAAAGAGGTGCCAGATTTCAAGGTGGACAGGGTGGTGAGAGGTGCTGCTGTGCTTCTCATGTGTGTTTTCTCCCCATTGACACCACAGCAAGAAGCCTGCGTCACCATCAGACGATGAGTTCCTTTAATAACTGGACACCTGATACACGACTTCTGAAGGAAGGGGAAAAGATAGCTTGTAAGACTGGGTATCAGTCATGCAGATGGTAAAAGTTTGGAACAAGGGCAGGGGGCTGAAAAGAGGGGATTGGGATGACTGAAGATGACATTGTTGATACACAGAGCATCAGCTCTCCAGGTCCCTCAAAACCATATACAGTAGACAGTAGATAATCTCTCACACAGATAATACTATGAATTGAGGCTATTGAATCCTAATAAATCAATTCAGCCAAGCTATTCCTCATAGCTGCTTAACCGCACAAATTCAAAATATCCCTTTTAACATAACCCAGTCCAAAACAAAGGCAGTTCTTGATTGATCTGATGATATCATAGTTTAGATGATAGGGTCTATTGTTGCCTCCAATAAACGATGAAGCAGGTGCGACTCAGTCAGTGTTCATCACACACTTAGCATTAATTGTCACTTCATCCTCTAGTGAGAAAACCGGTTTCCGTTTCCACTCCTATAAACACCTGATGTGTGAAAAACAACACAACCCCAAAGTATACATGTACCACCAAATATCTCGGAAGGCATGAGGTAAAGAAAAACATGAAACTGGATAATGGGGTGTGTATAGAATTATATTCTCTAAAATAAAAATGTGATTCAATCATAAAACAGCTATTGCATCCACATTTTGGAGATCTCTATATCTGTCGCTTAGATGTGGGACTTGAGTTGTGTTTTCCGGACATAAAGTTCTCTGGCTCTTGCCCCTGACGCTGTCTCATGGGTCGGCTGCACTCTGCAGCAGGGGAGGCACCAGCTCAGTCAGTGGTAGCAGGAGGTGATGAAATGTGTCTCTATTTCAAGTCAGACGTGGGACACTGCCTTTGAAGTCTGAACTTCCCTGAGATTACACTTCTACCCACGCTGTCATCTTCCACCACTACACACGCTCTAACACATGCAGCACCCTGGCCTGCACTACACCAATACTCCGTTTAGGCTAACTCCCTAGTGTTCTATTCCATCATGAACATGAGCATTAGACAGAAAACAGCACTGCAGACAATCTAAAATAACAATGTTGTAGAAACCATAATGACAAGAGCAGCTGCTAAAGTCAAGAGACTGCTAAACTAATGCACATACTTGCCATAGCTCCCATTGCTCCAGAGAGTGGAGCTGGGCTTCGGCATTGTTTCTAAAGCAGCTGGGGTGACGCTGGGGCTGGGCATTGTCTTTCTTCCCACACCAGGATAGCGGACATAATCTACAGCCCACCAGGTCAGGGGTGTGGTGGTAGGGGACTGGAAGGTCCTTGTCATCGTCATTTATAAAAATAGAGCATCACACCCAATCCAGGGGTCCTCACAAACCAGCTCACAGCTGCAGAGCCTTAATCAGACAGGACAATAAAGGGTAAATTAGGAGCAGATTGCTGATTACCAGTGGGTTCTGATAACAGGCAAACAGTTGTGTAATGATTACTAATTACTCCCCCCCCACCATTGCAGTGTGGGTAATTGAGGCAAGGATAATGTGCTATTAAGGGGGATTGTGTCCTCAGGGCAATCAAAGACGTATATGGGTGACCTCTTTTTGGCTTTTTATGGTTTAGGTTGGTGCTCTGAGGGTATGGCACTTTGGCACACTCAAGAGAATGGTGTTAAGATGAAGAAGCCTCAAGATCACTAAACAGAAACTTCATGCAAATCTAATGATGGTCATCAACAAATGGTATCAAAGTGAGTTTGTGATTTGTCAATGGTGGACATATGCACCCCCACCCAAATGTGAATAGTTTCTCAGAGAACTGAGGGATATATTTTCCCTTCATGCCAGAGCTGCCCAGCCCAATAGGTGTGAATTCCAGGCTGGAGGCATGGGTATTGAGTTGAGGTTCTTCCACGGTTCAAGGTATTATCAAGGTCAAGACCGAGGCCCTGATCAGAGTAACAAGTTAGAGTATTAAACTTTAGTGGGTAAGAGTAAGATTAGACAGTATATTAACCTGGATAGAGAAGAAGAAGAACTGGGTAAGGGATCCTTGTTACTAGTCAGTTGTTCCAGATTTAATTGAACTTTCCTTGATTTACTTAGTCATCCTAGGCTCGCATACACTCTTAGAAAAAAGGGTTATTTGGCTGTCCCCATAGGAGAACCCTTATTGGTTCCAGGTAGAACCCTTTTTGGTTCCAGGTAGAAACCTTTTGGGTTCCATGTAGAACCCTCTGTGGAAAGGGTTCTGCAGGAACCCAAAAGGGTGCTCCCTGGAACAGAAAATGGTTATTCAAAGGGTTCTCCTATGGGGACATCTGAAGAACTGTTTTAGGTTCTAGATAGCCTCTTTTTTTCTTATAGCCTCTTCACACTTACTATACTTTTCGTAAAAAACCATCGGCTACACATATTACTCAAATGTAAACTTGCGTACATGCTACATCTCGACCACTACCTATGGAGGTAGCGCACAACACTTGCCTGACAGTTGCCACCCTTGAAGCAGGGCAGTGTAAACGGAATTGTCTTGTTGAGCCAACACTCCTACACAGTGGCGACCCGTCATTCAGGGCAGGTGGGGCAGAGCCCTACCTGTTTTGAGCCCCACCTGTTTAGCCAAAAATATATATACAGTTGAAGTCAGAAGTTTACATACACTTAGGTTGGAGTCATTAAAACTTGTTTTTCAACCACTCCACAAATTTCTTGTTAACAAACTATAGTTTTGGCAAGTCAGTTAGGACGTCTACTTTGTGCATGACACAAGTCATTTTTCCAACAATTGTTTACAGACAGATTATTTCACTTATAATTCACTGTATCACAATTCCAGTGGGTCAGAAGTTAAACACTAAATTGACTGTGCCTTTAAACAGCTTGGAAAATTCCAGAAAATGATGTCATGGCTTTAGAAGCTTCTGATAGGCTAACTTACATCATTTGAGTCAATTGGAGGTGTACCTGTGGATGTATTTCAAAAGAAATCAGCCAAGACCTCAGAAAGAAAATTGTAGTCCTCCACAAGTCTGGTTCATCCTTGGGAGCAATTTCCAAATGCCTGAAGGTACCACGTTCATCTGTACAAACAATAGTATGCAAGTATAAACACCATGGGACCACGCAGCCGTCATACCACTCAGGAAGGAGACGCGTTCTGTCTCCTTGAGATGAACGTACTTTGGTGCGAAAAGTGCAAATCAATCCCAGAACAACAGCAAAGGACCTTGTGAAGATGCTGGAGGAAACAGGTACAAAAGTATCTATATCCACAGTAAAACGAGTCCTATATCGACATAACCTGAAAGGCCGCTCAGCAAGGAAGAAGCCACTGTTCCAAAACCGCCATAAAAAAGCCAGTCTACGGTTTGCAACTGCACATGGGGACAAATATCGTACTTTTTGGAGAAATGTCCTCTGGTCTGATGAAACAAAAATAGAACTGTTTGGCCATAATGACCATCATTATGTTTGGAGGAAAAAGGGGGTTGCTTGCAAGCCGAAGAACACCATCCCAACCGTGAAGCACGGGGGTGGCAGCATCATGCTGTGGGGGTGCTTTGCTGCAGGAGGGACTGGTGCACTTCACAAAATAGATGGCATCATGAGGAAGGAAAATTATGTGGATATATTGAAGCAACATCTCAAGACATTACAACCTCTACCCGTTCCACAACGGCCGTGGTCATACCTATCGGTGGATTTTGTTATGGACCTCCCCCCGTCACAGGGGAATACCACGATCTTAGTCGCTGTGGATCGGTTTTCTAAGTCCTGCTGTCTCATTCCCTTGCCCGGTCTCCCTACGGTACTACAGACTACCATCTGGGGGTCTCGATCAGCCTGACCTCAGGGTTTCACCCCGAGAGTAATGGGCAGGTGGAGAGAGTAAACCAGGATGTGGGTAGGTTTCTGAGGTCATATTGCCAGGACCGGCCGGGGGATTGGTCGGTGTACATCCCCTGGGCAGAGATGGCCCAAAACTCCCTCCGCCACTCCTCTACTGACCTGTCTCCATTTCAGTGTGTACTAGGTTATCAGCCGGTCCTGGCACCATGGCATCAGAGCCAGATCGAGGCACCTGCGGTGGATGAATGGTTTCGGCGCTCGGAGGAGGCCTGGAACGCTGCCCATGTACGCATGCAACGGGCTATCAGGCGACAGAAGGCGAACGCCGACCGCCACCGCAGTGAGGGCCCGGTGTATGCACCGGGGGACCGGGTCTGGCTCTCGACCCGAAACCTGCCCCTTTGCCTGCCCTGCCGGAAGCTGAGTCGGCGGTTTGTGGGCCATTTAAAGTCCTGAGGAGATTGAACGAGGTATGTCAGCTCCCTCCTGATTACCGTATTAACCCCTCGTTCCATGTGTCTCTCCTCAGGCCGGTGGTAGCTGGTCCGCTCCAGGAGTCTGAGGTGCTGGAGGTTCCTCCGCCCCAACTGGACATCGAGGGGGCACCGGCGTACTCGGTCCGGGCCATCCTGGATTTGAGGCGTCGGGTGGGGGGCCTGCAGTATCTTGTGGAGTGGGAGGGGTACGGTCCAGAGGAACGGTGCTGGGTTCCTAGGAGGGACATCCTCGATCCCTCCCTGTTGAGGGATATCCACCGTCGTCATCCGACTCGCCCTGCTCCTCGTCCCCGAGGCCGGTGTCGGCCCACGGCTGGAGCCGCGCGTCAAGGGGGGGGTACTGTCACGAATTCAGCCGAGGCTGCCTTTGCTCGGGCAGGCTTCGGCGTTCGTCGTCACCGGAGTACTAGCTGCCACCGATCTATGTTTCTGTGTTCCACTTGTTTTGTCTTGGTTGCACACACCTGATTCCCATCACGTTAATTTGTTTCCCTATTTTACCCTCTGGTTTCCTCATGGTGTTGTGCATGATTGTTCGTTGTTTTTCTGTCTTTCTTGTGAGCTGGTATTTTTTCTTCCCTGCGTGGAAGATATGCTCTGTTACTTTTGTTAAGTAAAGTATGTCGTTTACTAAGTTCTGTGTCCTGCGCCTGACTCCATCCTACCGCTACACACTGACGCATGACACAAATGGACAATGACCCCAAGCATACTTCCAAAGTTGTGGCAAAATGGCTTAAGGATAACAAAGTAAAGGTATTGGAGTGGCCATCACAAAGCCCTGACCTCAATCCTATAGAACATTTGTGGGCAGAACTGAAAAAGCGTGTGCGAGGAAGGAGGCCTACAAACCTGATTCAGTTACACCAGCTCTGTCAGGAGGATTCGTCCAAAATTCACCCAACTTATTGAGGGAAGCTTGTGGAAGGCTACCCTAAATGTTTGACCCAAGTTAAACAATTTAAAGGCAATGCTACCAAATACTAATTGAGTGTATGTAAACTTCTGACCCACTGGGAATGTGATGAAAGAAATAAAAGCTGAAATAAATCATTCTCTCTACTATTATTCTGACATTTCACATTCTTAAAATAAAGCGGTGATCCTAACTGACCTAAGACACTGCATTTTTACTAGGATTAAATGTCAGGAATTGTGAAAAACGGAGTTTAAATGTATTTGGCTAAGGTGTATGTAAACTTCCGACTTCAACTGTATATATATATATATACTTTTTTTTGCCTGTTTTGCATGTTATTTAGGCATTAATACGTGTCACATATCAGTTCGCAAACAATGTAAAAATATAAAAACAATAATTGAGTTAATAAAGCCTCCATACAAACATGGTCCCTTTTTTGCTTTCTTGAGAAAAGGCAGTTCCAAAATGCAGATGTTTCAGCCTAGCTCAGTGCTTTCTGTGGTGGTGGGGCAGCCAGTGGAAAATATGGAGCGTAGGGCAGTGGCGGTCAGTGCCGTTTATGATGAGGGAGGATGTGTTTTTTTTTTCATGAGCATGGCCTTATTTCTATTACAGCGTGTTGGATGACTGTCGTTCATATTCCATTGCCACTGCATTTTATTTAAATTTTTGGGTGGCGGGTATGAGCTTCCATATAAAACAGCTGGTTCAGTCACAATTTGCTTTTACCACATGTAATGATTGGCATGATATTGATACAAATGTAGCCTGGTTTGTCGTAAGGTAGGCCTATTGTACTTTTATATTCGTATGAGAGGGTTAATCGTAAATGTTTTATAGGATAACGTTACTTGATGAAGACATGCTTTTAGCAACTGTGCTTTTGTCTTGAAGCTAAAATGTAATGAGTGCAGCCTATAGATGAGAAAAGAAACCCTTTAATTATCTGCACATGCTTGTGAAATGTTGCATTATTCAAGAGTCAAAGGTAAGGCAAGGATTTAATGTGAATGAAAAAGTAGAACTCTCTTTCGCCGCGCCTAAGACTCTGTCATATCTTGTAGTGGGAATAGGGCCTAGTGTAGGCTTCACATTAGAGCTGGGACGATAAACTGAAAATTAGCGATACCGATCACTTATCGCAAGCATTTTGCTGATATCGTTCATTACGATAAGTAGCCTATACTAGAGAAATGTGAAGTTTGAAAGGAAATACGTTTGCTAATATGGGTGATTATTAATGGGACAATTGATGGCTACAACCATCAAACTAGTAGTAGTAGTTTAAAGGATACTTTTTTTAAACTGTGGTGCACATTAATGTTAGAAACGCGTCTTTCTATTTATCGTTATCGCATCAATTCAGACAATTTATCGTGATATGTATTTTTGTCCATATCGCACAGCTCTACTTTACATAACAGTTCTGGCCACAATGACTAAGGTCTACATTTTTTTAATACAATGCCAAGTCATGCTCTCTTTTAAATGGCCTCCAATGGTGTATTCGGGACTGGTACAGAATCCAATAGCTTATCAGTGTACAAAACACAAGTTGTCTAATATACTATCCCATAAAACATTAAAATAATTTGACTTTCTTTTTTTTATCTGACATTCCCTGTGTCCAGAGCTAAGGTGGAAAGCCAGTCTTTTTAAAATCCTTTAAATCAGAGGGGCCAGTGGCGGTTTGCATGTCTGTATGTCTGCATGTCTATGCTCGTTATTTTCAAATGGCAGAACAATTAAAGCAGAGAAGTGTTATTGAGGAGTTCTGCTGATAACTTCTAATTAGTGGTTGTGTCTGACAGAAACCCTGACTTGAAAGAGAGGCATGAAGGAACATAATGAGACAGGTCTCGTCAATTAAACATTTCCTCTTACTGCATTTCCATTAACCGTTCACATCTGAAGTGCAACATGAAACACTTCCATGTCTCCATAATGCTAAAAGACAGCTGTTGTTTTCATATTAATCTCAGTATTTACAGTAGTGGAAAAAGTATCCAATTGTCATACCTGAGTAAAAGTGAAGATACCTTAATAGAAAATGACTCAAGTAAAAGTGAAAGTCACCCAGTAAAATACTACTTGAGTAAAAGTCTAAAAGTATTTGGTTTTAAATATACTTAAGTATCAAAAGTAAATGTAATTGCTATAATATACTTAAGTGTCAAAAGTAAAAGTAAAACATTCCTTATATTAAGCAAACCAAAAAGCACTATTTTCATTTTTAAATGTACAGATAGCCAGGGGCACACTCCAACACTCAGACATAATTTACAAACAAAGCATTTGTGTTTAGTGAGCCAGATCAGGGATGACCAGGGATGTTCTCTTGATAAATGTGTGAATTGGACCATTTTCCTGTCCTGCTAATCATTCGGAATGTAATGAGTACTTTTGGGTGTCAGGGAAAATGTATGGAGTAAAAACTGCATCATTTTCTTTAGGAATGTAGTGGAGTAAAAGTAAAAGTTGTAAAGTACAGATACCACCAAAAACGATTTAGGTAGTACTTTAAAGTATTATTACTTAAGTACTTTACACCACTGAGTATTTAAATGTCACTAGATCCAAATACAGATTTCTCCAATAAAAATGTCCTAGATACTGTAGATTTTTAAATTGGTATCATCTTTAGTTTAACCAAACTATTCCCACTAAATGTCTGCCATCCATCCAATGTGTACATTATCATAAATACTGCCTCAATCAGTAGACTGCCTAGATTGGTGTGTGAGATGAGCATATTTAAATGAGCCGATAGATCTTTAGGAGATTAATCTCTGTTACCTATCCTCCCCTTGTGGTTCTGTCTGGTAATGCTAGATATAAAGACAAGACAGTGACTTTCCTCTAATTTATTTGAAGGCTGCACACAACTGTTGTCTCATTTAATCCTATTAGAGATGTCCAGGAGTTACTTTCATTTATATTTTAGTCATTTAGCAGACGCTCTTATCCAGAGCGACTTACATACATTTTCATACTTGTCCCCCGTGGGAATCAAACCCATTACCCTGGCGTTGCAAGCGCCATGCTCTACCAACTGAGATACTCGGGACAACTTTCAATCACTCTTCAGTGAAATGTAATGTCTGAGAGCTCTGAAACCGCCATTCAACAATCCCTCTTAGTTTACATTGGTGAGGATTGTAAATAGTTGTTTAGTGGCCTTGCCACCACTTAAGCGAAACAGGTATGTTGGTTTTGTGAGCAATATGACGCTCCATCAGAAGCCAACGGGGGAGAAGATCTGGCAGGCCCTATCACTCTGCCCACATTAGTGACATGAAGCTCTGCCACGCTACACTACGCCCCAGCGGAAGAGGAGCAGATTTTCCCGCTGTGGCACGAATGGGTTTTCCAGCAGCCCAGAACGCTCTCCAAGCAAGGAAAACAAACATAGCCTGGGGCTGAACCTGCTGGTGTGAACAGGGGAAATGGTAATTCAAGTTGCCTCTTCAAAAAAACATTGTACATTTTTCATCATGAGAATATTGGAATGAAAAAGGCACACTAATAGAACCCTTCCTATCCAGTTAACACAAATAACCATCATTGCCTATTGCGGAATGGCTCCTAGTTTAAGTTCGGTTATTATAAGTTTGATTATAATTTGTATTCTCTTCTAAACATAAAGATGTATATATTGAAAGTGGATGTAAAAACTAAACCACCATTTTAGCAGCTTAGTGCAGGGTTTCCCAAACTCGGTCCTGTGGCCCTCCCTGGGTGCACGTTTTTGCCCTAGCACTACACAGCTGATTCAAATCATCATTTTGTTAATTACAGGCTGCAGTGTCACCAACAGTGTGCTAAATGTGTGCAGAGTTTTGTTTTCAGTAATACTTTTACAGAGCTTTGTTAAAGGCTTTTGGGCATGTTCTACCATCAAATTGCATATTGTATTTTGAGAAAGGAATGAACTTTTCATGCAACTCTTTGAAATATTCCTACATAAACAATAGAAATGTCTAATCCGCTTCTCTCTGCTGCTCAGGCCTAGGATAGATATGTCACCCCTCCCCCACCCGTGCAGATTTGAGAGGATTAAGTTTGACGAGGAGATGCACTGGCTACAATGCTCTGGTGTGCTGGTTTTCGCATGTGCTGGGGGGAAATTATTCATGCTGACTCTGTGCTTTTAATTCATTTTATTTTTTGTAGCTCCTCCACCTAAAATGCAAATAACTCTCTCCGCAGCCAGCTCCCCTGTCATGATGTGAAGCTTGCTGGAGTGCTGGGCCAGTGGACTCTGACCCCTCTGGCATGACACGTGTTCTCTACCTTCTGTTCCCGGGTCAGCTGTCTGCTCTTCTGACAGGCAGGTAGAGCATTAGTATGCAACCTCCTGCTGGTGAACAACTTCAACCACAGCTAGCGCATTAGAATATAGAGAGATATGTAACTGCAGGAGCATTGTTTTGTTCTGTTGAGAGATGAATGCAGATTAATTAATTTTCTTACTGGAGGGTATGGCAAGGTGTGATTGACAACATTGTTTGAAACAATTCTCAACAATTACTTCTGAGAAAAAGCATAAGTGGGGGGCCCTATATAATTCACCTATTTTAATCCTATATAATCCTAATGTGATTCATAATTCTAAAACTATTTGTATTTGTCCAAATATAGCCTATGCCATTGCCAATCCCTGTGTAACAATTGAGTCAGTGTAAAAAGGTGGGCCGCCTGGAGTGAGCAATCACTGATGAAGTTAACTGAACTGTTTTTTTGCTGAGGAGTGCCCGGTTTTGCTCATGGAACCACAGATGTGTCAACTAGGATCTAAGACTGCCACCTGCTGCTCAGCCTCTCTCTGTAACACATCAGGAGCCCAGAGGATCCTGATGCACTCTTTTCTCCCAACGCTTTGTTCTGGCTCTCTGGCTGACTTTGTCCAAAAAACGAAGATGTCATTATTTGGGAATTGCTCTTTTGAATGAAAGGATGAATTATTGTTTTGTCTTCCACTCTGGATCAATTGTTTTGGACGAATGAACACTAGTAGATTGACATCTGAACAGGTTTGTTTTCATTGATTGAGCATCCCTATAGCATAAATAGTCTATGTTGGGCTTGCCAGAAGATACCGACCCTACCGTTATGCTTGTTTATACTGAGCTACACTGGGGTCGGAATGCAATCATGGTTACATTAAGACACTGTGGCGCCGGCGCGAGATATGGGTCATAAAATGTACCTCAATGCAGGGATATGCCACTGTACTCCAAATTGTACCTTTATCCACACTGCTCCATCGAGAAGATTGAAATACTGCACGTTTCTCTGGAAAACTACCCTTTCTGTCCTCATGCTAGCTAGCAGTAGCCACAGCAGCCATTATGGAATGACACATCGCGTTGAACAACAAAGGAGCTAATTGGCTGACACTGCCATTCCAAAATGGCTGTGGTGGCTACTGCTAGCTAGCATGAGGACGAAAAGGGAATTTTTCCTGGAAAACTTGCAGTATTTCAATCTTCTCGATACGTGTATCAGTGTGTGGATAAAGGTAAAATTTGGGGTACAGGTTTGTTATCCTGTACGTTTTCCGACCCATTTCTGGCGCCGGCTCCACAGTGTCTTAATGTAACCATGATTGCATTCCGACCCCAGTGCAGCTCAGTGTAAACAAGCATAACGGTAGGGTCAGTATCTTCTGGCAAATGTTGGGCAGGCCTAATTTATTTGACATCATGAAGTAGACTATTGGGCACTTTGCTGTAAACATTTAACATTTCAACATTTAACCTTTTGGCCTACTATTAAATGAATGCACCTCAATTGATATCAAAGATAGCACCTTTACTAATATTGTGAGTAGTACCATGACACCACGCCAGGGGTTTTCCCCAGGGCCCCCTTTTTCACATTTGAACAATCCCCCCTCCCCCCTTTTCTTATTTTCTTCTTCTTCTTATTATTATTATTATTATTGTTTATTGAGGTAGCATATATTAAATGCACCACCAGCTTGATTTTGTTTCATTTGAGGGACCTAGGATGTTTTTATTTGTTTTTAAGATAATCTCCTGCAATTCTACGTAGTTTAACAAGACTCTTGACATATTTTAGGTAGGCTATTTAATAATAATCATAATCGATAAGGAAAATATATTCTTGATCTGATTTCCCCAAATGTTATTCCACAACCAAATATGTTTTATTATAATAATTTATATGAACTCTCAATTTAATTATACATATTCTCTTTTACAAAAAGGGAATAGATCAATTTCTTTGACTCCTTGACTTTAGAAGGTTGTAGCACAGCTTTTGAATGTCATATATATCAAATATATCCCCATGAGCATCAGAGTCGCTTCTTCCTCTGGCTTTTACTGTTACTAATCTAAAGCATCGTGGATGAATGCGTCCTTTTAGATCTGTAAAATATATATATTCAGTTGAAGTCGGAAGTTTACATACAGCTTAGCCAAATACATTTAAACTGAGTTTCACAATTCCTGACATTTAATCCTAGTAAAAATGCCCTATCTTAGGTCAGTTAGGATCACCACTTTATTTTAAGAATGTGAAATGTCAGAATAATAGTAGAGAGAATGATTTATTTCAGCTTTTATTTCTTTCATCACATTCCCAGTGGGTCAGAAGTTTACATACACTCAATTAGTATTTGGTAGCATTGCCTTTAAATTGTTTAACTTGGGTCAAACGTTTCAGGTAGCCTTCCACAAGCTTCTCACAATAAGTTGGATGAATTTTGACCCATTCCTCCTGACAGAGCTGGTGTAACTGAGTCAGGTTTATAGGCCTCCTTGCTCGAACACGCTTTTTCAGTTCTGCCCACAAATGTTCTATAGGATTGAGGTCAGGGCTTTGTGATGGCCACTTCAATACCTTGACACTTTGTTGTCCTTAAGCCATTTTGCCACAACTTTGGAAGTATGCTTGGGGTCATTGTCCATTTGGAAGACCCATTTGCGACCAAGCTTTAACTACCTGACTGATGTCTTGAGATGTTGCTTCAATATATCCACATAATTTTCCTTCCTCATGATGCCATCTATTTTGTGAAGTGCACCAATCCCTCCTGCAGCAAAGCACCCCCACAGCATGATGCTGCCACCCCCGTGCTTCACGGTTGGGATGGTGTTCTTCGGCTTGCAAGCGACCCCCTTTTTCCTCCAAACATAACGATGGTCATTTTGGCCAAACAGTTCTATTTTTGTTTCATCAGACCAGAGGACATTTCTCCAAAAAGTATGATCTTTGTCCCCATGTGCAGTTGCAAACCGTAGTCTGTCTTTTTTATGGTGGTTTTGGAGCAGTGGCTTCTTCTTTGCTGAGCGGCCTTTCAGGTTATGTCAATATAGGACTCGTTTTACTGTGGATATAGATACTTTTGTACCTGTTTCCTCCAGCATCTTCACAAGGTCCTTTGCTGTTGTTCTGGTATTGATTTGCACCAAAGTACGTTCATCTCTAGGAGACATAACGCGTCTCCTTCCTGAGCGGTATGATGGCTGCACAGTCCCATGGTGTTTATACTTGTGTACTATTGTTTGTGCAGATGAACGTGGTACCTTCAGGTGTTTGGAAATTGCTCCCAAGGATGAACCAGACTTGTGGAAGTCTACCATTTTTTTTCTGAGGTCTTGGCTGATTTCTTTTGATTTTCCCATGATGTCAAGCAAAGAGGCACTGAGTTTGAAGGTAGGCCTTGAAATACATCCACAGGTACACCTCCAATTGACTCAAATTATGTCAATTAGCCTATCAGAAGCTTCTAAAGCCATGACATCATTTTCTGGAATTTTCCAAGCTGTTTAAAGGCACAGTCAACTTAGTGTATGTAAACTTCTGACCCACTGGAATTGTGATACAGTGAATTATAAGTGAAATAATCTGTCTGTAAACAATTGTTGGAAAAATTACTTGTGTCATGCACAAAGTAGATGTCCTAACCGACTTGCCAAAACTATAGTTTATTAAAAAGAAATTTGTGGAGTGGTTGAAAAACAAGTTTTAATGACTCCAACCTAAGTGTATGTAAACTTCCGACTTCAACTGTATATATATATATATATATATATATATATATATATATATATATACAGTGAGGGAAAAAAGTATTTGATCCCCTGCTGATTTTGTAAGTTTGCCCACTGACAAAGACATGATCAGTCTATAATTTTAATGGTAGGTTTATTTGAACAGTGAGAGACAGAATAACAAACCACAAAAAATCCAGAAAAACGCATGTCAAAAATGTTATAAATTGATTTGCATTTTAATGAGGGAAATAAGTATTTGACCCCTCTGCAAAACATGACTTAGTACTTGGTGGCAAAACCCTTGTTGGCAATCACAGAGGTCAGACGTTTCTTGTAGTTGGCCACCAGGTTTACACACATCTCAGGAGGGATTTCGTTCCACTCCTCTTTGCAGATCTTCTCCAAGTCATTAAGGTTTCGAGGCTGACGTTTGGCAACTCGAACCTTCAGCTCCCTCCACAGATTTTTGTATGGGATTAAGGTCTGGAGACTGGCTAGGCCACTCCAGGACCTTAATGTGCTTCTTCTTGAGCCACTCCTTTGTTGCCTTGGCCGTGTGTTTTGGGTCATTGTCATGCTGGAATACCCATACACGACCCATTTTCAATGCCCTGGCTGAGGGAAGGAGGTTCTCACCCAAGATTTGACGGTACATGGCCCCGTCCATCGTCCCTTTGATGCGGTGAAGTTGTCCTGTCCCCTTAGCAGAAAGACACCCCCAAAGCATAATGTTTCCACCTCCATGTTTGACCGTGGGGATGGTGGTCTTGGGGTCATAGGCAGCATTCCTCCTCCAAACACGGCGAGTTGAGTTGATGCCAAAGAGCTCCATTTTGGTCTCATCTGACCACAACACTTTCACCCAGTTCTCCTCTGAATCATTCAGATGTTCATTGGCAAACTTCAGACGGCCCTGTATATGTGCTTTCTTGAGCAGGGGGACCTTGCGGGCGCTGCAGGATTTCAGTCCTTCACGGCGTAGTGTGTTACCAATTGTTTTCTAGGTGACTATGGTCCCAGCTGCCTTGAGATCATTGACAAGATCCTCCCATGTAGTTCAAATCAAATCAAATCAAATTTTATTGGTCACATGCGCCGAATACAACAGGTGCAGACATTACATTGAAATGCTTACTTACAGCCCTTAACCAACAGTGCATTTATTTTTAACAAAAAAAGTAAAAATGAAACAACAACAAAAAAGTGTTGAGAAAAAAAGAGCAGAAGTAAAATAAAATAACAGTAGGGAGGCTATATATACAGGGGGGTACCGGTGCAGAGTCAATGTGTGGGGGCACTGGCTAGTTGAGATAGTTGAAGTAATATGTACATGTGGGTAGAGTTAAAGTGACTATGCATAAATAATTAACAGAGTAGCAGCAGCGTAAAAAGGATGGGGTGGGGGGGCAGTGCAAATAGTCCGGGTAGCCATGATTAGCTGTTCAGGAGTCTTATGGCTTGGGGGTAGAAGCTGTTGAGAAGTCTTTTGGACCCAGACTTGGCACTCCGGTACCGCTTGCCGTACGGTAGCAGGGAGAACAGTCTATGACTAGGGTGGCTGGAGTCTTTGACAATTTTGAGGGCCTTCCTCTGACACCGCCTGGTATAGAAATCCTGGATGGCAGGAAGCTTGGCCCCAGTGATGTACTGGGCCGTACGCACTACCCTCTGTAGTGCCTTGCGGTCGGAGGCCAAGCAGTTGCCATACCAGGCGGTGATGCAACCAGTCAGGATGCTCTCGATGGTGCAGCTGTAGAATTTTTTGAGGATCTGAGGACCCATGCCAAATCTTTTCAGTCTCCTGAGGGGGAATAGGCTTTGTCATGCCCTCTTCACGACTGTCTTGGTGTGTTTGGACCATGATAGTTCGTTGGTGATGTGGACACCAAGGAACTTGAAGCTCTCAACCTGTTCCACAACAGCCCCGTCGATGAGAATGGGGGCGTGCTCAGTCCTCTTTTTTCGTGCTCAGTCCTCTTTTTTTTCCTGTAGTCCACAATCATCTCCTTTGTCTTGGTCACGTTGAGGGAGAGGTTGTTGTCCTGGCACCACACGGCCAGGTCTCTGACCTCCTCCCTATAGGCTGTCTCATCGTTGTCGGTGATCAGGCCTACCACTGTTGTGTCGTCGGCAAACTTAATGATGGTGTTGGAGTCGTGCCTGGCCATGCAGTCATGGGTGAACAGAGAGTACAGGAGGGGACTGAGCACGCACCCCTGAGGGGCCCCCGTGTTGAGGATCAGTGTGGCAGATGTGTTGTTACCTACCCTTACCACCTGGGGGCGGCCCGTCAGGAAGTCCAGGATCCAGTTGCAGAGGGAGGTGTTTAGTCCCCGGATCCTTAGCTTAGTGATGAGCTTAGAGGGCACTATGGTGTTGAATGCTGAGCTGTAGTCAATGAATAGCATTCTCACGTAGGTGTTCCTCTTGTCCAGGTGGGAAAGGGCAGTGTGGAGTGCAATAGAGATTGCATCATCTGTGGATCTGTTGGGGCGGTATGCAAATTGGAGTGGGTCTAGGGTTTCTGGGATAATGCTGTTGATGTGAGCCATGACCAGCCTTTCAAAGCACTTCATGGCTACAGACGTCAGTGCTACGGGTCGGTAGTCATTTAGGCAGGTTATCTTAGAGTCCTTGGGCACGGGGACTATGGTGGTCTGCTTGAAACATGTTGGTATTACAGACTCAGTCAGGGACATGTTGAAAATGTCAGTGAAGACACTTGCCAGTTGGTCAGCACATGCTCGGAGTACACGTCCTGATAATCCGTCTGGCCCTGCGGCCTTGTGAATGTTGACCTGCTTAAAAGTCTTACTCACATCGGCTACGGAGAGCGTGATCACATAGTCATCCGGAACAGCTGGTGCTCTCATGCATGCTTCAGTGTTGCTTGCCTCGAAGCGAGCATAGAAGTGGTTTAGCTCGTCTGGTAGGCTTGTGTCACTGGGCAGCTCGCGGCTGTGCTTCCCTTTGTAGTCTGTAATAGTTTTCAAGCCCTGCCACATCCGACGAGCGTCAGAGCCAGTGTAGTACGATTCAATCTTAGCCCTGTATTGACTCTTTGCCTGTTTGATGGTTCGTCGGAGGGCATAGCGGGATTTCTTATAAGCGTCCGGGTTAGAGTCCCGTTCCTTGAAAGCGGCAGCTCTACCCTTTAGCTCAGTGCGGATGTTTCCTGTAATCCATGGCTTCTGGTTGGGGTATGTACGTACGTTCACTGTGGGGACGACATCATCGATGCACTTATTGATGAAGCCAGTGACTGATGTGGTGTACTCCTCAATGCTGTCTGAAGAATCCCGGAACATGTTCCAGTCTGTGCTAGCAAAACAGTCCTGTAGCTTAGCATCTGCGTCATCTGACCACTTTTTTATTAACCGAGTCACTGGTGCTTCCTGCTGGGCTGATCCTCACCGTTCTCATGATCATTGCAACTCCACTAGGTGAGATCTTGCATGGAGCCCCAGGCCGAGGGAGATTGACATTTCTTTTGTGTTTCTTCCATTTGCGAATAATCGCACCAACTGTTGTCACCTTCTCACCAAGCTGCTTGGCGATGGTCTTGTAGCCCATTCCAGCCTTGTGTAGGTCTACAATCTTGTCCCTGACATCCTTGGAGAGCTCTTTGGTCTTGGCCATGGTGGAGAGTTTGGAATCTGATTGATTGATTGCTTCTGTGGACAGGTGTCTTTTATACAGGTAACAATTCTGTCTCTCACTGTTCAAATAAACCTACCATTAAAATTATAGACTGATCATTTCTTTGTCAGTGGGCAAACGTACAAAATCATCAGGGGATCAAATACTTGTTTCCCTCACTGTATATATATGTATATATATATATATATGTATATGCACTACTAGTCAAAAGTTTGGACACACCTACTCATTCAAGGGTTTGTCTTTATTTTTACCATTTTTTACATTGTAGAATAATACTGAAGACATCAAAACTATGAAATAACACATATGGAATCATGTAGTAACCAAAAAAGTGTTAAACAAATCCATATATATTTTATATTGGAGATTCTTCAAATAGCCACCCTTTGCCTTGATGACAGCTTTGCACACTCTTGGCATTCTCTCAACCAGCTTCATGAGGTAGTCACCTGGAATGCATTTCAATTAACAGGTGTGCCTTCTTAAAAGTTAATTTGTGGAATTTCTTTCCTTCTTAATGCATTTGAGCCAATCCGTTGTGTTGTGACAAGGTAGGGGGGTATCCAGAAGATAGCCCTATTTGGTAAAAGACCAAGTCCATATTATGGCAAGAACAGCCCAAATAAGCAAAGAGAAATGACAGTGCATCATTACTTTAAGACATGAAGGTCAGTCAATATGGAACATTTCAAGAACTTTGAACGTTTCTTCAAGTGCAGTCACAAAAACCATCAAGCGCTATGATGAAACTGGCTCTCATGAGGTCTGCCACAGGAATGGAAGACTCAGAGTTACCTCTGCTGCAGAGGATAAGTTCTTTAGAGTTACCAGCCTCAGAAATTGCAGCCCAAATAAATGCTTCACAAAGTTTAAGTCACAGACACATCTCAACATCAACTGTTCAGAGGGGACTATGTGAATCAGGCCTTCATGGTCGAATTGCTGCAAAGAAACCACTACTAATGGACACCAATAAGAAGAGACCTGCTTGGGCCAAGATACACAAGCAATGGACATTAGACCGGTGGAAATGTGTCCTTTCGTCTGGAGTCCAAATTGGAGATTTTTGGTTCCAACCGCTGTGTCTTTGTGAGACGTGGTGTGGGTGAACTGTGTTATGGTGTGGGAGTGCTTTGCTGGTGACACTCTCTGTGATTTGTTTAGAATTCAAGGCACACTTAACCAGCATGGCTACCACAGTATTCTGCAGCGATACGCCATCCCATCTGGTTTGGGCTTTGTGGGATTATCATTTGTTTTTCAACAGGACAATGACCCAACCCATCTCCAGGCTGTGTAATGGCTATTTTACCAAGAAGGAGAGTGATGGAGTGCTGCATCAGATGACCTGGCCTCCACAGTCCCCCGACCTCAACCCAATTGGGATGGTTTGGGATTAGTCGGACTGCAGAGTGAAGGAAAAGCAACCAACAAGAGCTCAGCATATGTGGGAACTCCTTCAAGACTGTTGGAAAAGCATTCCAAGTGAAGCTGGTTGAGAGAATGCCAAGAGTGTGCAAAGCTGTCATTAAGGCAAAGGGTGGCTATTTGAAGAATCTCAAATATAAAATAAATGTGGATTTGTTTAACATTTATTTGGTTACTACATGATTCCATATGTGTTATTTCATAGTTTTGATGTCTTCACTATTACTCTACAATGTAGAAAATAGTAAAAAATAAAGAAAAACCCTTGAATGAGTAGGTGTGTCCAAACCTTTGACTGGTACTGTATATATATATATATATTTTTTTTTTTTTCAAGGAAGGTCACGCGCCCCCCCACGAAACGTTGGCGCCCCCTAGGTTGGGAACCCCTGCACTAGGATATAAAGTGCTGCAGCTAGTGCAATTAAATTGGAAGAAACCACCTGCCAGCTCCTTTCCCTAATAACCTATCTTGAACGTCAGGACGCTCAGTACGTGGGGATTCCTAAGGATTACCCAGTGTACCCCGCGGGTAAAGATGGCGATAGAGGAGGGTAGGAGATCAACTTTATCCGGGAACAACCATAGCTGAATTTAGGGTTGAGAGATAATAAGGCGTTAGTTATCGATTGTGTTGTTGCTTAATGGCTAGCCACTGTCATTCGTGAGTCTAGACAACGCAACGTGATCGAATAATCGAGTTGTGCCAGTGCACGAGCTTCCTTCCTTGCGACCGAACTGCAGAGTCCGTCCTGAGAAGAGCGGATAAAGTTTATTACGGATTTGACTCAACCCTCTGTTGACACTGATTTTTGAGATTATTTGGTGTAACAGTCGGACACTAGCTAAACAGGTAAGATTGAAGTTTAACTGTCTATTTCTAACAAGCTAACGTTTTGTAGATATAATTTGTGATCAGAATTCGATACAACCTTTGAAGTGGGCCACACAGAACCGAACTCGACAATGGGTAACGTTAACGTTATTGACATTCGCTATCGCCTGACCGTGAATAAATAACAACAAATCGACGATAGTATTTATTTCTTAGCTAGCTAATTTGTTAACAAGGATATCAGAGAATATATTTGGCATTTGATTTAACTGGATAAATCATTGAATCGGACATTGCCGCAGGTTATGTCGTGTGTAACCCAGACCAGTATCGACAGAGGTGCTAGTTTGCATACCTATATAGCCTACTCTATGATTTGACTTGACCGATAAATGCACCGTTTAATTATATTGATGACCCTGAGCAAGGTGTCATGCCAGTATGCTGTCAATGCATCGCTATCTCATTTGGTAAAGTAATATGGCCACAGATTTGCTTGCTCTGATTCGGCCATATCGTTTGATCTAAGCACCTGTCATTTTTTCACTTTGAAGAAAACTTCATTAAATGCGAGGTCTGGAGACAATTCGGTCTTTAAATGTTGAAATCAGAACTTTAATATTCATGAACGCATGTTTAAAAAAATATATATATATTATTCAAAAGAAGCAATTGAGGCGCATTTGTAATAATGTTGCCTACAAAATATCAAGCTGTTAGCTTCGGGATATAGGCTCATGGACAATCCTCAAAGGGCTTTAGTTTTTAGATACTCCTACCCGAAGTATAACAAAGCACAACCATGTTTTTCCATATAAGGTCTCCCATATATGAAATGGATGGTTGCATACAAATATTTTACTGCAAAAGTGGTTAAATTGATAGATATTGTGACACAACCCCTTAACTCAAACTGTGAAGGAGAATGCCTGGCTGGAGGGGGGTGGGCCACCTAAGCTCATGTAAACGAGAATCGCAAGCTCTTATATTTCTAAAATGTGTAATACAAATACATTTTCTGCCCTACATACACAAACAAACAACATTGGGATATCTTAAAGCTTCTTGGAAATATAGACATGTAAACACACAGATACAATAGTCTGAAATATCAACTATGAATATTTATGATGAATGTAAACTTCACTTTTTGGTAGCAGTTCAATAGACAACTTTCCAAGTCAAATATGCTCTCATTCAGTGCTGTATGGTCCTGCCTGACAGTAATGCATAGTTACACATGTTTTGTTGATGTTGTGGCTATTGTAATCACCTCTATGGCAAGTGGGCTCACACTGAAAACAAATTTTTAGCATATTTTATGTTTAGCCCTTATTTGCAATTACGTTAGGGGGTCCCTTTAGATTTGAATCCAAATCCAATATTGTGTCCAAAATCCAATATGGCTGCCACATTACCATTAAATGGGGGTTTAATCACCTGTATATGTACACGTTGTAGATGAGAAATTTTTCAGATTTGTGTAGTGTACTTATGACCTGTACTCAATACTATTTTTGTGTATGAGAACTATGTTAGGAATCCAATATGCCCACTATATACACTCACACCTTTGTCTGGATATATGTATAAAAAGGTAGCAGACTGCTTGGCATGGCAACACCAAGTATTCCAAGTCACAAGCCTCTTTGAGGATCAATGAGGCAACTGAGAGGCTCCAACCAAAGGCAAGAGAATCCAACCCTGGACTCTGACACCCTCTCCCTAGCTCTACAACTTGCCCCTCCAGGATTGGGCTCTTAAGTCACCTCCTTATCATTTAGAAGTGAGCTTTGATTCATTGCTAGTCCAATATGTCTGTTGAATCCAACATGACCTGCTGGCTCACTAAATGTATGATGTATACTGAACAAAAATATAAACGCAACATGCAAAAATGTCAACGATTTTACTGAGTTACAGTTCATATAAGGAAATCAGTCAATTGAAATAAATTCATTAGGCCCTAATCTATGGATTTCACATCTGGGAATACAGACATGCATCTGTTTGTCACAGATACCTTAAAAAAAGGTAGGGGCGTGAATCAGAAAACCAGTCAGTATCTAATGTGACCACCATTTGCCTCATGCAGCGCGACACATCTTCTTCGCGTAGAGTTGATCAGGCTGTCGTACACGTCGATCCAGAGGATCCCAAACATGCCCAATGGGTGACATGTCAGAGTATGCAGGCCATGGAAGGAATGGGACATTTTCAGCTTCCAGGAATTGTGTACAGATCCTTGCGACATGGGGCTGTGCATTATCCTGCTGAAACATGAGGTGATGGTGGCGGATGACAATGGGCCTCAGGATCTCGTCATGGTATCTCTGTGAATTCAAATTGCCATCGATTAAAAGGCAATTGTGTTCGTTGTCTGTAGCTTAAGCCTGCCCATACCATAACCCCACCGCCACCTTGGGGCACTCTGTTCACAATGTTGACATCAGCAAACAGCTCGCCCACACGAAGCCATACACGTGGTCTGCGGTTGTGAGTCCGGTTGACACTGATTATGGTAAAGAAATTAACATTCAATTATCTGGCAACAGCTCTGGTGGACATTCCTGCAGTCAGCATGCCAATTGCACGCTCCCTCAACTTGAGACATCTGTAGCATTGTGTTGTGTGACACAACTGCACATTTTAGAGTGGCCTTTTATTGTCCCCAGCACAAGGTGCACCTGTGTAATGATCATGCTGTTTAATCAGCTTCTTGATATGCCACACCTGTCAGGTGGATGGATTATCTTGGCAAAGGAGAAATGCTCACTAACAGGGATGTAAACAAATTTGTGCACAGAATTTGATAGAAAAGCCTTTTGTGCATATGGAAAATTACTGGGATCTTTTATTTCTGCTCATGAAACATGGGACCAACACTTTACATGTTACATTTATATTTTTGTTCAGTGTACATTGGGATGTTCCGGTGCACTATTATCCTGTTTGGGTTGAGCTGGCACATTCCTTCTTCCAGACAATCATGTCCACCATCCTGGCTGTCTACCCTGGAGTTGCTGTATATATTGACTTGGTGACATTATGGTGTATGGGGAGGATGCAACCACACATGACAAGCACATAAGGCAGGTGTTCACTACAATGAACTAACACAACCTGACACTCATTGACAACTGACAAGAAATGCCATCAACTTATTGGGCCTTACATGGCATATGAATTGCATCTCTCCAATGTCAATGCCACCTTGAATCTCCCAAAACTGTCCTTGATCGGCTCACTTCACCATCAGGCATCCCCTCAGGCAGTTTCTAGTGACAGAGACACCATGGAACTAGAAATTGCTGGCATTCATTGTCCTCATATGTACCTATTTTGCTACCAACCATGGCTAGGGCTGTGGCGGACATTACATTTTGTCAGCCGATGATTGTCAAGCAAATAACTGTCGGTCGCACAGTAATTGACTGTTAATTAACATAAACACATTTAGCATCTCCTGGCTTCCACACATAGCCTACAAGCCACTGATGCAGACCTTTGGAACATCTCCATTTAAAAAAGTATAATAAATTCATGTAATATAGCCTACACCTTCACAATACATCCATTATTTATTTTAGACAGGTCTAAAAAAACATGAAATGAAGAAAATGTAGTCTATTTCAGAAGAATAGCATACTCTGAGTTGTCCTTATGTTAGGTCCTGATCTGGCTATGCCATATGGCTGTGGGCTACACTAGTTCATTTAGCAGACAAGATTTGGTTAGAATTCCGTGGCATTGGTTTATATTGTTTTATAGTATGAAGAATACAATTGAATAAAATAGAAAGGATATTTTCTCAATGATTTGAGGGAGTGCGCACATGTGGCTATTCTGTGTTGAGCAGTTAACAAAAAAATAGGTACTCCTATATGCTTAATTTAGAGTTATTAATGTAACTTTAGTCATTCTACAAACATTGGGCTATATGTTTTGATTTTTAATACATTGTAAGGCTGCATGATACAACTCTCTAATGATGATTTGAAAAAAGTTGGTTGAAAGGCATGAGCTCTGCTTAGTTTTTGCGCCGGCTGTATACACCATCTGTCTGTCATTCACAATTTGACAAGCACTTGATAATGCCTTGAATTTCCCGTTGGCATCCCCTTTGTGTGGCCGTAATGCCCCCTATAAAAATCCATGCCTTTTGCGGCCAGTGGCCGTTGTGCCCTTCTCCCTGAGTGCTGCGTGCTCCGAAGCACCTCTCACTCACATGGCTCTCACGCACGTGATCAGGTCTTTCTCACAGGCTACAAGTGAAGACAGACACTTTGGGGACGCAACTGCGCACGTCCTTTTCCAATTCCGAGGTGCATATTGAAGATATTGGAAGAACTGTCCACATTTACTTTTCGTCAACCAACAAGATGAGTAGGCCTAACGAACAGCAGAAGCACTAGCCTATGTCAATCTACTATGGGATGCGATAGATCCCAAATTAATACAACCACTAGCATCAAAAAAACTTTTTACGCAATGAGTTTTACGCAATGAGGCAGATCAGAACGTTTAGCTTAAAATGTGATAAACTAATAGGCTATTTCTTCACATTATAAGCGCAGCAATGCGCACATGGCAGTAGGCTATAAGCGCGAATGTTCCATTAGCGGGAAAACACCATTAGCAAAAGTGACTGCAAATGCGATTATGCATGTCATGCTTTTATTATAAAGGTGCATTGTTATGGTGAAAATGATCTTCCCCAAACTTGAAACTCACGTGCTGCTTATTTAGTTAGGCTGTACACCCCTTGTAAAGCGGATTAATGTGCTTAATTTTAAGTTGTGATTCAAACCTTATCAATACATATAGGCCAATGGGCTAGGCTACATGAGGTGTGCGACTATGATTAGAAAAAGTTGCAACAAAATGGCATTGTTTCTTGCCTTACGCTGGGCATCGTTCCCAAGTGATAATATATAATTCACAAGTGATAGGCTAATATTTTAACCCATCAGACTATTCTTGATTTAATCTTGTCTTTACATAAACTAAATAATATACAGTGCATTCAGAAAGTATAATAATAATAATATAATATGCCATTTAGCAGACGCTTTTATCCAAAGCGACTTACAGTCACGTGTGCATACATTTTTACGTATGGGTGGTCCCGGGGATCGAACCCACTACCCTGGCGTTACAAGCGCCATGCTCTACCAATTGAGCTACAGAGGACCACATAGGGTGTTGTTGAGTCTTGGGCAAATCTTACAGACACAGTCCCATTTTCCACCCAGCCCTCCCTGCATTTAATGAGCATACTAAGTATGCAAATACGATTAACAACCTTATTGTTCTGCGCAGGCGAGAAACAGTTCTTTGTAATTACTGGTTCAATTCAAGTATTCAGACCCATAGACTCTTTCCACATTTTGTTACGTTACAGCCTTATTCTAAAATGGATTAAATAAATAAGAAATCCTCTTCAATCTACACACAATACCCCATAATGACAAAGCCAAAACAGGTTTTTGGAATTTTTCACATTTATAAAAAAAAAAATGGATACCTTATTTACTTAAGTATTCAGACCCTTTGCTATGAGACTCGAAATTGAGCTCAGGTGCATCATGTTTCCATTGATCATCCTTGAGATGTTTTTACAACTTGATTGGAGTCCACCTGTGGTAAATTTAAATTGATTGGACATGATTTGGAAAGGCACACACATGTCTATATAAGGTCCCACAGTTGACAGTACATGTCAGAGCAAAAGCCATGAGGTCGAAGGAATTGTCCGTAGAGCTCAGAGACAGGATTGTGTCGAGGCACAGATCTGGGGAAAGGGTACCAAAAAATGACTGCAGCATTGAAGGTCCCGAAGAGCACAGTGGCCTCCATCATTCTTAAATGGAAGAAGTTTGGAACCACCAAGACTCTTCCTAGAGCTGGCTGCCTGGCCAAACTCAGCAATCGGGGAAGAAGGGCCTTGGTCAGGGAGGTGACCAAGAACCGGATGGTCACTCTGATAGAGCTCCAGAGTTCGTCTGTGGAGATGGGAGAACCTTCCAGAAGGACAACCATCTCTGCAGAACTCCACCAATCAGGCCTTTATGGTAGAGTGGCCAGACGAAAGCCACTCCTCAGGAAAAGGCACATGACAGCCCGCTTGGAGTTTGCCAAAAGGCACCTAAAGGACTCTGACCATGAGGAACAAGATTCTCTGGTCTGATGAAACCAAGGTTGAGCTCTTTGGCCTGAATGCAAAGCATCACATCTGGAGGAAACCTGGCACCATCCCTACGGTGAAGCATGGTGGTGGCATCATCATGCTGTGGGGATGTTTTTCAGCGGCAGGGACTGGGAGACTAGTCAAGATCGAGGGAAAGATTAACAGAGCAAAGTACAGAGGGATCCTTGATGAAAATCTGCTCCAGAGCGCTCAGGACCTCAGACTGGGGTGAAGGCTGCAATATTTTTATTTGTTGGCTTTATGTCAGCTGTTTTTACATAGTTGGCAATAGAAGTTACTTTTTAGGTTTGTATCATTTTCATTTAGATTTGGGTATGCATGGAGCTTGTCTGATGCTTTAAGCACACCATTTGATTAAATAATTAAGACACACAAATGACTCAAAGAGCCCGATGGTCACACTGTGTTAAAAAAATATATAGCGGGTGCCTGTGTGACTGGCGCACATTGTCTTGCTCTCCTTCCCACTGCAGCGAAAAGGCACCACAGCACAGCAAGTGTTTATTGCGCTGTCCGTGCTAAAGCTGCAACATAATTTCATCCATTTAGTTTCTTACTTGTTTCTTACTGAAAAGGTCTGTTACCGAAATCCTTAATTTTGTTTATGAAAAACATTCTCTATTCCCTCAACCCTTGCTCTCTTTATGTGAAACATGTAAGCATCACATTCATGTGATCAATAGGGCCTGACCTATAGCCTATCATAATCACATCAATAAATTGGTTATAACAAACTCTGAACACAGTAATGTCGACAGCAAAATGGATGCGTAGGACGTGAAAAAGAAGCTCAAAACGGGCTAATGTTTACTGGTTGCTCAGGAGGGAAAGGGGAAGTCAGATCTGTGGAAGACATTTTACTTAGTTGTGGAAACTACTGGAGATCAAGAAAATGGTGGATATAGGAGCAAGCGTTGCGTGAGTATTATGTGTGCCAAACAGTTGCTGTTAGATTACTACAATATTATTTTGTCTGACCATTTGGAGCAGTGTAAACAACACTAAATAAATAAGTGTACCAGAGATTTTGTTCTAACTGAAAAATTAATATATATAGATATATATATATATATATATATATATATAAGCCTTTATTACAGCAGACTAAAAACAGTTGCATGCATTCATGAATTGTGGTTTATTTATTGTTGAGGCTAATTATTCAAAGCGCCCTTTGTTATTTATTTTTAAAACTAAAATTCATGAATGTCTCGTATGCTGTGTGATGGCACGAACGGGTGAATGATTGATTGATACAGTAGCCGATATATTGAAATATAGGCCTTAATAAGTTACGGTATTAAGACTAAACAGGACGCGCTCTTAGGCCTACAGCGCGATGGTGGTTATACAAGGCTACTATACAAAGCCTACTAATGATAACGACATTACTTATTATAATGATGATCATAATTGTAATAATAACAATAAGGAGATCAAGAAAAAGGAGGGTATAGGAGCGAGAGCTGCGTGCATATTATGTGTGACAAACAGGTGCTGTTAGATTACAATATTATTTTTATGCCTGTTTGGAACAGTGAATTATAAGTAATACCTGTCTGTTCTAACGAAAAAACAATTGTAACGCCGTTATTACAGCATAGCAAAGATTTAAAAAAAACAGCCAAATCTGTGAAATTGCTTTATCTAACATTTTGCCGTTGCATGAGGCTTGGTGCACACGGAATCAGTAGGCTATTAAACAAACACAAGATCTGTCTTATTTTTGTATGTGTGTGTGTGTATGTGTGTGTATATATATATATATATATACACACACACACACAGACAGTACCAGTCAAAAGTATGGACACACCTACTCATTCAAGGGTTTTCTTTATTTTTACTATTTTCTACATTGTAGAATAATAGTGAAGACATCAAAACTATGAAATAACACATATGGAGTAACCAAAAAGGTGTTAAACAAATCAAAATATATTTTATATTTGAGATTCTTCAAATAGCCACCCTTTGCCTTGATGACAGCTTTGCACACTCTTGGCATTCTCTCTACCAGCTTCACCCGGAATGCTTTTCCAGCAGTCTTGAAGGAGTTCCCACATATGCTGAGAACTTGTTGGCTGCTTTTCCTTCACTCTGCCATCCAACTCATCCCAAACCATCTCAATTGGGTTGAGGTCGGAGGATTGTGGAGGCCAGGCCATCTGATGCAGCACTCCATTACTCTCCTTCTTGGTAAAATAGCCCTTACACAGACTGGGGGTGTCCTGTTGAAAAACAAATGATAGTCCCACTAAGCCAAAACCAGATGGGATGGCGTATCACTGAAGAATGCTGTGGTAGCCATGCTGGTTTAGTGTGCCTTGAATTCTAAATAAATCACAGACAGTGTCAACAGCAAAGCACCCCCACACCATAACACCTCCTCCATGCTTTACGGTGGGAACTACACATGCGGAGATCATCCGTTCACCCACACCGCGTCTCACAAAGACACGGCGGCTGGAACTAAAAATCTCAAATTTGGACTCCAGACCAAAGGACACATTTCCACTGGTCTAATGTCCATTGCTCTTGTTTTTTGGCACAAGCAGGTCTCTTCTTCTTATTGGTGTCCTTTAGTAGTGGTTTCTTTTCAGCAATTCGACCATGAAGGCCTGATTCACACAGTCCCCTCTGAACAGTTGATGTTGATGTGTCTGTTACTTAAACTCTGTGAAGCATTTATTTGGGCTGCAATTTCTGAGGCTGGTAACTCTAATGAACTTATCCTCTGCATCAGAAGTAACTCAGGGTCTTCCATTCCTGTGGCGGTCCTCATGAGAGCCAGTTTCATCATAGCGCTTGATGGTTTTTGCGACTGCACTTGAAGAAACGTTCAAAGTTCTTGAAATGTTCCTTATTGACTGACTTCATGTCTTAAAGTAATGATGCACTGTTGTTTCTATTTGCTAATTTGAGCTGTTCTTGCCAAAATATGGACTTGGTCTTTTACCAAATAGGGCTATCTTCTGGATACCCCACTACCTTGTCACAACACAACGGATTGGCTCGAATGCATTAAGAAGGAAAGAAAATCCACAAATTAACTTTTAAGAAGGCACACTTGTTAATTGAAATGCATTCCAGGTGACTACCTCATGAAGCTGGTTGAGAGAATGCCAAGAGTGTGAAAAGCTGTCATCAAGGCAAAGGGTGGCTATTTGAAGAATCTCAAATATAAAATATATTTAGATTTGTCTAACACTATTTTGGTTACTACATGATTTCATGTTATTTCATAGTTTTAATGTCTTCACTATTATTCTACAATGTAAAACATTTTTAAAATAAAGAAAAACCCTTCAATGAATAGGTGTGTCCACACTTTTGACTGGTAGTGTGTGTGTGTGTATATGTGTGTGTGTATATATATATATATATATTACAGTCAAATACATTTAAACTCAGTTTTTCACAATTCTTGACATTTAATCCTAGTAAAAATGTCCTGTTTTAGGTCAGTTAGGATCACCACTTTATTTTAAGAATGTGAAATGTCAGAATAATATTAGAGAATTATTTATTTCAGCTTTTATTTATTTCATCACATTCCCTGTAGGTCAGAAGTTTAGATACACTCAATTAGTATTTGGTAGCATTGCCTTTAAATTGTTTAACTTGGGTCAAACGTTTCGGGTAGCCTTCCACAAGCTTCCCACAATAAATTGGGTGAATTTTGGCCCATTCCTCCTGACAGAGCTGGTGTAACTGAGTCAGGTTTGTAGGCCTCCTTGCTCGCACACACTTTTTCAGTTCTGCCCACACATTTTCTATAGGATTGAGGTCAGGGCTTTGTGATGGCAACTCCAATACCTTGACTTTGTTGTCCTTAAGCCATTTTCCCACAACTGGAAGTATTTGTCCATTTGGAAGACCCATTTGCGACCAAGCTTTAACTACCTGACTGATGTCTTGAGATGTTGCTTCAATATATCCGCATAATTTTCCTTCCTCATGATGCCATCTATTTTGTGAAGAGCACCAGTTCCTCCTGCAGCAAAGCACCCCCACAGCATGATGCTGCCACCCCCGTGCTTCACGGTTGGGATGGTGTTCTTCGGCTTGCAAGGACCCCCTTTTTCCTCCAAACATAACAATGGTCATTATGGCCAAACAGTTCTATTTTTGTTTCATCAGACCAGAGGACGTTTCTCCAAAAAGTACGATCTTTGTCCCCATGTGCAGTTGCAAACCGTAGTCTGGCTTTTTTATGGTGGTTTTGGAGCAGTGGCTTCTTCCTTGCTGAGTGACCTTCCAGGTTATGTCAATATAGGACTCGTTTTACTGTGGATATAGATACTTTTGTACCGGTTTCCTCCAGTATCTTCACAAGGTCCTTTGCTGTTGTTCTGGGATTGATTTGCACTTTTCGCACCAAAGTACGTTCATCTCTACGAGACAGAACGCGTCTCCTTCCTGAGCGGTATGACGGCTGCGTGGTCCCATGGTGTTTATACTTGCATACTATTGTTTGTACAGATGAATGTGGTACCTTCAGGCGTTTGGAAATTGCTCCCAAGGATGAACCAGAGTTGTGGAGGTCTACAGTTCTTTTTCTGAGGTCTTGGCTGATTTCTTTTGATTTTCCCATGATGTCAAGCAAAGAGGCACTGAGTTTGAAGGTAGGCCTTGAAATACATTCACAGGTACACTTCCAATTGACTCAAATGATGTCAATTAGCCTATCAGAAGCTTCTAAAGCCATGACATCATTTTCTAGAATTTTCCAAGCTGTTTAAATGCACAGTCAACTTAGTGTAACTTCTGACCCATTGGAATTGTGATACAGTGAACTATAAGTGAAATAATCTGTCTGTAAACAATTGTTGGAAAAATTACTTGTGTCATGCACAAAGTAGATGTCCTAACCGAATTGCCAAAACTATAGTTTGTTAACAAGAAATGTGTGGAGTGGTTGAAAAACGAGTTTTAATGACTCCAACCTAAGTGTATGTAAACTTCCGACTTCAACTATAGATAGATATGGGTGATTTATAAAGCCAGGCACATTTAACAGTTAGGCTTTTGGTTATAGACCTAATTAAGTTGGTTTTCTCTCTTCAATTTTCTTAAGCCCTATTCGCATGGGACTAGTATTACTATAAAACGTCGGTTCTAAGAGCGTTGTGCCAGTAACCGAAAGGTCGCTGGTTCTAATCCCCGAGCCGACTTGGTGAAAAATCTGTCGATGTGCCCTTGAGCAAGGCACTTAACCCTAATTGCTCCTGTAAGTCGCTCTGGATAAGAGCATCTGCTAAATTACTAAAATGTCAATGTAAATGTAATTATTACCCCACCATGTCCGTTTTTCCAGTGGACGCTTTGGAGGGGATTAGTTTTATCTAAAAATAATCCTCTTTCAAAATTGACCGTTATGACGGAGGCCTGGAGGCTCTTCTCGGCGTGAAGATATTTAAAATGTATCGGGATAGCCTAATGGCCTTCAGTTCGGAGAAAGTCAAAATAATAATGCTTATCAATAAGAACCATGAACTGAAACCTATGCAGACATTTAATTACCTGACGTATTCGGCAATTTATCAATTCATTGGCACAATATCATCCACTTCATCTTTTAAAAGATGAATATGTCAATAGGAATGTTGATGTGTGACAAAACGGTTAAATCATCTGTAGGCTACGATCATAGCACTTTGTTTTAAGCATACATTTCTTCCCATGTTCTTACCCAAACTGGGTGCAGCACCTGTTAAACTCTGTAATATCCCTCAAAACAAAGGGATGACGATTCACACGGGATAAGTATTATCGGAGGACCTGGGAGTTTGCAGAAAAACAGTAGGTTTTTAGGGCTGGGATAATAACCTTCCTGCCAAGTAAAAATGACTGACATGGCAGATTCGGACGGGACTAAAATTACGGATGTAGTGATTTGTGCTCGTGCACATAATTACATTACCTGCGCTCCCCCAGTAAAACTAATCCCTTCCGAATAGGGCTTTAGACAATTAGGCTAAGCCCTATTCGCACAGGCCTAGTATTACTAGAGAACGTTGGTGATGTAATTATTACCCCAGAATGTCCGTTATTCCAGAGGACGATTCGGATGGGATTAGTTTTTTTCCAAACTGCCCCCTGTAATTCTTTATTTTTTCCCAATAAATTGACAGTTATGACGGAAGCCTGGAGTTTTTTTTCTAGGCGTGAATATATTTAAACAAGTATTGGCGTTAACGGGGCTACAGTGATAACTCGAGCTGGGTTCCCAAGTTTGTAAACCAAACCAAACCATCTTTGGTATAGTGTCGCTTTAGTATTTGAATTGAGTAGGTGTGATCATAATCATTAGGATATTTTAGCGATCCACAGTAGACGTCCTAAATGCACCCCAGCCTTCAGATGTTAGCTAAACAGTGCACTTACACTTGAGATGCGTTTTAAGGCTATGGATGCGAAGGTGAACTTATTTCCAAACGTTTAGGTCAGTTGTATGCTGCTTTGCGATCTATTAACAGCAAGGGTTACATTAAATATTACTTTCATACGCACAAAACATATGAACAAAAGCATTCACTGTGAAAGTTGATACATGTAGGCCCTTCATATATAGGCTATGCGCAGCACTTCATTCAATTGATCAAATCAGTTATTGTTTTCTTGCTCAAACCGTGAGCAACACCAGTCAAACTCAGACATATTTCTCTCAAAACACATGGATGTCGATTCACACGGGACTAGTATTATCAGAGGACCTTGGAGTTTGTAAAAAAAACAGTAGGTTATTCTGGCAGGATTTGTTACTCTCCTGCCATGTACAAATTACTGACATGTCAGATTTGGATGGGACTAATATTACAGATGTGGTGTTTTGTGCTTGTGCAAATAATTACATTACCCGACCACCCCCAGTAAAACTAATCCCGTCCGAATAGGGTTTAAGGCCAGGGCTGTTTCCTCATCTCTGCTGCTGCCTCCGCTTTATTGTCATCAATTCCAATATGCTGGTTAATTTTGTGATTATGCACATAGCAACATAAGGAAAGGCGCCAATTCTAAAGCGCGCTGAAGATTGTTTCAGAACTGCGGACAGCGACCATATCCATCGCGGGAGAATGCGCATTTGTTACAAAATAATATTCAATTTATTAGTGGTGCACCATTATTTGTACATAATATAACCATATACAATTTCTGTATCATATGTATTTTGAGTGATGGACTGTGCCATCCCCATGGCCTCGCAATGGATTAGTGCACTGAGACAGGTGCGAATCAGACAGGTATCTTGTGCACCATGAAAACCCCCCCAAAAATGGCTACTGCTCGACAAAAAATCTCGGTCCACCAACAGCCTATCAACCAAACAATCGACCAGTCGACTAAATGGGGTCAGCCCTATAACATGGATCTGATGCACACTTCATGTGGTGTGCTGAAGGATGTATCTGAGAGAGTGTGGTTCTGGCTGGCTAACTAGGCTATAAACATTTTGTTAAATGTTTAACGGATACAATTTTTTTAAAAGTGGACCTTGTTAAAATACTATAGCGAACTTAGTTCAACACCTTGCGACATAATCGAGATTATTGCCTCTTGGGAGATTTGTATGGCCTAACTGACGCTAGTGTGAACGCAAAGTGGGCAGCACTTCTGTTATCCTATGTGTCTGCTCCAGGGAAGAGAAGAGAGGAGACGGGGCTAAAGAGCTGTCAGCACCGCTCGGTGTCTCTCCTGATCTCTCTCTCCCCTGAGAGGGAGCCTCTGCCACCAGTCCCAGAGAGCTGCAGCCGGGATAAGTACTCCTCACTCTGGGGCCCACGTGGCAAGCACACACTCATGAGGTTTGTGGGTGTTGTGGTGGAAGGATGAGCTTGGTAGTTCAGAGAGTGATAAATCCAGCTTCGAGAGAAAGCAGAGAGGTTTTGTATCAGGATGAGTGTGGTATGGTAATGTAGAGCTCTGTTTGGGTTTTGTCAATTATGAAAGAGAAGAGACTGAGATTTTTGCGTTGGGATTTGTGGCAAGATTACACTGTAAAGTATGGCTGCTGATGGAGCTTAGAGAGTAAGAATGCATGTGAGAGTGAAAAGACATGTTGGCCTATAGGCCTAGCCGAACACGGGATTGTTATGTACTGGATCATTGTATTTTATAGCCTAATACCATGCATGTTCTGCCTGTTCATTGTTAGACCTGATCGATTCTTCAAATGAACATCAGAGTATAGCCTACACCTGGCAGCTAATCGCTGACGACGCCACACTCAAGCTCGCCTCCCACCTTCTCTCATTATTTTTTATTCAAAGACTTAATTGAAGCTTGTAAAATAAAATGGTTCAACACTCCGTGGAAATTAAATCTGTTGCACTTGTGTGTTAAAGAGGAGAGCTGTGTCGGGAGCCTGTGCTCTTCACCATGCCACCTCATGTTTAATTTAATAATATTTGTTGGAGAAAAACAAAAGTCTGTGAGGGCAGGCTTTGTCATAAACCAGACATTCAAAGGTGAAGTCGTGGGTTGGACCTGGTAATAGAATTTGAGACTGATTTTATAGCTGAGATATTAATCATTCTCTGGAGACAGTGGAACTGGAATGTCTGAGGCAGTGGATTTCAGCTCAATTGGAGCCACCCGACTACTGCACGACGGTTCATTATCCTTGCCGCTGGGCATTCAAAAAGCTGCTGCAAGCGCATGGAGGTAACGTGGACACTGGACAGTCCCTACCATTTACCAGATAGCTCGGCAGACGATTGTTGATCTGTTATGTGTGTGGAGGAGGAAGAGCCAGGGGGCTGGTGAAAGGGAGGCTGCTCTCTGGGAAACTCGTAGCCGTGTGGAGCGAGTTGCCCCTAAGTGCCCCCATTTTGGTAGAATGCACTTCAGAAAGCAGCACCAGGCGATTTATTGTGCAAATTGACTCTTCAGCCACATGCTCCCATTCTCAGCCTGTCAAGACTCTCATTCTGTTTATTTGTTGCCTCAATCCAATTATCTGTGACCTGCCACATACTTTCCGGTTGGTCTGACAGAGGTGGATATAAACAACCTGCACTATAGTGTTTGCGGGCAGTTCAAGACCAATCAGCTCTCTAAATGATTGAATCTGGAACTTAACTTCACCAAAGCTTATTTAATACGCCTGAAAAGTATCAGCGACTGCTTTTAGAAGCCTCTGGGCTAGATCTTTGTCCATCTCTTACTATCCAGTGATTTGTTTTCTCCGTGCTCATTATTGCTCTGTCAGCACCTCTCCCTCCCTCATTCACATCTTAAATGCTTCTCAGGCATTATTAAAAGTTAATGAAGTTACTTGTTCCCTATTATAACCTGTTGAAATGTCTGAGTGAATGGTCATCACTTCAGAGGAGAGGTGGTGGGAAGTGCACGCTCGAGCTCTCTTAAAAGGAATCTAGCCTAACCTAATTGGTATAATTAAACACAAGTACATTCAGAGTGCATTTATTAAATGTTTTGAAAGGGGGAGGAATGACTGAGTGACATATCAGTGATACATTTGAGGTGTTATTGAAACCAATCATCATGACATGTCAGGTGCATACTTGGTAGGTCACACCAAACAATAGCCAAATTCAGTTGAACATAAGATACCACTGGGCTTTCAGTAAGCAAAGGCCTTTTCCACATTTTGATGTTACAAATTGGGATTTAAATGTATTTAAAGTATCTTGATTAGATAAGTATTCAACCTACTTAGTCAATACATGTTAGAATCACCTTTGGCAGCGATTACAACTCTGAGTCTTTTTTGGGTAAGTCTCTAAGAGCGTTGCACACCTGGATTGGACCATATTTGCCCATAACTCTTTTGTTAAACTCTTCAAACTCTGTCAAGTTGGTTGTTGATCATGCTAGACAGCCATGTTCAAGTCTTGCCATAGAGTTTCAAGGCGATTTAAGTCAAAACTGTAACTGCCACTCAGGAACATTTTAATGTAGTTTTGGTAAGCAACTCCAGTGTATACAGTGCATTCGGAAAGTATTCAGACTCCTTGACTTTTTCCACATTTTGTTACTTTACAGCCTTATTCTAAAATTGATTAAGTATTTTTCCCCCCTCATCAATCTACAGACAATACCCCATAATGACAAAGCAAAAACTGTTTTTTAGAAATGTTTGCAAATGTATATACAATTTTAAATGGAAATATTACATTTCCATAAGTATTCAGACCCTTTACTCAGTACTTTGTTGAAGCACCTTCGGCAGCGATTACAGCCTCGAGTCTTCTTGGGTATGACTCTACATGCTTGGCACACCTGTATTTGGGGAGTTTCTCCCATTCTTCTCTGCAGATCCTCTCAAGCTCTGTCAGGTTGGATGGGGAGCGTCGCTGCACAGCTATTTTCAGGTCTCTCCAGAGATGTTCGATCGGGTTCAAGTCCGGGCTCTGGCTGGGCCACTCAAGGACATTCAGAGACTTGTCCTGAAGCCACTCCTGCGTTGTATTGGCTGTGTGCTTAGGGTCGTTATCCTGTTGGAAGGTGAACCTTCACCCTAGTCTGAGGTCCTGAGTGCTCTGGAGCAGGTTTTCATCAAGGATCTCTCTGTACTTTGCTACGTTCATCTTTCCCTCGATCCTGACTAGGCTCCCAGTCCCTGCCACTCAAAAGCATCCCCACAGCATGATGCTGCCACCACCAAGCTTCACCGTAGGGATGGTGCCAGGTTTCCTCTAGACGTGAGGCTTTTGGCAAACTCCAAGCGGGCTGTCATGTGCCTTTTCCTGGTAGAGTTGCTTCCGTCAGGCCACTCTACCATAAAGGCCTGATTGGTGGAGTGCTGCAGAGATGGTTGTCCTTCTGGAAGGTTCTCCCATCTCCACAGAGGAACTTTGGAGCTCTGTCAGAGTGACCATTGGGTTCTTGGTCACCTCCCTGACCAAGGCCTTTCTCCCCCGATTGCTCAGTTTGGCTGGGCGGCCAGCTCTAGGAAGAGTCTTGGTGGTTCCAAACTTCTTCCATTTAAGAAAGATGGAGGCCACTGTGTTCTTGGGGACCTTCAATGATGCATACATTTTTTGGTACCCTTCCCCAGATCTGTGCCTTGACACAATCCTGTCTCGGAGCTCTACGGACAATTCCTTCAACCTCATGGCTTGGTTTTTGCTCTGACATGCTCTGTCAACTGTGGGACCTTATATAGACAGGTGTGTGCCTTTCCAAATCATGTCCAATCAATTGAATTTACCACAGGTGGACTACAATCAAGTTGTAGAAACATCTCAAGGATGATCAATGGAAACATTTCAGTTCTTTATTTGAAATACGTTTGTAAAAAATTCTAAACCTGTTTTCGCTTTGTCATTATGGGGTATTGTGTTTAGATTGAGGAAAATGTTTATTTAATCATTTTTAGAATAAGGCTGTAAGGGAAGGGGTCTGAATACTTTCTGAACTGTATTTGGCTATTTATTTATTATGTGTTTTAGGTTATTGTCCTGCTGAAAGGTGGATTTGTCTCCCAGTGTCTGTTTGAAAGCAAACTGAACCAGGTTTTCCTCTAAGATTTTGCCTGTGCTTAGCTCTATTGTTTATTTTTGTCCCAAATAAACTCTGTTGATGACGATCATATCCATAACATGATGCAGCCACCACCATGCTTTAAATATGAAGAGTGGTACATAACTGGTTCTATTCAGGACACAACGTTAATTTCTTTGCCACATTTTCTGCAGTTTTACTTTAGTGCCTTAGTACAGGATGCATGTTTTGGAATGTTTTTTTTCTTTCAATTCTGTACAGGCTTCCTTTATTTCACTGTAATTTATGTTAGTATTGTTGAGTAAGTACAATGTTGTTGATCCATCCTCAGTTTTCTCCTATCACAGCCATTAAACTCTGTAACTGTTTTAAAATCACTATTGGCCTCATGGTGAAATCCCTGAGCGGTTTCCTCTCTCTCTGGCAACTGAGTTAGGGAGGACTTTGTAGTGACTGGGTGTATTGATATACCATCCAAGGCAATATTAATAACTTCACCAAAGCTCAGTGTTATTCAGTGTCAGCTTTTCTTTTTCTTTACCAATCCACCAATGGGTGCCCTTTGTGAGGAATTGGAAAACCTCCCTGTGGTTGAATCTGTGCTTGAAATTATAACCCTGACATGAACAAAATGCATCAGTGATTCGTATTTTCCTGCAACTTTTGGAAACGGCACAGGGATGCCCCTGTCTGTTTGTGTTGTGTGGGGTGCCTGCACTTTGTGTAGCCATTAGTGATGATGCTAAGGATAACCGTCTGTTGGTAGATGATGAAAAGGCTTTCCAAAAAACCTTCTCAATTAAATGTTAACTAGAAAGTAGCCTATCCCTACCTGGCAGAATATAATTATAATTATTTGCATCAGTCCAGTTGCCATTTGTTTTGCAAACTCTACAATCACATGAACGCTACAGATACACTGCTAACCAAACAAAGGTCTCTAGCTGGTGTGCAGTTGAATTAAAGGGTAACTACACCCAAAATGTAAAATGTCTTCCCAGACCTAAAGTGGTCTCCTGATGTGGTTAAAGCATGGTTGTGGACTTAGAACATCCAATTTTGTTGTTGTTTTTCTATAAAAAAAAAAGTGTAAACCTGGAAAAACTAAATGTAATTTGGGAAAAAAGTAAACAGAATAAAGCAAACGCACGCAAACACACACTTTGTCTCTCTTAATCTGTTGATTACCTGGTAAATCCAGTATTTCAAACTGAATTGTGAGTATTTAAAATGAATTGTCGCCCGTGACAGCCTGCTGCAGTATTTGTACAATGACCTACAACCACAGCCATTCAAAGTGCCCCACCTCTCCCTCCATCAAGCCTTCCCTCTCTTATTCCTGCCACTTCCCTTCCCTTGTGTTAGTCCTGGCTGGCGGTGTCTCAGTCAGTCAGAGTCTGGGAAGCCTTAATCCTCAGCAGGCCTTAGCTAGCTAGGCTTAAACAGGCTACCTCTCTTTGCCTGCCACTGCTATCAGCTGCCGGCTGGGGCTTAAGTCCCTGCATCCTGAGATCGTCCTTGCATGACTGCCTTTGTGGCCAGGCTGCAACTGCAGCAGTGGCAGCTAGGACTGGCACAATTACTGTGTAACGATGGTTATGGATGAAGACCGTCATGATAACCGACTAACCGTTATAATTTTTATATATGTGTGTGTGTGTGTGTGTGTGTGTGTGTGTGTGTGAATATATTTGTGTGTGGAACGAACAGCTGACTGAAGACGGGACTGCCGGGCATTCATGCGGTTGAGTCCCTAAGGCCGTAACATGGACTCTTTTAACGTGATTAAAATGGTTTTGCTCCTTGCTGAAACAAGCAAACGAGTCCTCGGTTGTCTAGGCAACACCCCCACAATGCAGCAGCAGCACACTTAGAAATGTAATGAATAGAACGGGCTTGGAACCTCTAACCCTGGCAATTTGACTGGTAAACTCGTGTACACTCGCAACAGACGTTCCATTGACCAGATTGGCTCGCATTCAACAAATATGGATATTCGTCAGATCCGTCATGTATTGTAACGTGTTTACTTAAGTCCGATTTTGATGTATTTGGCTGTTCGCCAAATATATCAGGTTTAGAATAAGTGACTGCTAAATGCTAACTCTTGTTCGTATAAGCTGGTTAGCATAGCTAGCATACGTAAATCGTTGAGGTTAGTCAGTCGTTTTGAACTGTAATGCAGTTGATTGGTAACAATGACATGAACGTGTTGGGGTTGACATCCATACAAGCATTATACTCAGATTTTTACCTCAACATAGTGTGAAAATCAGTGGTGGTCAGTGCCGCACACAGGTCGAGAGACAAATTTGAGGTGACAGACAGTGACACATGGACAGACAGTGACATTCAAAACCGCCTTGCACACTCTTGCCTGCATCTAGCTGATCTAGGGATGTAATCATTAGTCCAACAGTTGCAAACAAGAGTTTCTATTGGACAAATTCAGGTATGTTTATTCCCATTTTGTTCCATTTAAGAAACGTTTTTTCAACAGAATCGGTGGAATGAATACACCTCTGATCACGCGTAAACACACAGCCTCGTTGTATTCCTTCTCGCATCTATGCGCTCTCCTCCTCTCACCGCTTCCCTTCACTTGTGGACTTCAATGCACAACACATCAGCTGTATGTGACCAGGTGAAAAAACCTTTCCAAGCCAAACCGCTACACACACAGCCTACGTCATTGTCACCATCTTAGCTAAAGTAATGTCATAGTCAGTATAGCTAATAGACCTAACGTGTTAGTAAACCCGCAACAATCATGCAGTAACGTTAGTGTATTTTCAGTTGGTGGCACCCGCCCATGATTCGGTCACATCACAAACGCTGCGGGGTCACGCATTAAAAGTCATTCAAAGTGTACTAGACTAGTCTACTAAAATGGTATGATTCAATAAATTGTTTATTCTAACATGTCCAAGCACTAATGCATGATTCCAAATATTTTTATGTGCAATCTAAACCAGTGAATTTCAGGTTTGACACTTAGGCAATTGTTGCTATTATTTTACTATCAAAATAGGGTTCCAGAATGTTCTTAATTTATTTATTTGTATATATATTTATTTTCCTACATGTCTTTGGGCACTAATATCACAGACTAATTCATTTGTGGATAATTCACCACCTGAGGAAGTGGTCAGCTAGATTGTTAACTCTAAATATAGCCTAATATCACTGATAATTAGCCAGGTAATTGATGTCTCTTCTTGGAATGATTGTAGACCCCACTAGTAGCGTGGCCACAATATTAGCGACATTTTAATGAGATTTGTGAGATTTGACCTATCCACTCAGACACTCTTGGCACCCATTCCAAATGGGAATTTCAAATGAGGCTCATGCGCACAGTGCAACAGCACTACAAAAATATCCTCCTTCAGACCCCCACACACAGGCTGACAAATCCCTGTTAGGGGTGTCATCTCATGTTAGACAAAGGGGGTCATCAGTGATGAAAACATGGGTGTCTCATGATAGGGTGGGGTATGCAAAAACTTTAAGCACTTTCTATAAAGCTGAAGCATCCGTTAAGATTGTTTTCTCACCACCAAATATGGTAGTGAGAGGAAGTCCAGTCGCGTGTAGTGGGAGAGGATGTACGCTTTGCCAATGTTTCAAAAAATTATGTTTAGGAACGCAAGGTCGGATTGAGTTTGTGCACACACACTTCACAGAAGAGGCGTTCTCTAACAGAAACATGCTACAATGTGCCAATAGGAGCTCGCTAGCTCTTGCTTGTCTCTGCCCACCTCCTTGCTCGTTTTGCCCACTATGCTTCATTTGCTCCCACTGTAAATGGCGCAGATGAACTCTTGGGTTAATTAGAAATATATTTTGGTTGAGTTTTCCCACCAGGTGTTGCTTAAGCCGGGCGTATACTACACGATTTTGGCCCTGATTCCCAGACATGTTTTTGAGATTGGCGACAAAATCCCCATATTGTTGCCTACTCGGGGCGCCCGGCTGTCACCGATGCTCGTTGAATGTGAGCGGGTCAGAGATGCAATCTGAGAGCTACCGATCCCGTCTAGGGCTGGGCAATATGGCCAAAATACACTGCTCAAAAAAATTAAGGAAACACTAAAATAACACATCCTAGATCTGAATGAATGAAATAATCTTATTAAATACTTTTTTCTTTACGTAGTTGAATGTGCTGACAACAGAATCAGACAAAAATGATCAATGGAAATCAAATTTATCAACCCATGGAGGTCTGGATTTGGAGTCACCCTCAAAATTAAAGTGGAAAACCACACTACAGGCTGATCCAACTTTGATGTAATGTCCTTAAAACAAGTCAAAATGAGGCTCAGTAGTGTGTGTGGCCTCCACGTGCCTGTATGACCTCCCTACAATGCCTGGGCATGCTCCTGATGAGGTGGCGGATGGTCTCCTGAGGGATCTCCTCCCAGACCTGGACTAAAGCATCCGCCAACTCCTGGACAGTCTGTGGTGCAACGTGGCGTTGGTGGATGGAGCGAGACATGATGTCCCAGATGTGCTCAATTGGATTCAGGTCTGGGGAACGGGCGGGCCAGTCCATACCATCAATGCCTTCCTCTTGCAGGAACTGCTGACACACTCCAGCCACATGAGGTCTAGCATTGTCTTGCATTAGGAGGAACCCAGGGCCAACCGCACCAGCATATGGTCTCACAAGGGGTCTGAGGATCTCATCTCGGTATCTAATGGCAGTCAGGCTACCTCTGGCAAGCACATGGAGGGCTGTGCGGCCCCCCAAAGAAATGCCACCCCACACCATGACTGACCCACCGTCAAACCGGTCATGCTGGAGGATGTTGCAGGCAGCAGAACGTTCTCCACGGCGTCTCCAGACTCTGTCACGTCTGTCACGTGCTCAGTGTGAACCTGCTTTCATCTGTGAAGAGCACAGGGCGCCAGTGGTGCATTTGCCAATCTTGGTGTTCTCTGGCAAATGCCAAACGTCCTGCACGGTGTTGGGCTGTAAGCACAACCCCCACCTGTGGACGTCGGGCCCTCATACCACCCTCATGGAGTCTGTTTCTGACCGTTTGAGCAGACACATGCACATTTGTGGCCTGCTGGAGGTCATTTTGCAGGGCTCTGGCAGTGCTCCTCCTGCTCCTCCTTGCACAAAGGCGGAGGTAGCAGTCCTGCTGCTGGGTTGTTGCCCTCCTACGGCCTCCTCCACGTCTCCTGATGTACTGGCCTGTCTCCTGGTAGCGCCTTCATGCTCTGGACACTACGCTGACAGACACAGCAAACCTTCTTGCCACAGCTCGTATTGATGTGCCATCCTGGATGAGCTGCACTACCTGAGCCACTTGTGTGGGTTGTAGACTCCGTCTCATGCTACCACTAGAGTGAAAGAACCGCCAGCATTCAAAAGTGACCAAAACATCAGCCAGGAAGCATAGGAACTGAGAAGTGGTCTGTGGTCACCACCTGCAAAACCAGTCCTTTATTGGGGGTGTCTTGCTAATTGCCTATAATCTCCACCTGTTGTCTATTCCATTTGCACAACAGCATGTGAAATGTATTGTCAATCAATGTTGCTTCCTAAGTGGACAGTTTGATTTCACAGAAGTGTGATTGACTTGGAGTTACATTGTGTTGTTTAAGTGTTCCCTTTATTTTTTTGAGCAGTGTATATTACGCTATTGTAATTTTTATTTACGGTATTTTATGTTTTGAATAATAAAAGTTCTACATTTGCTTTATGAGTAGTGCATTTCAATGGTTCTTTCTCCATTTATTGTTTTATACTGTTCAACTTCAACAGATGTAAGAAACACAACCTAATAGTGTAATCTATAGAACACTTGTGGATTTACAGTGGGGGAAAAAAGTATTTAGTCAGCCACCAATTGTGCAAGTTCTCCCACTTAAAAAGATGAGAGAGGCCTGTAATTTTCATCATAGGTACATGTCAACTATGACAGACAAAATGAGGAAAAAAAATCCAGAAAATCACATTGTAGGATTTTTTATGAATTTATTTGCAAATTATGGTGGAAAATAAGTATTTGGTCAATAACAAAAGTTTCTCAATACTTTGTTATATACCCTTTGTTGGCAATGACACAGGTCAAACGTTTTCTGTAAGTCTTCACAAGGTTTTCACACACTGTTGCTGGTATTTTGGCCCATTCCTCCATGCAGATATCCTCTAGAGCAGTGATGTTTTGGGGCTGTCGCTGGGCAACACGGACTTTCAACTCCCTCCAAAGATTTTCTATGGGGTTGAGATCTGGAGGCTGGCTAGGCCACTCCAGGACCTTGAAATGCTTCTTATGAAGCCACTCCTTCGTTGCCCGGGCGGTGTGTTTGGGAATCATCCCTATCATGGTTCAAACACACCAAAACAGTCGAAGTGGGCACAACAACGCCTATTCTCCCTCAGGAGTCTGGAAAGATTTGGCATGGGACCTCATAGCCTCAAAGTTCTACACATGCACCATCGAGAGCATCCTGACTGGTTGCGTCACCGCTTGGTTTGGCAACTGCTCTGCATCCGACCGCAAGGCGCTACAGAGGGTAGTGCGCACGGCCCAGTACATCACTGGGGCTGAGCTTCCTGCCATCCAGGATCTCTATACTCTATAGCAAGCGGTGTCAGAAGAATCCCTAAAATTGTCAGACTTCAGCCACCCGTCATAGACTGTTCTCTCTGCTACCACACGGCAAGCGGTACCGGAGTGCCAAGTCTGGGACCAAAAGGCTCCTTAACAGCTTCCACCCCCAAGCCATAAGACTGCTGTTAATCAAATGGCTACCCGGACTATTTGCATTGAACCCCTTATTTTATTATTATTTTTTGCACTGACTCTCTTGCAAAGGCTCGATGTACACTCACTGGGCTCTAACCACAGACTCACACATACTACACTGACACTCCAACACACACAGGGACACTCACATTTCTTCACACTCTTCACATACGCTGCTGTTACTCTCTTTATTATCTATGCATAGTCACTTTATCCCTACCTATATGTACATATTACCTAAATTACCTCGACTAACCCCTACCCCTGCACATTGACTCGGTACCGGTACCCCTTGTATATAGCCTCGTTATTGTAACTTTATTGTGTTACTATTTTTCCTTTAGTTTATTTAGTAAATGTTTATATTTTAAAACTCTGCATTGTTGGTTAAGGGCTCATAAGTAAGAATTTCACGGTAAGGTCTACACCTGTTGTATTCAGCGCATGTGACAAATAACATTTGTTTTGATTTGTTCCATGAACCGCTTGTTTTAATTTTTTCTTTTTAGTCTAGTCAGAGTTTCTAAACCGAGAGACGCAACATTGCGAGTAGTTGAACATGTTATTACTCCAACCTTGTGAAAGTGACAAACTGACACGCTTTCTTTTTCGTCAAACTACTTTATATCGAAGGAGTGCCTTTGAATTGACGGCCTGCAGATGTGCAGTTCGCGCGCGAGACGACCATTAGACCCGATGACATGTTTCTACGCATGAGCTTAGCTAGCCGATGTCGCCATGACATCGTCTTCAGGTGTGATCGAGGATTTCTATTAGAGAAGCAGTTTGAAAGCCAGGTCAGTGATTACTGCAAAAAGGTAGGTTAAACTATTTTAATAAACTATTTTAATTATTAGTGGGTCTTATGGTTGGGGAAGGTTTATAGTATAATTTCACAAGCCCTGAATTCATTCGATTATTGCTGAATGTTTGAAATGCATTGTACAACAAAGCTTATTTGGAGAGAAAAAACAAGATATAAAACGTTTTTAAGAAATGAAGCTTTTCATTTTTTAAAACATTTTAGTCATTTAGCAGTGGCTCTTATCCAGAGCGACTACGGTTAAGTGCCTTGAAAAATCAACAGATTTTTCACCTAGTTGGCTCAGAGATTTGAACCAGTGACCATTACTGGCCCAACGCTCTTGCCCACGAGGCTACCTGCCGCCCAACCCTTGTTGAAGTTTGATTGAACAGTATAAAACTATCAGAAAGCCCCATTTTTAAAACCACTTAGAATGTATTTGTTGTATTTGTTTATTACTATTGAAAAACATTAAATACTGTCATACAGCCAAAAAATATTGTGATATGATATTTTGGCCATATCTCCCAGCCCTACATTCTTTCTCCATCAATTTATTCTATTCCATTTTTCCGCATGCCCTAAATGCAGTCTAGGCCTAATCATTTCGTCAGAGAATTCCCACATTCCCCATTATACAGTATGTTCTCACTTGTTCCATAAGTATGGAGACCTTTTCTGTTGCCTCTGGTTGGTAGGTCTATTTGAAAATGGCAGAGGTGTGGTCTGCTGCTGATTTGTTTTATTTATTATTATTATATACAGTGGGGAGAACAAGTATTTGATACACTGCCGATTTTGCAGGTTTTCCTACTTACAAAGCATGTAGAGGTCTGTCATTTTTTTATCATAGGTACACTTCAACTGTGAGAGACGGAATCTAAAACAAAAATCCAGAAAATCACATTGTATGATTTTTAAGTAATTAATTTGCATTTTATTGCATGACATAAGTATTTGATACATCAGAAAAGCAGAAGTTAATATTTGGTACAGAAACCTTTGTTTGCAATTACAGAGATCATACGTTTCCTGTAGGTCTTGACCAGGTTTGCACACACTGCAGCAGGGATTTTGGCCCACTCCTCCATACAGACCTTCTCCAGATCCTTCAGGTTTCGGGGCTGTCGCTGGGCAATATGGACTTTCAGCTCCCTCCAAAGATTTTCTATTGGGTTCAGGTCTGGAGACTGGCTAGGCCACTCCAGAACCTTGAGATGCTTCATACGGAGCCACTCCTTAGTTGCCCTGGCTGTGTGTTTCGGGTCGTTGTCATGCTGGAAGGCCCAGCCACGACCCATCTCCAATGCTCTTACTGAGGGAAGGAGGTTGTTGGCCAAGATCTCGCGATACATGGCCCCATCCATCCTCCCCTCAATGCGGTGCAGTCGTCCTGTCCCCTTTGCAGAAAAGCATCCCCAAAGAATGATGTTTTCACCTCCATGCTTCACGGTTGGGATGGTGTTCTTGGGGTTGTACTCATCCTTCTTCTTCCTCCAAACACGGCGAGTGGAGTTTAGACAAAAAGCTCTATTTTTGTCTCATCAGACCACATGACCTTCTCCCATTCCTCCTCTGGATCATCCAGATGGTCATTGGCAAACTTCAGACGGGCCTGGACATGCGCTGGCTTGAGCAGGGGGACCTTGCGTGTGCTGCAGGATTTTAATCCATGACGGCGTAGTGTGTTACTAATGGTTGTCTTTGAGACTGTGGTCCCAGCTCTCTTCAGGTCATTGACCAGGTCCTGCCGTGTAGTTCTGGGCTGATCCCTCACCTTCCTCATGATCATTGATGCCCCACGAGGTGAGATCTTGCATGGAGCCCCAGACCGAGGGTGATTGACCGTCATCTTGAACTTCTTCCATTTTCTAATAATTGCGCCAACAGTTGTTGCCTTCTCACCAAGCTGCTTGTATATTGTCCTGTAGCCCATCCCAGCCTTGTGCAGGTCTACAATTTTATCCCTGATGTCCTTACACAGCTCTCTGGTCTTGGCCATTGTGGAGAGGTTGGAGTCTGTTTGATTGAGTGTGTGGACAGGTGTCTTTTTATACAGGTAACGAGTTCAAACAGGTGCAGTTAATACAGGTAATGAGTGGAGAACAGGAGGGCTTCTTAAAGAAAAACTAACAGGTCTGTGAGAGCCGGAATTGTTACTGGTTGGTAGGTGATCAAATACTTATGTCATGCAATAAAATGCAAATTAATTACTTAAAAATCATACAATGTGATTTTCTGGATTTTTGTTTTAGATTCCGTCTCTCACAGTTGAAGTGTACCTATGATAAAAAAATGACAGACCTCTACATGCTTTGTAAGTAGGAAAACCTGCAAAATCGGCAGTGTATCAAATACTTGTTCTCCTCACTGTATATATTTTTTAATGAAATAATGAGGTGTTTCATCTGGCTCTCTCCTCAAGCACTGAGCCAAAGCCTATAGGCTAGACTGCCTAATGTTTCTCCTCCTTTGATTCTACACTTTAAAAAAATTAAGTCTTTCACTTCTTCTGCTTCTCTTCTCCTGTGTCTTTCTCTCATTCTACTACTTTGTTCTCTCAATTTCTATTTTTTGCCCACTTTCCCTCTTAATCTAAATGTATAATTTCAAAAATATGAGCGTCTCTTTTAGACTGATATCACAAGCTGTTGTAACATCTGTTGAATGTCTTGATCCTTACTCAGAGTAGTCACTGTGAAGTTCCTCCTGTTCCCACTAAAGATTTAAGGAGAGGCACTAGAAAGGACAAGACGGTGGGAGAGGAAAAGAGTGGGAGAGAAGTAGACAGAACTCAACATACTGTAAGCCTAATTGGGCTTAAGGCAGGTGTATGGGTATGTGTGTGTGGTGTGTAGTTATACTGGCTCATGCTGAAAAACAGCATGAGCCAGTGCAGGTGGGCAGTGTTCATGTGCATGCGTGTTTGTTATTTGCTCATTCAGTGTTGGGTAATGAAAGAGAAACATGAGTTCACGCATGGATGGGAGTCACTATCTGTCCTCAGGCTTTGGATAACATTGCTCAGGTAGATCAGCTTCCCTCTACTGCCTTTCTGAAAAGTGATACAGCCGCGTCTTCTCCTCCTTTTCTCCCCCACTGCATTCCAGCAGCAGGGTTCCTCTTCCATGCTATAATGAGCTTTTTACAGACTAGCACGTTCACCAGGCTCTGACAACCTTTGTTTATTGTTTGTGTTTATTTCCAAGTCATAGGATACTACTCTTTGTATAGTATGTTTAACATCTGGATAGAGTGGTAATGTTAAGACTGTGTTGAGCGAATGAAATTGAGTGACAGCCATGGTATTAGGCTACACTCAAATGCACATTTATAACGTTTATTATTATTTTATTTTTTTCTACATCCTTTTATATCATGCTCACTGTTGGTCATTACATGCAATGACAAGGAGGGAGGTTTTTATTCATTATAGAAACCTTTTACTTTGACATTTATGTACTTCATATTATTTCCATCGTAATGGCAGGGCACTTCGGGCTGGTGATGGATTGCACACCAGGCTGCCGCTGGTGTCTCTGACATTTATTTTTTTCCTTCCTGCAGTCTTTTCCTTTCTCAGCCTATGCAAGACCACTAGCTTATGTTATTTGGTTAGCAGTTTACTGACACAGGACATGGTTAACTGTAAGGTTGCCAGTCTAAAATAATTTAATTCAAAGGTCGTGATGGAGAATAACCCCCTTTGGATGACAATACTGGAGGAAACCTTAACTACATCAGAATAACAGACAGTAAATAGTAACAGTAGACAGTATTTGTGTGTGTGTGTGTGTGTGTGTGTGTTTAACTGCTTTGTCTGCTTGTCTGTGCTGCCCATGACCACTTTGAGTCAAGTGCCCTCTAGATGCCAAGTCTCGACACAAACGGCACAAGCCTCCGATTTTGAAGACTCATCGTGGAAGAAAAATACCCTTTTAAGTTGGAGGACTGAAGTGAGCCAGTTTCAGCTCGCTGCTCACTGCTGCAGAAATTGATTTAGTCCATTTCACAGTGGTTGTGTGAGAAGCATGCATTTTTCCCTTTCCTTCCAGTGTTTGAGCCTGTATAGCTCTGCACTCACTTTCTTTTAAGGCTCTGCTTTGGTACGTGCAGGTAAAGAGAAGGCACAGAGCTGAGCCGCAGTATAGAGCGCACTGAAATGAGAATGGGAATACTCACTAATCCCAGGCTAGGGCCATCTCTTATGCCTGTTAGCCTTTTATTTTCTGCTCACTGTAATCCCTGACTTCTCCAGAGCCCAATATTATAGGTCTGAATCAGAATTAAGTATTAAATCAAATCAAATCAACAGGTGTAGACCTGTGCGGTAGCAGAGAGAACAGTCTGACTAGGGTAGCTGGAGTCTTTGACAATTTTTAGGGCCTTCCTCTGACACCGCCTGGTATAGAGGTCCTGGATGGCAGGAAGCTTGGCCCCAGTGACGTACTGGGCCGTACGCACTACCCTCTGTAGTGCCTTGGGGTCGGAGGCCGAGCAGTGATGCAACCAGTCAGGATGCTTTCAATGGTGCAGCTGTAGAACTCTTTGAGGATCTGAGGACCCATGCCAAATCTTTTCAGTCTCCTGAGGGGGAATAGGCTTTGTCGTGCCCTCTTCACAGCTGTCTTGGTGTGTTTGGACCTTGATAGTTTGTTGGTGATGTGGACACCAAGGAACTTGAAGCTCTCAACCTGCTCCACTAAAGCCCCTTTCAAAGCACTTCATGGCTACAGACGTATGTAGTCAATGTCTGTAGTCATTTAGGCAGGTTACCTTAGTGTTCTTGGGCACAGGGACTATGGTGGTCTCCTTGAAACATGTTGGTATTACAGACTCAGTCAGGGACATGTTGAAAATGTAATTGAAGACACTTGCCAGTTGGTCAGCGCATGCTCCGAGTACACGTCGTGGTAATCCGTCTGGCCCTGCGGCATTGTGAATGTTGACCTGTTTAAAGATCTTACTCACATCGGCTACGGAGAGCGTGATCACACAGTCGTCCGGAACAGCTGATGCTCTCATGCGTGCTTCAGTGTTGCTTGCCTATAAACCTAACCTGATAGATGTAACTTTGTGTACTCTTCAGTCCCACTGCCTCTTGCTATAGGCTACTCTCCCACCCTGGTATAGTTCTGCAGACTGGAGGGGTCTGCTTTGTGTGCATGACTGTGAAAAATGACTAGATGTCACTTGTAAGTACTGTAGGCAAACCTAAGAGAAGTGCTCTCCATGTGTGCACAAGGTCTTGGCCGCCTGTTCGCAGTTATTTATTAGTGTGTGTCTTTCAGTGTGTCGTATTCCCTTGGCGTCTGTCATGTGTTTTAAAACGATGCCCATGGGGCCTCCCGAGTGGCGCAGCGGTCTAAGGCACTGCATCGCAGTGCTAGAGGCGTCACTACAGACCCGGGTTCGATCCCGGGCGGTATCACAACCGGCCGTGTCGGGAGTCCCATAGGGCGGCTCACAATTGGCCCATTAGGGAGTTGCAGTGATGATACAAGATTGAAAAAGGGAGTAAAAAAAACTATGCCTGTAGTGGCTGTCCCTAGAGACGAGGGCTCTGTTAGAATGTTCTGTCTTTGCCCAGAGGAGACGGGAGCAGAGGAGGGATGAGCAGAGGGTGTTACTGATTTAATTAGGACTGCTCTCTTTTATTAGCTGTCAACTTGAGAGCTGAATTACCATGCACGAACATCACTTCAGCGCTGCTTTTGAAAGTTGCACTGTGCGACGCCGTGCCACTTGTTTGTGAGGCTGCTGTGTAGGCTAATCGGCCTCCCTGTGACTACTGTCCCTGCCTTTGTGAACTAAACCCAAACTCTAATGGTCAGTTTGGGGGGGCTTATTTCTGTTTCTTCTCCCATGCAGTTCAGTACTCGTCTGCTGTCATCGAAGCTGTGCCTTTCTAGACCATTTTAGTCTGTCCATTTGGGCTTTTTGAGTTGTGGAGAATTGGAGATGGAGCGCTACACTGGAAATGGCACTCTTGCAAATCCTGGCTCTAGTTCAAGGGGAAGAGATAAAAAGTAAATTTAATCAGTAGTGACGTCCACTTTTCCTCGGGTTCCAACTAAGACCCTCATTGACCTTTTAATATAAGAATTGTGAATAATTTAGCTGTCTGATTCAGAAGTTATATATGTGATAAATGTTCATCCCAAAGTCAAGTGCTGCTCATAATTTGTGAGAGAGCTTCCTGGGCTCAGGTGTGAGGAATTCCACATTCTTATTAAAAATAATGAGGAATGGAAGCAGCAGCAGACCAAAGCAGAGCGATCTTCATGATTCAGAGGCAGCCAGACCTGAGCCAAATGCTGGATTTATGCTTAAACAGCAGTATTCCTTCAGATCATGATAGTTTTGTAGAGATTGAAAATCGGTCATTTAGAAAATATGTCTGAAATTCAATCTTTGAGAAAGAATGAGGCGTATTGGGCCTGAGCATCAGGTTATCCAGGAGGGGATAAATCACCTGGCCTTTCTGGCCAAACCGCATAGAGCCAGTCACCTAACCAGACCTTGAACCCCCGCAGGAATCTGTGGAATGTTACAATTGCTGTGGCTACAGCAATTAGGGAGTGTTTAACTTTGTATTAAGTTTTTAAATGGACCAGCTTCTAATCATGATTAAAGGATGGTACTTTCACTGGATGAAAGAGCCAGCGTCTGTTGCCCTTCACAGATGCAGCTTTGAGTTGATAGACTTGTTAAACTGTCCATTTGGAGTGGTAGCTTTTAAGATTCTGCTGGCTGTTAAAAGCAATGGAGTAGAAATGCTAACCTTCTCACTAATTATGATCAGACGACTGGATCTGTGGGCTGTGAGCAAAATCTCTAATTTTTTATCATTGCCTAATTTCCATCTAGCCTAAAATAAACTGTACATTGACATATGTTCTGCTGTATAAGACATGTTTTCTTTGTACACTCTTCCTTTATTTGTGTTGAATTTTTGAGGAGGAATGATTATTTAAGATTTTACCATGAAATAATTTGCGCAATGGTTTGTCTGTTCAGTTGGTCAAATCAAAAGTTATTTGTCACATGCTTCGTAAACAACAGGTGTAGGCTAACAGTGAAATGCTTACTTACGGGCCCTTCCCAACAATGCAGAGAGAAAATAAATAATAGAAAAATACAAAATGAGTAACGAGTACGGAGTCAATGTGCATTGGGTACGAGGTAATTGAAATTGTCGCAACCCCTATTACTAGCCTGTTCAACCTCTCTTTCGTAACGTCTGAGATCCCCAGAGATTGGAAAGCTGCCGCGGTCATCCCCCTCTTCAAAGGGGGTGACACTCTCTAGATTCAAACTGTTACAGACCTATATCCATCCTGCCCTGCCTTTCGAAAGTTTTTGAAAGCCAAGTTAACAAACAGATCACTGACCATTTTGAATCCCACTGTACCTTCTCCGCTATGCAATCCGGTTTCCGAGCTGGTCATAGGTGCACCTCAGCCACGCTCAAGGTCCTAAACGATATTATAACCGTGATCGATAATAGACAGTACTGTGCAGCCGTCTTCATCGACCTGGCCAAGGCTTTCGACTCTGTCAACCAACACATTCTTATTGGCAGACTAAATAACCTTGGTTTCTCAAATGACTGCCTCGCCTGGTTCACCAACTACTTCTCAGATAGAGTTAAATGTGTCAAATCGGAGGGCCTGTTGTCTGGACCTATGGCAGTCTCTATGGGGGTGCCACAGGGTTAAATTCTTGGGCCGACTCTTTTCTCCGTGTATATCAATGATGTCGCTCTTGCTGCTGGTGACTCTCAGATCCACCTCTACGCAGACGACACCATTTTGTATACATCTGGCCCTTCATTGGACACTGTGTTAACAAACCTCCAAACGAGCTTCAATGCCATACAACACTCTTTCAGTAGCCTCCAACTGCTCTTAAACACTAGTAAAACTAAATGCATGCTCTTCAATCGAACGCTCCCGCCCACCCGACTAGAATCACTACTCTCGACGGGTCTGACCTAGAGTATGTGGACAACTACAAATACCTAGGTGTCTGGTTAGACTGTAAACTCTCCTTCCAGACTCACATTAAGAATCTCCAATCCAAAGTTAAATCTAGAATCGGCTTCCTATTTCGCAACAAAGCCTCCTTCACTCATGCTGCCAAACATGCCCTCGTAAAACTGACTATCCTAACGATCCTTGACTTCGGCGATGTAATTTACAAAATAGCCTCCAACACTCTACTCAGCAAATTGGATGTAGTCTATCACAGTGTCATCCGTTCTGTCACCAAAGCCCCATATACTACCCACCACTTTGACCTGTACGCTCTTGTTGGCTGGTCCTCACTACATATTCGTCGCCAAACCCACTGGCTCCAGGCCATCTATAAATCACTGCTAGGCAAATCCCCGCCTTATCTTAGCTCATTGGTCACCATAGCAACACCCACCCGTAGTATGCGCTCCAGCAGGTGTATCTCACTGGTCATCCCCAAAGCCAACACCTCCTTTGGCCGCCATTCCTTCCAGTTCTCTGCTGCCAATGACTGGAACGAATTGCAAAAATCTCTGAAGCTGGAGACTCTTATCTCCCTCACTAACTTTAAGCATCAGTTTTCAGAGCACCTTACCGATCACTGCACCTGTACACAGCCCACCTGAAATTAGCCCACCCAACTACCTCATCCCCATATTGTTATTTATTTTGCTCATTTGCACCCCAGTATCTCTATTTGCACATCATCACTTGCACATCTATCATTCCAGTGTTAATACTAATTGTAATTATTTTGCACTATAGCCTATTTATTGCCTTACCTCCATAACTTGCTACATTTGCACAGACTGTATATATATTTTCCTTTGCTAAGATAATCCATCCACCTGACAGGTGTGGCATATCAAGAAGCTGATTAAACAGCATGATCTTCACACAGGTGCACCTTGTGCTGGGGACAATAAAAGACCACTCTGAAATGTGCGGTTTTGTCACACAAACACAATGCTACAGATGTCTCAAGTTTTGAGGGAGAGCACAATTGGCATGCTGACTGCAGGAATGTCTACCAGAGCTGTTACCAGAGAATTGAATGTTCATTTCTTTACCATAAGCTGCCTCCAACGATGTTTTTAGAGAATTTGGCAGTATGTCCAACCGGCCTCACAACCGCAGACCACGTGTATGGCGTTGTGTGGGCGAGCGGTTTGCTGATGTCAACGTTGTGAACAGAGTGCCCCATGGTGGTGGTGGGGTTATGGTATAGGCAGGCTACAGCTACGGACAACGAACACAATTGCATTTTATCTATGGCAATTTGAATGCACAGAGATACCGTGACAAGATCCTGAGGCCCACTGTCGTGCCATTTATCCCCCGCCATCACCTCATGTTTCAGCATGATAATGCACGGCCCCATGTCACAAGGATCTGTACACAATTCCTGGAAGCTGAAAATGTCCCAGTTGGCCTGCATACTCACCAGACATGTCACCCATTGAGCATGTTTGGGATGCTCTGGATCGACGTGTATGACAGCCTCTTCCAGTTCCTGCCAATATCCAGCAATGTCGCACAGCCATTGAAGAGGAGTGGGACAACATTCCACAGGCCACAATCAACAGCCTGATCAACTTTATGCGAAGGAGATGTGTTGTGCTGCATGAGGCAAATGGTGGTCACACAAGATACTGACTGGTTTTCTGATCCACGCCCCTACCAACAGATTCATATTTACATTTTAGTCATTTAGCAGACGCTCTTATCCAGAGCGACTTACAGTTAGTGAGTGCTGCATACATAATTTTTATTTTTTTCATACTGTCCCCCCGAGGGAATCGAACCCACAACCCTGGCGTTGCAAACGCCATGCTCTACCAACTGAGCTACATAAATTCATATCTATATTCCTAGTCATGTGAAATCCATAGATTAGGGCCTAATTAATTTATTTCAATTGACTGACTTCCTAATATTAACTGTAACTCAGTAAAATCTTTAAAATTGTTGCATGTTGAGTTGACTTTTTTTCCACAGTATATTTAACTAACTCTTTAGCAGTCTTATGGCTTGGGGGTAGAAGCTGTTCAGGGTCCTGTTGGTTCCAGACTTCGTGCATCGGTACCACTTGCTGTGCGGTAGCTGAGGGAACAGTCTATGACAGGTGGCTGGAGTCTTTGACAATTTGTAGGGCCTTCCTCTGACACCACCTGGTATAGAGGCCCTGGATGGCAGGGAACTCGTCCCCAGTGATGTACTGGGCCGAACGCACTACCCTCTGTAGCGCCTTGCGGTCGGATGCCAAGCAGCTGCCATACCAAGCGGTGATGCAGCCAGTCAAGATGCTCTCAATGGTGCAGCTGTAGAACTTTTTCAGTATCTTAGAGCCCATGCCGAATCTTCAGCCTCCTGACGGGGAGGAGGCATTGTTGTGCCTTCTTCACGACTGTGTTGGATGTAGACGTGCAGATTTGTTTCTGCTTTGTCACATAATAAGGCAGCACAGTGAACGTAGACCTAGAGCCTCATACCCATCTCGATGAATTTGACACTTCATTTTGGTAAATTATTGTCCGTGTCCAGGGCTCTAAAGTGTCGCATATGCGCCTAAATATTTTGCTGTGCAACCTGGAGTTTTAAATGGTAGCAGCAGTGCGACCCAAAAAAATAAAAAAAATATTTAACAAATATATATATATTGTTGTAATAAGGCTGTACCGTTGTTTCCCGACTACAGATTCGTTAGCATCATGCTTGTAGTGTTGCACTGTACTTTTTCGATACTAGAGCATGAAAAATAGTTTGGTACTAGAATTGTTGTTACTTTCGGTACTTCTGTCAAATGTCTCACGGATCAAGTCTGTATCAGCGCAGCCAATGTTCTGTGCCTGCTCCACATACTCATTGCTAGCCTGCACTGGGAGTCTGGGCTGCATCATGTTTAGCTCCACACACAGGCTGCATAGAAGTTAACACACTTGAATAATGCGACACTGCATGTAGAAATGTTGAAACTGTTAATTACTGTTCGCAAAACAATGTCCATACAGGCTAGAATAACTACAATGCAAGAAGATACCGGTAGCTTCCAGCTTTGTAGGCCAACTTTCCTTGCTAGCTTACAAAGCTGATTGCCATCAAAAACTTTATTAATTCACTTAATTGGTCACCCTCACGTCTCTCCCTCAGCCAAAGATGTATTGCCTCAGTGAACTGAGGGCTCCGACAGGCTGCTCCCCTCTTGGCTCGTAAATGACATCATTACTGGTTAAAGAGAGAGCAGGCATTGATAAAATAAGCTATTTCTAAGCAAATGTTGTTGATCAGTACAATTAAAATAAGTGCCACATGGAAGGGGAATAGATTGTTTGTCAACTGTAACACCATCATCCAAATCAAGCTCAATAACTCAATGCATGCACACACTCCTATTGAATATGCATTCACCTGTATTGTGAATAGGCCTAGGGTACATCTTGATTTACCCAGTTTATCAATAGAGATTTACCATTCAAATACATTATTACAGTTATGTAGTTAGATTGGTATAAACAAAGTCAAATTGAATGTATGATTGTGTAATTTATATCGGTATTGAAGTCAAAATTCTGGTATCGTGACAACACTACATGCTTGCACAATTAATAGAGGGAAAACTGCTTGTTTTTAACCCAAACAGTTCAAAATATCTCACCATATTACCGGCACAATGTTTTTTTTTTTCTTCTTCCTGTCACTGATTTTGGGGGGGGGGGCTTTTATATTCAGAAACCATGTCGCAAGCCGTTCTAAAACTACTCGCAGGCCACATTTTGTTTTACACCTTGTTCAGTCATGTTTGTTACCTCATTAGCTAGCTAACAACCTGGTAACTATACCAGTGTATCCAAACATTTGGGGGAACAGAAAGGAAAAGGGATATCTTCTTCAGGAGATCAATAAATGAATGACCGATGTCTTGCATGTTTTCATCACAAACTTGACAATAAAGGAGACGGTGTACAATTTTCAATGTGATGCATCTCAATAGGGAAATAGTGATTTTACATAATGTAGAGACTTAAAGGCCCAGTCAGTCAATTATGTTTTCCCTGTGTTTTATATCATAATGTACAACAGCTGATGAAACGAACACTGTAAAAGTGTGAACAAATTTGATCATTGTTATTTCCTGGTAGTTGCTGGTTGAAAATACAATCTATACAGGACCTTCTAATCAGCAAGTTTGCATGGGCGGGAATTTCTGCTTTCCATGGTGACCTCACCATGCGGTAAATTGGTTAATAGACCAATAAAGAGTTCCAAACCTCTCTGCCAATAACAGCTCGTTTTCAGTTGTCCCCTGCCCACTCCCAGACAGTCCTAGCAAAATTCAGCCCTAGCTAAAAAGCTATTTTTGCCAATTTTCATGGAAATCTATTACACTAAGGCACTTAATTGTTACTCAGAAATGATTTGATATTGAAATAAAAATGTCTACATTGGACCCTTAATATTCCACAAATTACTTTTTCATTTCAATGACAGGTATTTGTATAAATATTTTAGCTTTTTATATTAAATCAATTTATTTGCAGTACATATTCATTTTTAGGGCACAAGGTGCTTCAGAAGTAACTAGAATTCATATAGTCTATATCAAAGTTTAAATGTTTTAGTTTAGAGCCCTGTCCGTGTCCGAAATTTGACTTGCCTACTACTTACTAAAACTGCATACGGTGTACTTACAGTTGAAGTCGGAAGTTTACATACACCTTAGCCAAATACATTTAAACTCAGTTTTTCACAATTCCTGACATTTAATCCTAGTAAAAATTCCCTGTCTTAGGTCAGTTAGGATCACCACTTTATTTTAAGAATGTGAAATGTCAGAATAATAGTAGAGATAATGATTTATTTCAGCTTTTATTTATTTTATCACATTCCCAGTGGGTCAGAAGTTTACATACACTCAATTAGTATTTGGTAGCATTGCCTTTAAATTGTTTAACTTGGGTCAAATGTTTTGGGTAGCCTTCCACAAGCTTCCCACAATAAGTTGGGTAAATTTTGGCCCATTCCTTCTGACAGAGCTGGTGTAACTGAGTCAGGTTTGTAGGCCTCCTTGCTCGCACACGCTTTTTCAGTTCTGCCCACAAATGTTCTATAGGATTGAGGTCAGGGCTTTGTCATGGCCACTCCAATACCTTGACTTTGTTGTCCTTAAGCCATTTTGGCACAACTTTGGAAGTATGCTTGGGGTCATTGTCAATTTGGAAGACCCATTTGCGACCAAGCTTTAACTTCCTGACTGATGTCTTGAGATATATCCACATAATTTTCCTTCCTCATGATGCCATCTATTTTGTGATGTGCACCAGTCCCTCCTACAGCAAAGCACCCCCACAGCATGATGGTGCCACCCCCGTGCTTCACGGTTGGGATGGTGTTCTTCTGCTTGCAAGTCGCCCCCTTTTTCCTCCAAACATAACGATGGTCATTATGGCCAAACAGTTATATTTTTTGTTTCATCAGACCAGAGGACATTTCTCCAAAAAGTACGATCTTTATCCCCATGTGCAGTTGCAAACCATAGTCTGGCTTTTTTATGGCGGTTTTGGAGCAGTGGCTTCTTCCTTGCTGAGCGGCCTTTCAGGTTATGTCGATATAGGACACGTTTTACTGTGGATATAGATACTTTTGTACCTGTTTCCTCCAGCATCTTCACAAGGTCCTTTGCTGTTGTTCTGGGATTGATTTGCACTTTTCGCACAAAAGTACGTTCATCTCTAGGAGACATAACGCGTCTCCTTCCTGAGCTGTATGACGGCTGCGTGGTCCCATGGTGTTTATACTTGCATACTATTGTTTGTACAGATGAACGTGGTACCTTCAGGCGTTTGGAAATTGTTCCCAGACAATTTTTTTTCTGAGGTCTTGGCTGATTTCTTTTGATTTTCCCATGATGTCAAGCAAAGAGGCACTGAGTTTGAAGGTAGGCCTTGAAATACATCCACAGGTACACCTCCAATTGACTCAAATGATGTCAATTAGCCTATCAGAAGCCTCTAAAGCCATGACATCATTTTCTGGAATTTTCCAAGCTATTTAAAGGCACGGTCAACTTAGTGTATGTAAACTTCTGACCCACTGGAATTGTGATACAGTGAATTATAAGTTAAATAATCTATCTGTAAACTATTGTTGGAAAAATGACTTTTGTCATGCACTTTTATTTTATTTTATTTCACCTTTATTTAACCAGGTATGCCAGCTGAGAACAAGTTCTCATTTACAACTGCGACCTGGCCAAGATAAAGCAAAGCAGTGCGATTAAAAACAACAACACAGAGTTACATATGGGGTAAAACAAAACATAAAGTCAAAAACAGAAAATATATATACAGTGTGTGCAAATGTAGCAAGTTATGGAGGTAAGGCAATAAATAGGCTATAGTGCAAAATAATTACAATTAGTATTAACACTGGAATGATAGATGATGTGCAAATAGAGATACTGGGGTGCAAATGAGCAAAATAAATAACGATATGGGGATGAGGTAGTTGGGTGGGCTAATTTCAGATGGGCTGTGTACAGGTGCAGTGATCGGTAAGGTGCTCTGACAACTGATGCTTAAAGTTAGTGAGGGAGATAAGAGTCTCCAGCTTCAGAGATTTTTGCAATTCGTTCCATTGTGTATGCACAAAGTAGATGTCCTAACCGACTTGCCAAAACTATAGTTTGTTAACAAGAAATTTGTGGTTGAAAAACGAGTTTTAATGACTCCAACCTAAGTGTATGTAAACTTCCGACTTCAACTGTATCATCCTACATACTGTTTGGAACGTACTGTTTAGTAAAAATATATGCAGCAATTTTAAAAAACATACTAGGCTCCCCCATACTGAGAATGTCATCGTATGCACAATTGCGTTGTTTTCCACCATTCGTTCATTTGTCATTCAGTATGAAAAAATGTATGCACTCACTAACTGTATGTCGCTCTGGATAAGAGCGTCTGCTAAATGACTAAAATGTAAATGTTCATTTTGCTACAGCCTGTCCCCTTATTTGATTATCAGCTGTTGTCAAACACACTTGGGTCTGAAAAGACGATTCTCTTCCTCAGTAGTGTGCAGAGAATTCTACTAGATGAATAACTGATATAAGGATGACATCCTGTCATTTAAAGCATGCTCCATTTTCGCATACCCAAAATAGCTACTATTTAGAATGCAAGTATGGGTATGACAAAGAATGTTTCAGAATTGCATATTTTGTCTTTTGGTTTAGCTAACAGTTTGCTTAGCCCTTGGGCGTTTTTAGTCAAGTCTTATAGCTTGGTAGGTATCTTAGTGGGTAAGAGCGTTGTGCCAGTAACTGAAAGGTCGCTGGTTCTAATCCCCGAGCCGACTAGGTGAAAAATCTGTCGATGTGCCCTTAAGCAAGGCACTTAACCCTAATTGCTCATGTAAGTCGCTCTGGATAAGAGCGTCTGCTAAATGACTAAAATGTTATCGTGAGAAAGTTGAGCTTCAAGGAAAATAATTACCATAGTGTAGATCGTATAACCCCTTTATGGGAGTAATTCAAAGCTTCAAACTGTATTAAAGTTTTCTCCAACCAGCCTCAATACGGCAGTAATTAAACACACCCGTCAGCCTCTTGGTAATAGTTTCCCTGGGAAACCGTGTTTGATTCATTGTTCTGTTTGTGTTTTAGTATGCCATTTTCAATTTCCTCCAAATGGCACAAATTATAATTATAGATGTTGAAAATCCAATTTTTATGCGCACAAGGTTGATTGCATGGTGGTTGTTAACAGAAAATGTAAAATACAATTTAAAGAAAATTAATCTAGCATATGGCCAAGATACTAGATGAATAACTACCTATGTACTAAGGATGATGCTGTGTAGAAATGTATTGTCAGTCAACCAGTGACTCAGTTCTCTGCCACTGTGTGGTTCCTGGTGCCATATGCTCCGCGGGGAGACAGGAAGCCATGGCCTGAGAGTGAGGAGGCTACCACACATCGAGCTGACAGCTCCCAGACCCGGCCGGACGCTCCCTCTGCACCACAGCCCTCAGGCCCCCATGACTCAAACATGTCCTGGGCCCTGGCCGAGGAACTAATGTCACTATAGTATGGAAGACTACAATTACATTTTAATCAGTTAGCAGACGCTCTTATCCAGAGCGACTTACAGTTAGTGAGTGCATACATTTTCATACTGGTCCCCCGTGGGAATCAAACCCACAACCCTGGCGTTGCAAGCACCATGCTCTACCAACTGAGCTACACAGGACTGCATATGCCATCAATCACGAGACACCATTTGTTCCTATGTGAAGACTCAATAGCGCATTGAAGCCAAATTAAGTCATTTAAGATGGCATCTCATGGAGCAGTTTGAGCTACTCCAGGAAGTGATGTTGCAGGCTAGCTAGCTCAGTGCTGCCCTCTCTCATTGAGTAACTCCAGTTGAAGGCCGGCTTCAATGAGAGGGGATAGTTGTTCTCCCTTGGAAGAATGTCACAGTCACCTCTCAGAGGTGTGTCAACTGTCTCTGTCCAGGCCTGTCTGTCCATCTCGGAGTCTGATGTTCTACGAAGCGCAGAATTAGAGAGATGATGGGATTACACGGCACACGGTTTAGCATAGACAGAGTGGGATTGTGGGAAGGGATGTGTCATAGGGCCAGAGTCAGGTGAGACAATATGGTGCATTCAGGAAGAAGAGTCCATGGCAGCTCTCACTGATAGGCCCATTTAAGTGTCTGCTGTCTTCTCTCTGCAGTCTTCCAAAGAGCAGTTAGAAAGAAATGTTTCATTACAAAACTGTTTTTTGATGCAGATTGATCCATTTCGAAGCAGATTGATCCATCACATATGATATTTACAATTCCCCTCCATGTCTCCAATAAAGCAACATGGATTAACTAGATCCACTTTGCTGCCGGGGTCCATTTTGTAGAACGACTGAGAAGGTCACTTCTTGTGACTAAAAAAAAATACATTCTACTCCAAAATGGATAAAAATGTAATTATGTTGACACCATCTGAAATATAACTGATGCGTGCCCCAGCACTGTAGGGAGATGATTAGGAGCAAGCGGTGGCTGTGCACTTGTGGCTCTCCTTCGTGCCACTGCTCGCTCTGTTTGCTACAAATATACGTTTTTAACTTGTCACTCTGATCTTAAATACACTCAAACTTTTGTATAATTTCAGCCACTAGTTTTGAAAGTGATGCTCACGAGCCAAAACGGGTCCTGTTTTTTGTGTACTACGTTATCCATTTTGTGTGATATGTTACAAGTGTTGCTATTTGTATGATATATACGATTTTAGCAATTTGTGTGATATGTTACTAATACAATTAGTGCAATATGATACTAATTTGTTGTGCATCTTTTTAAGCTTTTCCTCTACTTACTCAGTCTGATGAACTCATGGATACTATTTTTATGTCTCTGCATGCAGTTTGAAGGAAGTTGTTAACTTACTCTGGGAAGTAGAAAAAGGCTTAATTGCCAATATCTCACATATCAAATTTTATTTGCCACATGCGCCGAATACAACAGGTGTAGACATTACAGTGAAATGCTTACTTATAATTTTTTATTTTTTATTTTTTTTATAAAAAATAAAAGCAAACAACTAAAGAGCAGCAGTAAAATAAAATAACAGTAGAGAGGCTATATACAGGGGGGTACCGGTGCAGAGTCAATGTGCGAGGGCACCGGCTAGTCTACGTAATTGAGGTAATATGTACATGTGGGTAGAGTTAAAGTGACTAATCATAAATAATCCCTTTAAATGCATGTCTCGGCAGGAATTTATATATTACATTTTCTTTATAAATAAGTGGCGGCAACGATTTAGCAGCGGCGGCCCGCTTCTGCTAAATGAATATAGGGGAAACATGCTCATGATCATCTTTATTCTAGTTTGCTCATATAAGCACTGATCAGAACATTTTGCTAGCATGTTATGTAGCTTAACTAGTAGATTTTGCTCTTCACTCGCGTAGTAGCCTGTCCTACTCCCCACTAACAGTCTGTGACTTGTCTGATTAATCAATCAATGTGATTTTGTTTCACTGAATCTCTGTCGGTATATTTTGATAATTGATCTCTGGCTGGGCAAATAAGTGGAGGTGGTAGCTAATTTATTTGTTTAGCATGCAATAATGTAGCCTAAATCAAGTGTATTATTTTGCTCTTGACTCGCGTAGACCTATAGGCTATAGTAAGTAACCTTATATAATCTATCCACCATCAAGCTGTGAGAGTCCGTCCTGTTTTCTGTATTTACGTAATATTTGCATACTTTATAGTTCTGAAAGTATCGCTCCAGACAAAACGGGTCCCTGTGCTGCTGCCGCTAGGGCTATGACGGTCATGGAATTTTGGATGATTGTAATTGGCCAGCCAAATGACGTCAGTCTCCGAAATAAACATTTGAATAGCAAAAACAATACTTTGTTTTTGAATACACATTTTCTCCTTTCCTCCACTCCTGACTGCATGTGCTGGAATTGAAATATAATTTTACATTTACATTTACGTCATTTAGCAGACGCTCTTATCCAGAGCGACTTACAAATTGGTGCATTCACCTTATAGCCAGTGGGAGGGGGGGTAAGGGGGGGTAGAAGGATTACTTTATCCTATCCCAGGTATTCCTTAAAGAGGTGGGGTTTCAAATGTCTCCGGAAGGTGGTGAGTGACTCCGCTGTCCTGGCATCGTGAGGGAGCTTGTTCCACCATTGGTGTGCCAGAGCAGCGAACAGTTTTGACTGGGCTGAGCGGGAACTGTGCTTCCGCAGAGGTAGGGGAGCCAGCAGGCCAGAGGTGGATGAACGCAATGCCCTCGTTTGGGTGTAGGGACTGATCAGAGCCTGAAGGTACGGAGGTGCCGTTCCCCTCACAGCTCCGTAGGCAAGCACCATGGTCTTGTAGCAGATGCGAGCTTCAACTGGAAGCCAGTGGAGTGTGCGGAGGAGCGGGGTGAAGTGAGAGAACTTGGGAAGGTTGAACACCAGACGGGCTGCGGCATTCTGGATGAGTTGTAGGGGTTTAATGGCACAGGCAGGGAGCCCAGCCAACAGCGAGTTGCAGTAATCCAGACGGGAGATGACAAGTGCCTGGATTAGGACCTGTGCCGCTTCCTGTGTAAGGCAGGGTCGTACTCTCCGAATGTTGTAGAGCATGAACCTACAGGATCGGGTCACCGCCTTGATGTTAGCGGAGAACGACAGGGTGTTGTCCAGGGTCACGCCAAGGTTCTTCGCACTCTGGGAGGAGGACACAACGGAGTTGTCAACCGTGATGGCGAGATCATGGAACGGGCAGTCCTTCCCCGGGAGGAAGAGCAGCTCCGTCTTGCCAAGGTTCAGCTTGAGGTGGTGATCCGTCATCCACACTGATATGTCTGCCAGACATGCAGAGATGCGATTCGCCACCTGGTTATCAGAAGGGGGAAACGAGAAGATTAGTTGTGTGTCGTCTGCGTAGCAATGATAGGAGAGGCCATGTGAGGATATGACAGAGCCAAGTGACTTGGTGTATAGCGAGAATAGGAGAGGGCCTAGAACTGAGCCCTGGGGGACACCAGTGGTGAGAGCACGTGGTGCGGAGACAGCTTCTCGCCACGCCACTTGGTAGGAGCGACCGGTCAGGTAGGACACAATCCAAGAGTGAGCCGCGCCGGAGATGCCCAGCTCGGAGAGGGTGGAGAGGAGGATCTGATGGTTCACAGTATCAAAGGCAGCAGACAGGTCTAGAAGGACAAGAGCAGAGGAGAGAGAGTTAGCTTTAGCAGTGCGGAGAGCCTCCGTGACACAGAAGAGCAGTCTCAGTTGAATGACCAGTCTTGAAACCTGACTGGTTTGGATCAAGAAGGTAATTCTGAGAGAGATAGCAAGAGAGTTGGCTAAAGACGGCACGCTCAAGAGTTTTGGAGAGAAAAGAAAGAAGGGATACTGGTCTGTAGTTGTTGACATCAGAGGGATCGAGTGTTGGTTTTTTGAGAAGGGGTGCAACTCTCGCTCTCTTGAAGATGGAAGGGACATAGCCAGCGGTCAAGGATGAGTTGATCAGCGAGGTGAAGTAAGGGAGAAGGTCACCGGAGATGGTCTGGAGAAGAGAGGAGGGGATAGGGTCAAGCGGGCAGGTTGTTGGGCGGCCGGCCATCACAAGTCGCAAGATTTTATCTGGAGAGAGAGGGGAGAAAGAAGTCAAAGCATAGGGTAGGGCAGTGTGAGCAGGACCAGCAGTGTCATTTGACTTAACAAACGAGGATCGGATGTCGTCAACCTTCTTTTCAAAATGGTTGACGAAGTCATCCACAGAGAGGGAGGAGGGGAGGGGAGGAGAAAGGGCATCCCTATTCTATAATTAATAGAAAGGGCATCCCTATTCAAGTCAATTAACGCATAATGGGTGGACTTGTGGCCTTTGCGAGGGTACCCATGGGAGCAATGCAGGAAGTAAAATATGTGCAAAAATACAGTATTTGCAGATATGGGCAGTACGTCATTGCGCTCTCTCTGCTGTGTCACTGAGCCGTTGGGCCTGCCCTGCAACCTCATTGGATAACGCTGGGCAGGCCTGGGCCAGCCTTCTTTCACTGTGCAACGTGTTAATGTGCATCTTACTAGCTGTCACTGAAATGACGAGGGGCTGAAGCTCATTGGCTAAGGGGCTAGCCCATGTGGGCCAAGCTTGCAGTACTCAAAATGGTGCCACACAGCTTCCAGACAACAGTTGCTTTCAAACTAAGGATTTCATGGCTAATTGAGGTAAAATAGTAATTCTGCTCATAGATTATGCATGTATGAACTACACATTGACACATCCATCCCAAAGCAAGAGGTTTAAAAAATACTTATGTAGTCGCCAAAGTTCCGGAACATCTCTTTAACGTAACTTATTCATTATTTCATGTCATTACACAGCATACTAGTCATTCATGCCTTTAAATACAATCAAACATTTTATTTTGAAAGTGAAATAGGCTAACAAAGGGAGTCTTGAATAATTAAACAAGAGAAAGCAGTGGTAAAAGGTGTGCAGACACGCAGTCTTTTTAATTTTTTTACACCGCGCAGCAAGTCCGAAACCCGCCCGGCCCGAGTCAATTCTCAGAATTTGAGGCCCAGCCTGGTATAAGACTGTCGGGCCCGTTGGGTTCGGGCTGAGCATGAGAACTCTACACCTGCTCAGTAATTACATCCAATATGACTGTAATTGTTGATACTTAAAGGGATTTGCAGATGTCCTTGTCACTCCCCCACATGCATAACACAGTACGATTGATTCACACCCCGCTCACCTTTTGTATGTTATTTATATCCCAGCTTTGGATGTTTCAGTATGCTTTAGGACTACCTGATGAATGGTGTTTTGTATTGTCTCTCTGAACCATTTAAAGTATTCTGAAAGATAGAGCTTGCCCAAACCTGCCCATTAATCCCAATGAAAAACATGCTGTAGCCTATTATATCCCAGTGCACTGCAGTGCCGAAAAATGGATTTACTAAGACTTCAATCTGACATTTTTCGGTTACATGTGGACTCCAGTATGGATTTTAATCTCCGCTGCAACCAAGGTGTACTGTGAACCTTCTCCAACCCGCATTAGCACACATTTTAACCCTGGAAAGCCTTTTTTTCATAGCTTTGTCTTTACAGCTCATTGACTCTCTGTGATTGGCAGACAGTTCAGTAAGTTAGCCCTGATTTGCCAGTGCACCTATGTAAACTGACTGGCTATTGTCTCCAGGAAAACATTTATCAGGGGTCATTGGCTACTCTATTTCATAAATGTTATGCAAATGGAGGATTAAAAATCCCATTATATCCTAGGTAAGCCTTAATTAAATTGGAGGTGAGAAATTTAGTTGGGTCTACTGTAGCAATTGAGCTCGGCCCAGGGTATTAGTCACGCTCTTGACAGGGCGGTTTGGCTCCTGTGACCTTACTTTGAACAAATGAGTTTATGCACTCACAACTGCAGGGCTCATCCAAGGGAACAATTAAGTAACCCGAATGTGATGCAAAATGCATCATACTGGGATAATTCCTGTATTTTGAAATCTCTTGAAATCTTGATTGCTGACAAGCAAAACATTTTGGGACTATTTCAACAATGGACTAATGAAACAAATACCAAAAGATAGTTTTTAGGTGGAGTTTTCCTTGAATCATGCTCACATCGGAAACACTGGATCTGTGTTTGAAAAGTAATGCGGTCTGTCTTCCAGACAGAGTTCAATCCAAGCAGAAATGTATTATCAAGGCCTTCTCTTTTCGAGTCGGATTCTGACAAATAGAGCATAGTGAGTCACTTTGAGAAGGCACAGTGGCTGTCTAAAATATATTTTTCTCAGTAGCATCCCCACGCTCATTCTAGAGTAGAAGAGGGAGCTAGCTAGTGTGTGGCAGCAGTCAGTCAGTCAGACTGTGTAGGAGTGAATGGAAAGGACAGAGAATGAAACCTACTCCCTTATGAGGCTTGCACTCGACACACACTGTCCCCTGATCCCCAGCTCTGTCTGGCTTGTTACCGTATCCGAAGAGTGATAGCCCAGAGGTACTAACACGGCTGTGTTTTTCCATCACCTACTTTTGTTTCAGGATATCAGTAGGCCAGGGGTTCACATGCCAAGAGAGAGAAGACGAAGAGTAGGAGGACCAGAGGGGACGCACTCAGGGCAATTTGAGTCTGGAGCACGCAGCATACACTCTTAAAGGTGAGGGGCTATTCATACGCAATTCTCCCTATAATCCTGCTTTACTGCTTTTGCTCTCTCTTTCCCTCTCTCTCTCACCCCCCCACCCCCTCCTTGCTTTCTCTCTCTACCCCCTCACAGACACACCACACACACACAAAGTATGCTTTCCATCCATTACTTTCTGTCCTTGGTTTCTCTCTCTTGTGTATGGAAGGTGCACAAAATCACTCCTATTATACACATTCATTTCCCTTCTGCACATTGTGGTGTTATTGTTTTGTGAATCGCTTTTAAGTGAAGTTTAGCGTGGCACACTGTGAACCTCCTGCTGTTTGGATATTCTGCTATGGTTTCCTCGGGGAAGAATGCTTTTCACTCGTAGGCTTGAAATAGAGCCTGTTTAAATAGGTTTATTTATTTATTCATACAAGAGGATTATGTCATGTAATGTAATGGTTTTCTGTTTACTTAATGTAAATGAGACAGAAGAGGCACTTTTCTTTTGTAAATGTTTGGTCTTTCGTTGTTGCGTCAGTACAGTAGCTCCAGCCTCATTATGCCTCTATAATGGTGGAGAAAGAAAGCCACCCAGGTTCCAACAAGTCAAGAGCCCTGAGTGGAACGTAATGACTTGGGTTGTTTTTCTCTCTCCCATACGCGATGTCGCTGGAAAAGAATGACTTTTTTTCCATGTGCTTGGTTATATGAACCGTAGGCATCTCTTCCTCCGGTAAATTATTCAAGCTACAGTGAGGGGAAAAAAGTATTTGATCCCCTGCTGATTTTGTACGTTTGCCCACTGGCAAAGACATGATCAGTCTATAATTTTAATGGTAGGTTTATTTGAACAGTGAGAGACAGAATAACAACAAAAACATCCAGAAAAACGCATGTCAAAAATGTTATAAATTGATTTGCATTTTAATGAGGGAAATAAGTATTTGACCCCTCTGCAAAACATGACTTAGTACTTGGTGGCAAAACCCTTGTTGGCAATCACAGAGGTCAGACGTTTCTTGTAGTTGGCCACCAGGTTTGCACACATCTCAGGAGGGATTTTGTCCCACTCCTCTTTGCAGATCTTCTCCAAGTCATTAAGGTTTCGAGGCTGACGTTTGGCAACTCGAACCTTCAGCTCCCTCCACAGATTTTATATGGGATTAAGGTCTGGAGACTGGCTAGGCCACTCCAGGACCTTAATGTGCTTCTTCTTGAGCCACTCATTTGTTGCCTTGGCTGTGTGTTTTGGGTCATTGTCATGCTGGAAAACCCATCCACGACCCATTTTCAATGCCCTGACTGAGGGAAGGAGGTTCTCACCCAAGATTTGACGGTACATGGCCCCGTCCATCGTCCCTTTGATGCGGTGAAGTTGTCCTGTCCCCTTAGCAGAAAAACACCCCCAAAGCATAATGTTTCCACCTCCATGTTTGACGGTGGGGATGGTGTTCTTGGGGTCATAGGCAGCATTCCTCCTCCTCCAAACACGGTGAGTTGAGTTGATGCCAAAGAGCTCGATTTTGGTCTCATCTGACCACAACACTTTCACCCAGTTCTCCTCTGAATCATTCAGATGTTCATCGGCAAACTTCAGACGGGCCTGTATATGTGCTTTCTTGAGCAGGGGGACCTTGCGGGCGCTGCAGGATTTCAGTCCTTCACGGCAATGTGTGTTACCAATTGTTTTCTTGGTGACTATGGTCCCAGCTGCCTTGAGATCATTGACAAGATCCTCCAGTGTATTTCTGGGCTGATTCCTCACCGTTCTCATGATCATTGCAACTCCACGAGGTGAGATCTTGCATGGAGCCCCAGGCCGAGGGAGATTGACAGTTATTTTGTGTTTCTTCTATTTGCGAATAATCGCACCAACTGTTGTCACCTTCTCACCAAGCTGCTTGGCGATGGTCTTGTAGCCCATTCCAGCCTTGTGTAGGTCTACAATCTTGTCCCTGACATCCTTGGAGAGCTCTTTGGTCTTGGCCATGGTGGAGAGTTTGGAATCTGATTGATTGATTTCTTCTGTGGACAGGTGTCTTTTATACAGGTAACAAGCTGAGATTAGGAGCACTCCCTTTAAGAGTGTGCTCCTAATCTCAGCTCGTTACCTGTATGAAAGACACCTGGGAGCCAGAAATCTTTCTGATTGAGAGGGGGTCAAATACTTATTTCCCTCATTAAAATGCAAATCAATTTATAATATTTTTGACATGTGTTTTTCTGGATAATTTTTTTGTTATTCTGTCTCTCACTGTTCAAATAAACCTGCCATTAAAATGATAGACTGATAATTTCTTCGTCAGTGGGCAAATGTACAAAATCAGCAGGGGATCAAATACTTTTTTCCCTCACTGTAAAGCACACCATCGCCCAGTCCAGGTGCTTGTTAATAATAGAGCACTACCCTTCCCTCACCTCAGTGGAAACATTCGTTTTTTTGCAAACAACCCTCACTAGGCTTGCTTTATATGTAGCTGCTTTTTCATTGGACCAATTCAGGTGACTTTACCTGAGTACTAGTGCTGAGCGATTAGTGCTTTTTGAGGTCTGTTCGATTATAAATAAATAATCATGGTTTTTGGTTTTGAATTTTTTATTTTTTTACATTAAATGCATTATGTGGGTTGAATGCTGTAACATCACAGAATGAAACAATACAAGTCCCATGATGGTAGTTGACTGCCCATTACTGCTTATCACCTAACCATCATTTATTCACATTACTTTAATAAAATATTTCAGTTCTTGTGTATATTACGTTTGTTTCATTCCAAGTCATCTAATCTCTATAGAGCTGCTGCCTAGGCTGTCTGACAAAATCACTATTTTAGTAGTTCTTCAAAGTAAATAAGGCATACTTTTATGACTGCTGAATACCAACTATCAATCACTTAATCCCTACTACATCTCACTGTTCGCGCTTGATCCAATTAATCTTTAGAGAAACTGTGCATTGAGCTGACAGAAAAAACAGAACGAAATGGAATTCAAATAATTGAACCAATATCGGTCAATTAGTTGTTTAAAAACCGAAAGATTAACGAAATGTTGGTTAATCGCTCAGCACTACTGTGTACAAAAGCTGTGTGCTTTCATCTCGCCCCTAAAACCACCCAATTAAAGCCTTGGCACCAACAGCTGCTCTAATTGGTCTATATTGGGTTGATGTGGCAAAATGGCGGAACAATCAATTAATCAAACTTTGTTAGTCAAGCACACTTTTCACAGTCATTTGTTACAGAAAGTTCAACAAAGCCAAGGACTAAACCTCCAAGAGCCAGCCTAGGGCCTAATAAAAACTCTCCCAGAAGAAAGGAAGAAACCTGTCAAGGAACCAGATATAGGGGAGAATCCATCTTCCTCTAGTCAGCTGTTCAGGTAATGTCAGTTAAGGTCAGCCAATTGTCCTCTTAAAAGCAGTCAATAGAAGGCTGAAAATAGAAGGATGTAGGACAAAGCAGGGTGACCACTGGTAACTGGATGCTGGACATGGAGTTAAGAGGCATCTAAAGAGCCACATTAGCACAGAATGACAGCAGGGGGAGCACAGATAATGAGGAGCAACATCCCAACAGTTCTAAACAGAGTGCTGCCAGGGCAGAGTCATAAGAAATACATCACCATTAGGGTGCTCCTAAACCAACCCACTGTTCAGGGGTGGCCGTAGGATGGCTCTTAAAATAGTAATTATATTTCTATGGCTAATAACATCATAAAGCTCTATGGTAGTGCTCTTCCCATAGCTGTGCCTTTAGGATGTAAGCCTAATTTAGACTTAAAAATGTAATCTGATTCCCTAATGTTGACTGGCTTGTTCCATAGAGACCTTAAGGAGTGTCCTCCTATCTAAAACACTGTGGGTGACCTTGGAGAGGAAGACACTATGGCTTTGTTTAGACAGGCAGCACAATTCTGATCTTTTTTTCACTAATTGGTCTTTTGACCAATCGCATCAGATCTATTCACATGAGATCTTTTTCAGAGCTGATCTGATTGGTCAAAAGACCAATTATTGAAAAAAAGATCAGAATTGGGCTGCTTGTATAAAAGCAGCCTATGTTCCATCATTATTTTCTCCTAGTCTGTAATCGACATGATTTTCAATTAGGTAAAATATCACACACAGCTGTGAGCGCCTTTTTAGAAGCAGCCCTCTTTACTGTCTCTGGTCCTCAGATAAATATTAACCCCTGTCAATTAGCCATGGCACTGTGAAGATGCATTAAAACATGGAATACTTTATGATGAGTGATGGCCTTGCTGTGTCTCCTAGCCTGTGGGGTAGATACGGATGATGGTGTGAGGTAGTGCCATTGGAGAGTGTGAGACTGTTTGAACTGAAGTGTGTGTGTGTGTCCACGTACATGTTTGCACTTTGCAGACGTGTGTGTGTGTGTGTGTGTCTGAATGCATGTGTGAGGCTGAATTCCACAGCACCAACAGCTGATTGTCACGCATGGCTGGCGGCCATAGCACAGGCCTTCACATGTGTTATTCTCTGCCACATCCCCCTGCAAGGCTTGCTTATCCACAGCAGAAGGCCCTGAACGACACAAAAGAAAGAGCACTTTTACACTGAATAAATATTGTATTGGATCAGCTCAAGGCAGATACAGACTCTGAGAGAACAGAGGAGGTAGTGGAAAACATTTTACTGGAATGCTGTAGTTGCCAGTAAACCATTTTAAATTTGTTTTAAACTTGATTTATTTAGAAAATATACATATCCTTCAAGAGATCTTACAGTAATATCAAACACTCGCTGTGTTAAACTAGAGTATTCTACTCCATTTAAACACAAGCCTACCCAGCTTTTTTTCTACTACTGATAACCTTTATAGTAGCCTTATTTATACTGAACAAAAATATAAATGCAACATGTAAAGTGTTTGTCCCATGTTTCATGAGCTGAAATAAAAGATCCAATACCTTTTCCATATGCACAAAAAGCTTATTTCTCTCAAATTTTGTGCAGAAATGTGGTTACATCCCTGTTAGTGAGTATTTCTCCTTTGCTAAGATAATCCATCCACCTGACAGGTGTGGCATATCAAGAAGCTGATTAAACAGCATGATCATTACACAGGTGCACCTTGTGCTGGGGACAATAAAAGGCCACTCTAAAATGTGCAGTTTTGTCACACAACACAATGCCACAGATGTCTCAAGTTTTAAGGGAGCGTGCAATTGGCATGCTCACTGCAGGAATGTCCACCAGAGCTGTTGCCAGAGAATTGAATGTTCATTGCTCTACCATAAACTGCCTCCAACATCATTTTAGAGAATTTGGCAGTCACAACCGCAGACCACGTGTAACCACGCCATCCCAGGACCTCCACATCCGGCTTCTTCACCTGCGGGATCGTCTGAGACCAGCCACCCAGACAGCTGATGAAACTGAGGAGTATTTCTGTCTATAATTAAGCCCCTTTGTTGGGGAAAAACTCATTCTGATTGGCGCCCCTGCCCAGTCATATGAAATCCATAGATTAGGGCCTGATGTATTCATTTCAATTGACTGAGTTCCTTATATGAACTGTAACTCAGTAAAATCATTGAAATTGTTGCATGTTCAGTATATAATTGCCACCAAATCAACGATAATTGAAGATCAGAAAAGTGGAGCACTGAATGTTGTAGGAAGTGTCCTTACTGTGCTATCAACCTTTGTGTGAATTTCCACTCATATGTGTCACACTCCTCAATATTTGGTTTAACATTTTAGTTAGAGGGCCTCAGAACAGTTTTGAGTGTGTGAAACGTTCCTGGATTTTCAATGACCCATTTTTGAAACCTGTTAGCATTGTGAGCCATGTCACTCAAATCCCAGTGGACATCATTAGGTGTGATAAAGCAGTAGCTAATCAGACAGACACACACACAGAATGTTTGTAGGGTTGTCTCAGGTGAGTGTGTCCCCTGGTGTATCACGATTCTGGAGTAGGGAACCCAGCATAGCAGCACATGCACTGAATCCTTTCTATGGCGTGTGAAATGAAGTCACTAGCTATTAACTACTTTACTGGAACCCTTTGATCTAAATGCAGCTCCTCTGTGTGTTTCAGAATGCCTGTGATCTAAATTCAGCCTGCTCCTCTGTGTGTTTCAGAATGCCTGGGATTTAAGAACCTGTGGATGAGGACAACGCTGGAATACCTCAGAATTTGGGTATGGTGCTTAATTTCATAGAAATAGCTAATATTTTTAATAATTATATCTAGGGTTATTTCAGTACAGTATATGGCTATGTTTAGGTGTGTGGGTTTAACAAAATAAAAATCACAGTACAGTTATCACAACCATATTATGTACCTGTTATAGCCTAACTAGATGATAGGCTATAAAGGCCTAGGGAAAGTTGTGTAATTTAAATAAAATCGGAGAGTAAGAGGCAAACTTTAGGTTACTTTAGCAAATTTGCGAGGAATGAAAGTCAAGACAATGCGAGATACAGATTACCAAGACATATGCGCACGGTTCTTTCTGCCTGCCCCCTCCTCTCTCTCCCTTGCGATAGCTCGCCTGCTCTTTCTCTTCCCTAATGATGAGTGCGTGTTCAGTCTTCATTCTGTGCGTGGAGAATATCCTAGCCTATTCATTGATGATAGGCCCTGCTTTACTGAAGCCAAGAAACTGTGAGATACAGCGTTTTATTGCCGGTAGATAGGCCTAGTACATGGTTCTGATGCTGTCTGTCTGGTGGCCGACCTGCCTATACTCTGCCCCTCCCCTCTCTCTCCGTCCCTAGCTAACTTGCTATTAAAGATGCGAGTGTTCTCTGAAGTACGGCAACTAATCAGTCTCCTCTGTTCCAAAAATACTAAATCTTAGGAGTCTTGACACAGAATCTTGACACTCAGAAATGGGAGTCGACGTGCAAGAAGTTGGAGTAAATTATTTTGGAGTCGACTCTCCACCACTACGTCATTGTTGTTAACAGTTGGAAAAATGGTAGAGAAAGGCAAGCGACAGCAGTGAAGTCCTGTATGGCAATTCTTTGAGAAGTTAAATGAGGAAATGCAAACTTTGCGAGGTTGAATTGAGGTACAGTAATGGTAGTACAGGTGCAATGCTTATGCTTGGTCATTTGGAGGAAGGATTGTTGACATTTTACATTTCGTATCTAAAAGCATAATTGAGAAATAATTTATCAAAGTTGGCATATGACATTTTGGCCTTACCCAGGCCTCCTTTAAGACTCTATAATGTTTAATCTCTCTGCAATCTTCCTCCATGCCGTAGACCTTCTGATTTTGTCTCTGTATTCTAGCAAAGCGACATTTATATAGAATTGGAAAACAAGACACAGTGATGATTAGCTTTCCTCCATCTTTTTGGGTTTTGATTGCCTGGAAAAAATGACAGGCGGAACCATGTTTCATGAATGGAAGATAATCAAGGAAACATCTGCTCCTCACCTGGCAATGGTGGTTGTGTGAAATTTGCATAAAGTAGAGCTCAACTTTTTCTACCGCTCTGCTAACAAGGTTCTCGCCGCTCACCTCCCACAATCCCCCGCACATTTCTCTGCGTGCCCTCGTGAAAATTAATAGGGGCAGCACTTCTCTTGCTGACGCCGTGTCTGGTAAAAACACACTGTTATACTGAGGAGGGCATTGAGACCTTAATATATTCCACAATAACGTTTTCCTAATCATTAAAATGTATCTCAGAATGCTCTCATCAGGGATACAAATGCTGACCTTCAATCTACCCTTTTCTATCTGAACCTCTTAAAAGAGGATTTATATGGCTTACAGTGCAATGAGTGCATCAGACTGGCATAAGCAACATGTATAATGGATATAGAGAGGACTACAGTATCCTAGTCTGTGCTGGCAGGAAGGATAGGTCTAAGCTCTATGGTGTTTCTCCACTGACTGTGGCAATTGGATCCACAGGGCTACAGAGTGACTCAGCGGAAGCCAAGTCATCAATCAGAATGGATATAGTGACGGGTCCTTCTCCTGTTCAGCTTAAGCTTTTTAGTCATTTATGACCACTAGTGTGGGTGTGCCTGTGTTCCTAAAAGTGCCTTCCGGTACATCAGTGTGTAGGGGGTGTGGCTTTGTTTCCTAACAAATGTGGCTTGTTTTCACATTCTAAAATCAATGCTGCCAGCCAGTGGACTGGAGTTTAAGAGTTCCTCTATTGGAAACACACTTCTGCTTGTAATCAATCGTAGGCTTGAGGGCATGCTCAGATTTTCCTCTCTCTCATTCTATTGCACATACACACATGCACACACATACTCTGCAGGCAGAATTCTGAGAGCAGATATTTTAGAAGCTCTCCACATCACAACACATAAATTGACATGTGTATGATGTTCATTTGAAGTGGCATCCCAAACCCCTCCCTCCACTCTCCACCACTGACAGTCTGCACCAGGCAGCCACTTTTTTTTACTGTCCAATGCTGCTGCTCTCAAAGCCCTATTGATTCAAACCACTTTTTCGTTGCAGCCACTTTAGGAGAGAGCGGGAGAGTAGAGAGCCAGGGAGAGAGCGAATGCTTGTGTGAGGGAGGGAGAGAGACTGGGGAACTGCACATAGACCTTTACAGCTGGCTTTTTGCACAGAGCAGGACTCAGGGCTGGTGCTACTTCCACCGCATCTAATGCTTGTCTCCTGGCAGGAATAACAGAACGGACAGACAGACGGACGCTGAGCGCCAAGGATGACGAGCGCTGTCCCGGCCAGGAAGCCGTACCGCAAGGCTCCGCCTCAGCACCGCGAGACACGCAACAGCCTGCCCTTGTTTCGAGAGGACCTTAGTGGGAGCACACCGCCTGCGCCTGCCCACACCACGGGCCCCAACCCGCCCGACCCCTGCCAGGTAATTCGCATTCCAAACCTTACCCCAGGTTTTCAGCTATCAAGGTTCACAGACCCCTACCCGAAATGCCCAGTTAGTCCTGAGGGCCGCAATATATTCTCCCCCTCCTGGTCTCTGCTCTCGGACAGCGAGCTGGACGTCTCAAGCCTGTCCAGCCTGGAGCTTACCGTCCTGCCACCACCCCGCATCTTCAGCCATGGAGGCATCACCGTGGGCGTCACGGCCAACCAGGCAGCCAGGGACGTACAGGGGATGAGCCGCTTCTTGAGCCGCAGTGAGGGCCTGCTCGCCCTCTCTGGAGACGAGGACCTCAGCTCAGCGGACTCCCAGCGATGTGGCCACTCCGCCTCCACAGCCCAGTCCATTCGTAGCATAGAGCGCTCGCTGGTCTTCAAGGACAAGGCAGAGATCCTGGTGCCCAGAGAAGGTCAACACCGCCAGCAGACATCCTTCCAGAGACCGGCCCTCCCTCCTAAGGGGATCCTAAAGCAGCCCAACCAGCTGGGCGTCCACTTCTCAGACCTCAGGAAGTCCAAGTCTGTTGAGATGCTGGGCCAGAGCCGTGGCCGTGGCCGGAAACCCCAGAGCAAGTCTCTGGACAGGGAGACTGAGAGGAAGGATCTGGGCAAGACCTCCTCAACCAGACAGGTTTCCCCATCTTCCACCTCACCCAGCTCAGCGCCCTCCGAGACAAAGATCCAGTTTCTGGAAAATAAGCTGAAGTTCTCCAACTTCCTGGATGATGTCACCACCAGGGTCATCTGCCCTGCCAGAATGCAGATGCTGGGTGGAAAAAAGCAAGAGGCCCCAAGACCAACTAAGGGAAACCAGCACCAAGCACAGAATGCCCCCCAGACTCCTGAAGCGAAGAAGCGAGGAGCCGAGAGGAAGTCTGAGAAGAGCCGGCCGTGGGACGAGTGGTCCTCGGCGCTGAACAGGGACAGGCCTTCCAGGAAGGACAAAGAGGGCCGGCCCAAGACCTGGCGCATCCCCCTGAGGAAGGACAGCCCGGACCAGGATGCAGAGAAGCGTAGGGCAGACCCCCTCAGGGCAAACCCCCATCGAGAGGGAGCAAGGCCCAAATTGGAGGGGCCAATCTACAGTCATGTGGGGGGTGGAGGGGACTCCAGCTCCCGACGCAGCAGTGAGACTGATTGGGAGGACAAGAGTTGGCAAGGGGACCATCACCTGCAACAACAGCACCAGCCTTCTCAGCTGGACACCAGGACACAGCACAAGGGCACTATGGATAGACCCACAGCTAAATATGTGCCCCAGCCTCCTCACTCTGAGAGGGAACAAGTGACAACAGTATCACAACACAGCTCTTTTTCTATTTTATCACAGATCAAGGTATGTGAGGAGAAGTTCTCCTTCTTTCCCCCCTCCATTGTTGTACACCTTCCAGAATTTTTTTTGGAAGCCTTCTCAACAAATCTTTGTGTATTGGTGTCGAGAGCTGATTCAACCTGCGAGTTGCTTAGCTGCAACTCTCGTTATATTATAAATAGAAATGACATTCGCCATTAACTGAAGGTAAGTAATCTCCCCAGATGGCTTGAATGAGCAGGAACGTACAATCAATCAAGTGGCATTCACTAGCCATCGTTCTAGTTCAATCCAACTGAAAAGTTCAGTGTTGTGCAGCTGTGTCATGTGAGTCTATCCTTTTACTTTTAGATATCTTTATTTTAATGCACTGTATTCTGCTGTAGCTACAGTTGCAGCCAAATATATTGGCACCCTTGCACTTCAAATTGAAAAATACGTTTGTTCTCATCTTGTTATTGGATTGTCAACATTGCAGAACCAATTTGATTTTTGTAAACTTTGTTCCAAATTAAAATTGTAAACTTAAGACAAATGGCATAGACAAATTATTGGCACCCCGGAGCTAGTACTTGGTTGCACAGCCTTTGGCCAAGAAAACTGCCAACAAATGCTTCTTGGAGCCACTAGCAGCAAACTGCTCTAATACTTTAATGTTTGAGGGGTACCCTCCACAAACTGCTGTTTTCATCTCTCGCCATAGGATATGGACTATTCTCTGTCCACTCCAGAACAGTCCAGTGTTTCTTCTTGAACTATTCCAGTGTATTTTTGATGTTTGTTTGGAGTTGTCCTGCTGGAAGACCCACAACCTTCAACAGATACAGTTTTTGGACAATGGGTTGAACATTACACTCCAAAAACCTTGATAATCGCTGATTTCATGATGTCTTGCACACATTCAAGGCCCCCAGTACCAGAGGCAGCAAAGCAACCCCACAGCATTATTGAACCTCCCCCATGTTTGATTGTAGGGAGGGTGTTAATTTCTTTGAATGCTTCATTTGGTTGTTGGTAAACATAGGAAGACCCCACTGCTGAAGGAGACACAAGAAAGCCTGATTGTTGCCTGAAACCCACCTAAACAATCCTAAATCCTGGGGGAAATGTTCTGTGGACCAATTAAACTAAATTAGAGCTCTATGGCAACGGAGATCAGCGCTGTGTTTACTGACGACTAAATTAAGCCTTCAATTCAGAAAAACACCCTCCCTACAATCAAACATGAGGGAGGTTCGATAATGCTGTGGCATTGCTTTGCTGCCTCTGGTACTGGGGGCCTTTAACGTGTGCAAGACATCATGAAATCAGCAGATTATCATGTGTTTTGGGGTCCTGTGTTCAACCCAGTGTCCAAAAACTGGGTCTCCATTGAAGGTTGTGGGTCTTGCATCAAGCCAACGACCCCAAACACGCATCAAAAAGCACCCAGGAATGGTTCAAAAAGAGATGCTGGACTGTTCTGGAGTGGCCAGCAAAGAGTCCAGATCTGAATCACATTCATAACCTATGGCAAGAGCTGAAAACAGCAGTTGGTGGAGGGTACCCCTCAAACATTGAAGTATTCTCTGATATTTGCTGCTGAAAATGGGCAGAATTGCCAGTAGAAAGGTGCAGCAAGCTCAAAGATGGCTAAAATAAGAGTTTGTCTGCAGTTATCTTGGCCAAAGGCTGTGCAACCAAGTACTATCTCCGGGGTGCCAATAATTTTGTCCATGCCTTTTTGTCTTTATTTTCTAAATTAAAATTGTAAACTTAAGTTTACAAAAATATTATTGGTTCTGCAATGTTGAAAATCAGATAACAAGGTGTGGGGACCAAATGTTTTTTGAACCGATTTTAGAAGAAAAAGGGAATTATTTAAGAAAAGTGCAAGGGTGCCAATATATTTGGCCGCAACTGTGGGGAAAAAAAGTATTTAGTCAGCCACCAATTGTGCAAGTTCTCCCACTTAAAAAGATGAGAGAGGCCTGTAATTTTCATCATAGGTACACGTCAACTATGACAGACAAAATGAGATTTTTTCCCCAGAAGATCACATTGTAGGATTTTTAATGAATTTATTTGCAAATTATGGTGGAAAATAAGTATTTGGTCAATAACAAAAGTTTCTCAATACTTTGTTATATACCCTTTGTTGGCAATGACACAGGTCAAACGTTTTCTGTAAGTCTTCACAAGGTTTTCACACACTGTTGCTGGTATTTTGGCCCATTCCTCCATGCAGATATCCTCTAGAGCAGTGATGTTTTGGGGCTGTCGCTGGGCAACACGGACTTTCAACTCCCTCCAAAGATTTTCTATGGGGTTGAGATCTGGAGACTGGCTAGGCCACTCCAGGACCTTGAAATGCTTCTTACGAAGCCACTCCTTCGTTGCCCGGGCGGTGTGTTTGGGATCATTGTCATGCTGAAAAACCCAGCCACGTTTCATCTTCAATGCCCTTGCTGATGGAAGGAGGTTTTCACTCAAAATCTCACGATACATGGCCCCATTCATTCTTTCCTTTACACGGATCAGTCGTCCTGGTCCCTTTGCAGAAAAACAGCCCCAAAGCATGATGTTTCCACCCCCATGCTTCACAGTAGGTATGGTGTTCTTTGGATGCAACCCAGCATTCTTTGTCCTCCAAACACGACGAGTTGAGTTTTTACCAAAAAGTTCTATTTTGGTTTCATCTGACCATATGACATTCTCCCAATCCTCTTCTGGATCATCCAAATGCACTCTAGCAAACTTCAGACGGGCCTGGACATGTACTGGCTTAAGCAGGGGGACACGTCTCGCACTGCAGGATTTGAGTCCCTGGCGGCGTAGTGTGTTACTGATGGTAGGCTTTGTTACTTTGGTCCCAGCTCTCTGCAGGTCATTCACTAGGTCCCCCCGTGTTGTTCTGGGATTTTTGCTCACCGTTCTTGTGATCATTTTGACTCCACGGGGTGAGATCTTGCGTGAAGCCCCAGATCGAGGGAGATTATCAGTGGTCTTGTATGTCTTCCATTTCCTAATAATTGCTCCCACAGTTGATTTCTTCAAACCAAGCTGCTTACCTATTGCAGATTCAGTCTTCCCAGCCTGGTGCAGGTCTACAATTTTGTTTCTGGTGTCCTTTGACAGCTCTTTGGTCTTGGCCATAGTGGAGTTTGGAGTGTGACTGTTTGAGGTTGTGGACAGGTGTCTTTTATACTGATAACAAGATCAAACAGGTGCCATTAATACAGGTAACGAGTGGAGGACAGAGGAGCCTCTTAAAGAAGAACTTACAGGTCTGTGAGAGCCAGAAATCTTGCTTGTTTGTAGGTGACCAAATACTTATTTTCCACCATAATTTGCAAATAAATGTAATAAAAAATCCTACAATGTGATTTTCTGGATTTTCTTCTCCTCATTTTGTCTGTCATAGTTGACGTGCACCTATGATGAAAATTACAGGCCTCTCTCATCTTTTTAAGTGGGAGAACATGCACAATTGGTGGCTGACTAAATACTTTTTTTCCCCACTGTATCGCCATTGTTGAGAATGGCCATTATGCCTGTAACGATTATTCTTGATTATTAAAGTGCAATTATCCTACAGAGATGAGACTACTATATTATTACATCTAGTGCTGATAACTAGCCTCTTAAGTGCTGTAGATGTGCAGACGGACCTTCTGTGTAAAATGATGGCTTTTTTAGTTGGCAGAATGACAGGGGCTGTCATTTCATAGCTCCATGAGGCGTGTACGTATTGACCTGTGCAGCTAAGAGAGACATCATTTTAAATTCTGCCCTGGCTGCTCATCTCTATAACTTTGGCTTCAACAGAAATATGGCCAACACTGAAAACTACCAAGGAATCTGAATTCTGTGCAGTGCAAAATTGGTTATTATAAACGTAGAACCTGTGTACAATTTCTGCTTCAAGTTCTACCTTGAAAGCCAGTGAGTGTTTGAAATTATGTGGGTTGTTGTCACAGACTGCATCTCAGCTGTTTCCAAGGTCTGCGCACTGCCCGTCTCGCTCAATACCTCAAGGTTGTAGATAGCCTTTTTAAAAGCAATTACTCATTTTCCCCCCATATGGCAGAGTATGCCAGGGCATCTGAGATTTTATACCCATGTTTTTTTCTTGACAATGCTTTATTCTCAGGAAATGACAGCCAGTAATGATTGCCAGTCCAGCAAAATGTCTGTTTTGTTGCAAACATATCCACAATGGCCAAACTAATCGAATGTTTCTGTTGTTGCAGGACTCCTTATCAGATGCAGACAGGATCAAGTAAGTGGTTCTTAATATAATCTCCTTATGCTTATCTTGACAAATATATGTTGTATTTTCTGTGAGATGTGAGATGCTTCAGCCACAGGATTGAAAATACCAAAATGTGAACCTCAGCATGTCTTGGTATGGGTTTCTGTGTCTATTTGCCTGCCTCACTTTGAGCCCAGTGTTGACACCTCTTCAGTGTACTGTATAGCTCAGTCTTTACTTTGTGGGAAGCTGTAGCCCCCGGTGGCATGACCTGATTGGCAGTGGGTAGATAGGCTGCTTATAGTAGACAGCCAGGTTGGCACCGAGCCATGGCCACAGCCAGCCTTGCCCTGGAGCCCCCCAGCTGCTCCTGTCTAGACGCTTCCTGGGGAGAGGGAGCCGGGCAGGCCACACTCGGGGTGTTTTTACATGTGGTCCTCTTTAAAAGAACCGATCCCAGTCCTCTTTAAAGTGAACTCTGGGTTGGGCCTCCCGAGTGGCGCAGCGGTCTAAGGCACTGCATCGCAGTGCCTAGAGGCGTTACTACAGACCCGGTTTCATTCCTGGGCTGTGCCACAACCGCCGTGGCCGGGAGTCCCATAAGACGGCACACAATTGGCCCAGGGTCGTCCGGGTTAGGGGAGGGTTTGGCCGGGGGTGCTTTACTTGGCTCATCACGCCCTAGTGACTCCTTGTGGCGGGCCGGGTGCCTGCAGGCTGACCCCAGTCGCCAGTTGAACAGTGTTTCCTCAGACACATTGGTGCGGCTGGCTTCCGGGTTAAGCTGGTGGTTGTTAAGGAGCGCGGTTAGGCGGGTCATGTTTCGGAGGACACGTGACTCCCCCTTCGCCTCCCCCGAGCCCGTTGGGGAGTTGCAGCGATGAGACAAGATCGAAATTGGGGAGAAAAAGGGGGCTAAAATACAGGGGGTAAAAAAGAAGCAAAATAACTCAGTTCCCTTTGTTTTCACACCACCCTTGCCTTTTGTCAGTTCACTTCACCTATTTTGTGGTCCGAGTCCTCTTTGCATTCACATTGCTATGTTTAGAGAGCAACCAAGATCTTTTTCCAACATTCACTCAATGCACTCTGGGTTTTTACAAAGTGCAGGACAAGCCATTCCATCAGTGTGTTATCGGACAGCTAAATATACCTACTTACAATGCATTCGGAAAGTATTCAGACCCCCTGACTTTTTGTTACATTACAGCCTTATTATAAAATTGATTGAATTACCTTTTTCCTTCATCAATCTGCACACAATACCCCATAATGACAAAGCGAAAACAGGTTTTTTGAAATGTTTGCGTAATACGTAAAAAAATGTATTTACATAAGTATTCAGACCCTTTGCTGTGAGACTCGAAATTGAGCTCAGGTGCATTCTGTTTCCATTGATCATCCTTGAGATGTTTCTACAACTTGGTTTACCACCTGTGGTAAATTCAATTGATTGGACATGATTTGGAATGGCACACACCTATCTATATAAGCTCCCGCAGTTGACAGTGCATGTCAGAGCAAAAACCAATTCATGAGGTTGAAAGAATTGTCCGTAGAACTTAGAGACAGGATTGTGTCAAGGCACAGATCTGGGAAGGGTACCAAAAAATGTCTGCAGCATTGAAGGTCACGAAGAACACAGTGGCCTCCATCATTCTTAAATGGAAGAAGTCTAGAACCAACAAGACTCTTCCTAGAGCTGGCCGCCCGGCCAAACTGAGCAATCGGGGGAGAAGGGCCTTGGTCAGGGAGGTGACCAAGAACCCAATGGTCACTCTGACAGAGCTCCAGAGTTCGTCTGTGGAGATGGGAGAACCTTCCAGAAGTACAACCATCTCTGCAGCACTCCACCAATCAGGCCTTTATGGTAGAGTGGCCAGACGGAAGCCACTCCTCAGTAAAAGGCACATGACAGCCCGCTTGGAGTTTGCCAAAAGGCACGTAAAGGGCTCTCAGACCATGAGAAACAAGATTCTCTGGTCTGATGAAACCAAGATTGAGCTCTTTGGCCTGAATGCCAAGCGTCACGTCTGGAGGAAACCTGGCACCATCCCTACGGTGAAGCATGGTGGTGGCAGCATCATGCTGTGGGGATGTTTTTCAGCGGCAAGGACTGGGAGACTAGTCAGGATCGAGGTAAATATGAACAGAGCAAAGTACAGAGAGATCCTTAATGAAAACCTGCTCCAGAGCGCTCAGGACCTCAGACTGGAGCGAAGGTTCACCTTCCAACAGGAACATCTCTGGAGAGACCTGAAAATAGCTGTGCAGCTACACTCCCCATCCGACCTGACAGAGCTTGAGAGGATCTACAGAGAAGAATGGGAGAAACTCCCTAAATACAGGTGTGCCAAGCTTGTAGCGTCATACCCAAGAAGACTCAAGGCTGTAATCGCTGCCAAAGGTGCTTCAACAAAGTACTGAGTAAAGGGTCTGAATACTTATGTAAATGTAATATTTCAGATTGTTTTATTTTTTGCAAAGAAATCTAAAAACCTGTTTTTGCATTGTGTGTAGATTGATGAGGGAAAAAATAATTTTATCCATTTTAGAATAAGGCTGTAACGTAACAAAATGTGGAAAAAGTCAAGGGGTCTTAATACTTTCCGCATTGTACATTTTAATAGCTAATAGATTGCATTTAATTAAAAGATGAGACATAATAATTGTAATCAGAAAATACTATTAACATGTAATAAATATTGGTAACAGAATAAATAGCGGAAGCATAACCGCCGATTTAAATGATGCTGTAATTGAAAATTGTATACGCATTGTAGGCCGCTTTAAGAGCTAGAAATTATTTTCTATCCTTTATTTGACACAGAATCAGCTTGAAGCTCAGCAAGCTCATCTTCACAGCCGAGGTATTCCCCGTCCTCGAGACTGCAAATGTAAGGGTCCATCACCCACTATTCCTTTGATAAGTATTCGTCAACATCGGCAAAACGGGATTTAATTTCCACCCGAAGCATGTTCATGTGCCGGGTGAACTCAGTGCGTAAAGACGCAGGTACAGTACCACCAGACTGTTTCATCAGCAGTGGAAATTGTTTTAGCTCCCCTTTTGACATTTTTCCGACTCTGTACTCCAGTTTCCGCACAATAGCGTTGAGAGCGTCTTTGCACTGCATGACGTTTGATTCAGCACCCTGCATCCGCTTGTTTATCTCATTGTAGAGAGTGAATGTATCCGCTAGGTATGCCGTTTTGATCCAAAACGCATCAGTCAGCTGTTCGCACAGTGGTTGATTGTGATCTTGCAAGAATTCCTTTATTCTTTCCTGCAGTTCCATAAAACGCACAAGCACTTGTGTACCTCTGTGTGTAACAGCAGTGTTTAATGCAGTTCATCCTCACACAGCTGGGCAAACAGTCTCTTGTTAGTAGGGCGAGCCTTAATAAAGTTTACAACTTTAACAACAGTTGCCAGGGTGTTACTAAGGTCTTCCGAAAGTTTTTTACTGGCCAATGCTTGGCGATGTAGCATGCAGTGGAAAATTGCGCACCCCGGGGCTTTTTCCTTCAATCGGCTGTTAAATCCCTTGGTTTTGCCCATCAACGCTGCAGCGCCATCAGTGCAGCATGCAACAACATTTTCGTAGGGCAGATTGTTGGACCAGAGATATGAGTCCATAGCTATAAAACATATATTGGCCTGTTGTTGTTGTGGCTAGATTGGTAGACATTAGAATGTCTTGTTTCAAGTCATCACCGTCAATATATTGCGCATAAACAATGAGCACGGATTCGTCTGACACTGTTGTTGTTTAATCCAACTGAATGGCAAAGGGAACATTCCTAAGCTTCTCGTGCAGCTGGTTTTGACAATCTCCAGCCATTTGATCAATTCTGTCGCTGACAGTGTTGTCAGAGTAGGACGGTTCTCACTTTATCCACCACCTGTGGGCAACACAGCGCCTCTACAATTTTCAGGCAGGCGGGTTTGATTAGCTGCTCTCCAATATTGTGCGGCTTTTTAGCCTTGGCAATTAATAGCGAACACTCAAATGACGCCTCCGTGGCTCTGTGTAAATCACTGCCTACTCTTTCAAATGCTTTTCTGATGTCTGTGGATCTTTTTGATAGTGCCAACTGCTTCTTCCTCTAAAAATAATCCTGACCTTCACCAATAGTCTCCTGGTGTTTGGCTTCCTGGTGTCGTTGCATTTTGCTTGGCTTCATGCTGTCATTAGCTAGCTTCTCGCCACAAAGGACACATTCTGGCCGAGTCCTGTCCTGTCTTTCAAAAAACCGAAGTTAAGATAACTCTCGAGATATAGCCTTACTTTCTTTTCTGATGATGAGTCATCAGCACTTTTACATTTCTTAGACATGTTGTTTTATTCATAAAATAGTGATGTTCAGACTGAAGGAAAAACGAGCAGCTAGCTGAAACTGATTGAGCGCGGGTCATTGACGTGCACATTTTTCCGGGGAATTACCGCTTTTACGTTTCTCTGTCATTATTATTATTTTTTAGATTGGCCTTGGCATTGCAAGCATATGATTTTTAATAAAATTTTATAATGTATTCATTTTACAATTAAATTATAGTGGAACATTTTATGCATGTTTGACCTCAAAGCAAATGAGATCACGCGCCCCCCCTGTGAACTCTGGCGCCCCCGAGGTTGGGAACCACTGCCCTATGTTGTGATTCTCACCAAATATGCTGTTGTCTTCTCACACTATTCAAACCCCACAATCGAATAAACAGCTTATGAAGCTCTCTTAGCCTATAGATCACATATTGCAAACAAATAATCTCAACTAAAAACTCGCTAATCAATGTCCAAAAACAGCACACGTTTTTTTCTGCCTACCTTGGGTGTAATCATTAGACATACAGTCAACTAAAACAAGAGTTTCTAGAGTTTCTATTGGACAAATTCAGGTAGGTTCCTCCCCGTTTCGTTCCATCTGCTTCCGTTTAAGAAACGTTTCGCAACAGAATTTGCGTAATGAATACGCCCCTGCATATCATCTTCTCACTTTTGTGGCACCACTAAGAGGGGTTATGGCAGGGGAAATGGTGTTGCAGTAATCTAGTGTGTATGCGGGAATAATGACAAGTGAACCTGGGGAGCTTTGTGTTCACATTGCCCTAAAAAAAGGGAACCGGACCTGAACTCAGACCACCTCTTGAGATGGGCTCGTTTGAGGGGTCTGAGTTCCTTTGGTGTGTTCACACTGCACAAAAAAATAAGCGAACCACACTGAGTTCACAAAAATTGGCTGAAAGTGACCAAGTCTGAAAACACTCTCAGACACCCAGCCACTGCATCAGTAGCACTGAGACAGAGGGGAGGGAGGGTTCATAGAGATATGGGTGATCCCATCTGGTGCAATGATGACTAGGCCCTGCGGTGTGGTCCGATGGGCGCTGCACAGGTGGGCGAGCGAGAGTGGAAGAGGAGCAGGTTGCTGTTAGCACCAACATCCGTCACCCACACCTCCCTCCCAGCCCTCCTCCCTCTCCTCCTCCCACCCCAGACTGGGCTCAGAGTGAATCTGTGTGATCAGTGCCATTTCCCTGCCGGACCTCCCCGAGAGCCTCGGCAGTCCAGGCTGTGAAAAGTACACACCTGCTGCTGCCACAGCCAATGATGAGTCAAAGCAGAGACAGACCACTAGTTCTCCATCAGTTCTCCATCAGTCCTCCTGTCCTCCTCCGCTCCACTTCCTCTCCCACAGGAATCCCTATACTCAGCTAATTACTACGAAATCTATCAAGTGTGTGTGTGTGACAGGGCCTGTGTTTTGAAGTTTAATCTGATCCTCTCGCAGTGAAGTCTAGCGCTGTCTCTATGGAATGCTACAGTGAAGTACCCTTTGGTGTCAGTGAACAAGCTGTGACGCTCGAAAGGGTAAATGTTGTCAGGCCACTATCCACACATATGGGCATCAGGCCGTAATGCTTAATGAATTTCCGCTGATGTAGCGGCTGTCCCCCCCTCTCTTCCCTGTGGTGGTAAATGCTGGTAAGCTGCTTTGTGGCACACAGGCGATGTAATTGATTGGCCTAGATGCCCCTGTGCTCGTGTGGGATGTTGAATAATTCTGTGGGAGATGACCTGTGTCTGACTGACTGAATACAACCGGACCTGAGCTGAGTGCCGCTGTTAATGCCTACCGCCCAGTTGCCCACTCTTGCCCTGGAATTCCTCAAGGCACCAAGCCTCCACAGAGGCCAGAGCTTGGTCCGTCTCCCCAGTAGTAGAGCAGTTTTGTCATGCTGTTCTATAGAATCTTGGCTGTTTGTCTACTGCATATGCAAATCTCCCAACATGTGTTTCTCAGATGAATGGGATTACCAATACGTCGATTGACAGACAGATCTTCATCCTCTCTCTCCCTCTTTCCACCATACCCCTCCGGATGGGAAAAGGTCATAAAAGTCCAACTCGGCCAGAAATTGTTTCCCATTCTCCACTGAAACCTTGCTGTGCCTCACTGAGTTTTAAACGGCCTCTGCCCTCTGAACCAACCATGCTCAACCATGGTTATTTTAATTAGAGGCTTTTTGTTTACCTCTTTTCCTATATGCCGTGTCTGACTTTCTGTACGGTTGACTAGACATAACACACAAATGCATCCTTCCAGCCTTTATCTCGAGACGTGTACCTGTTGTATACTGTCACTCACAGTGTCATGTTGTGACTACCATGGGATGGCCCCTATGAAAGACGGATAAGTAGTGACAGTGATGAGATGACTGACCATGCTGTTGCCATGAAGCAGTCAGGGAACTAGACATCAGAGGCCTAGGGAGGGCTGTCATTCTGTTGGACATCCTAAGCATTGCTGTTGGGTGTTTCACTGTTGCAAAATGAGTTATTTTTTTGTTCAATTTTTGATAGCATTTCACTTTTCTTCAGCTCACTATGATGCACACACCTACCTCTCTAAGATCACAAGGACAAAGTCTAATGCATGTAAAACCCCTGACCCTCTGAGAATGTCTTACTGTCCCAGTCTTTCAAATTACTTTCTGAAAGTTTGGGAATCACTATTTTCTCTTATCGCAGTTATTTCCCCAATGTGCCTTTGCCACTCTCCTCCACCTCTTCGTTGGCTCCTGTGGAGCATCTCAATGTGCAAGGCTTTTAGAGCTGTTTGTAACACCGCTTAAAAAGTAGCCCAACCACTGTGGACTCAGGTGCTCGGTAGTCTGTAATTGCAAGACCCTTTTATGCTGTGACATGCTCATTTTGCTTTGCTGTTGTACCGTAATGCTAAATCATCCAATTTAGATCCTTGCTTTTATATACACACTGTGCATTGGTTAGCAGGAATTGTGTTCTGTGCAAGCCTTGTGTTGTACCATATAGTTAATCTACATTTTTCCTCACTGCTTCCATTTACAGCTGAGTAGAGTGGATTACGTTCCCTTTGCTATTCTTTACCCAAGGCATAAGCTCTGCTTCTTATAAAGGTCAAAGGTCAAATAGGAGGTGCTTATATTTATCCTGTTACAAGTTTGTAACCTGTACAAGTGTGTGGTGTGCAATAAAAATGTTGCCATCATTGACGCCGACTCTGGAGCAATTAGGGTTAAGTGCCTTGCTCAAGGGCAGATCAACAGATTTTTCACCTAGTTGACTCTGGGATTTGAACTAGCAACCTTTCGGTTACTGGCCTAGCGCTCTTACCACTTGGCATTCAGGCCAAAGAGTTCAATCTTGGTTTCATCAGACCAGAGAATCTTGATTCTCATGGTCTGAGAGTCCTTTTGGTGCCTTTTGGCAAACTCCAAGCGGGCGGTTCTCCCATCTCCACAGACGAATTCTGGAGCTCTGTCAGAGTGACCATTGGGTTCTTGGTCACCTCCCTGATCAAGGGCCTTCTCCCCCGATTGCTCAGTTTGGCCGGGCGGCCAGCTCTAGGAAGAGTCTTGGTGGTTCCAAACTTCTTACATTTAAGAATGATGGAGGCCACTGTGTTCTTGGGAACCTTCAATGCTGCAGATATTTTTTGATACCCTTCCCCAGATCTGTGCCTCGACACAGTCCTGTCTCTGAGCTCGATGGACAATTCCTTTGACCTCATGGCTTGGTTTTTGCTCTGACATGCCCTGTCAACTGTGGGACATTATATAGACACGTGTGTGCCTTTCCAAATCATGTCCAATCAATTGAATTTACCACAGGGGGTCTCCAATCAAGTTGTAGAAACATCTCAAGGATGATCAATGGAAACAGGATGCACCTGAGCTCAATTTCGAGTCTAATAGCAAAGGGTCTGAATACTTATGTAAATTAGGTATTTCTGTTTTTTATTTTTTTTATTTGCAAAAAAAATCTATAAACCTGTTTTCACTTTGTCATTATGGGGTATTGTGGGTAGATTGATGAGGGAAAAAAATTAGGAAATCCATTTTAGAATAAGGCTGTAACGTAACAAAATGTGGAAGAAGGGAAGGAGTCTGAATACTTTGCGAATGCACTGTATTTGTTGTATGCATGCATACTTACCTCAAGTAAACTTGTACAGGGTTACAGGGTACTAATCAAAAGAGAACCATCGCGCTCTCCCAGAAGCTTGGCTGGTGCGTAAAACCCACAAATTCAGACAAAGATATAGAAGCTGGCGCCGGAGGAGATGGCTGCTGTTTTACGGCCCCCTAACCAATTGTGCTATTATGTGTGTTTTTTCGCGTTATTTGTAATTTATTCTGTACATAATGTTTCTGTCACCATCTCTTATGACCAAAAATAGCTTCTGGATATCAGGACAGCGATTACTCACCTCGTATTGGACAAAGATGTTTTCGTCAATGAGTCGGACGCGAAGGATATTCGACAAGGCCCAAATCCCTGTCATTCGCATGAGAAAGAGACGGAGATATCGTGGACGTAGGTTGGGGTGCCTTGTAAGGATCTGACGGCGAGCAAGTAATCTGCCTCTTCCATCAGTCCTTTTAGCCAAGGTACAATCATTGGATAAAACAAAATGGACGACCTAACATCAAGGATATCCTACCAACGGGACATTAAAAACTGTATTATCTTATGTTTCACCGAGTCGTGGCTGAACGACGACATGGATAACATACATCTGGCAGGGATATACACTACATCAGCAGAATAGAACGTCTGACTCCGGTAGGGGGTGGCGGTCTGTGTGTATTTGTAAACAAAAGCTGGTGCACGAAATCTAATACTAAGGAAGTCTTGAGGTTTTGCTCGCCTGAGGAAGAGTATCATGATAAGCTGTAGACCACATTATTTACGAAGAGAGTTTTCCTCAAAATTCTTCGTAGCTGTCTATTTACCACCACAAACCGATGCTGGCACTAAGATTGCACTCAATGAGCTGTATAAGGCCATAAGTAAACAGGAAAACGCTCATCCAGAGGCAGCGCTCCTAGTGGTCGGGAACTTTAATGCAGGGAAACTTAAATCCGTTCTGCCTAATTTCTACCAGCATGTTAAATGTGCAACCAGAGGAAAAAATACTCTAGACCACCTTTACTCCACACACAGAGACGCGTACAAAGCTCTCCCTCGCCCTCCATTTGGCAAATCTGACCATAATTCTATCCTCCTGATTCCTGCGTATACGCAAAAACTAAAGCAGGAAGCACCAGTGACTCGGTTAATAAGGAAGTGGTCAGATGACGCAGATGCTAAGCTACAGGACTGTTTTGCTAGCACAGACTGGAATATGTTCCGGGATTCTTCGGATGGCATTGAGGAGTACACCACAACAATCACTGGCTTCATCAATAAGTGTGTCAATGACGTTGTTCCCACAGTGACCGTACGTACACACCCCAACCAGACCTCCAATTTGCATACCGCCCCAACAGATCCACATATGATGCAATCTCTATTGCACGCCACACTACCCTTTCCCACCTGGACAAGAGGAATACCTACGTGAGAATGCTATTCATTGACTATAGCTTAGCGTTCAACACCATAGTGCCCTCAAAGCTCATCACTAAGCTAAGGACCGTGGGACTAAACACCTCCCTCTGCAACTGGATCCTGGACTTCCTGACGGGCCGCCCCCAGGTGGTAAGGGTAAGTAACAACACATCTGCCACGCTGATCCTCAACACGGGGGCCCCTCAGGGGTGCGTGCTCAGTCCCCTCCTGTACTCTCTGTTCACCCATGACTGCATGGCCAGGCACGACTCCAACACCATCATTAAGTTTGCCGACGACACAACAGTGGTAGGCCTGATCACCGACAACGATGAGACAGCCTATAGGGAGGAGGTCAGAGACCTGGCCGTGTGGTGCCAGGATAACAACCTCTCCCTCAGTGTGATCAAGACAAAGGAGATGATTGTGGACTACAGGGAAAAAAAAGAAGACTGAGCATGCCCCCTTCTCATCGACGGGGCTGTAGTGGAACAGGTTGAGAGCTTCAAGTTCCTTGGTGTCCACATCACCAACAAACTATCATGGGCCAAACACACCAAGACAGTCGTGAAGAGGGCACGACAAAGCCTATTTCCCCTCAGGAGACTGAATAGATTTGGCATGGGTCCTCAGATCCTCAAAAAGTTCTACAGTGCACCTTCGAGAGCATCCTTACTGGTTGCATCACCGCCTGGTATGGCAACTGCTCGGACTCCGACCGCAAGGCACTACAGAGGGTAGTGCGTACGGCCCATTACATCACTAGGGTCAAGCTTCCTGCCATCCAGGACCTCTATACCAGGCAGTGTCAGAGAAAGGCCCTAAAAATTGTCAAAGACTCCAGCCACCCTAGTCATAGACTGTTCTCTCTGCTACCGCACGGCAAGCGGTACCAGAGCGCGAAGTGTAGGTCCAAAAGGCTTCTTAACAGCTTCTACCCCCAAGCCATAAGACTCCTGAATAGCTAATATTGGCTACCCAGACTATTTGCGTTGTTAATGTGTAATTCATTTCACTGCATCAGGGATAACGTACACAGACGTTCCGGCTTTACAGCCTTCAGTGTGTAGGTACAATTTTCTTTTCATTTAAAACAGCATTTGTAAAGAACAACAGATGAGCAGCAGGTGCTTCTAATCAGGCTTGCCACTCATCTGCCAATCAGGGATGTGGCTTTTCTGGTCTACCTGTATACAAATTAGTCACAAAGAAATGCTGAGTTATAGGGTACGGGAGCGGGCACGAAGGGCAACTCACATATCAACTGCCCCAGGTGTCCGCTCACCTAAATACATCATATCAATTAATGAGATAGCCCACCACAAAGTACATCGGGCACAGCCATTCATAAATATGTGGGGCCAACTCATAAATGATATGCAAAATCTGATATGGACAGTGTTCTTGTATAACAGTCTAAATGTGGCTTATAGGAAGGAAGTGAAATCGAATTATTCGTTTAAACCGTGTGGAGATACAGAATTTAATTTATATATCCACATGGCTTCTCTTTGGAGTAATTTGTTGTCATAGTCACCTCTACGTGGTGGATGAACTTTTTAGATCCCGACGCAACGCAATTCATTAATAGAATGATTTTGTTCTATAAAGTGTCTCGCAACTGGCGAGGTGATATGTTATGTTCTCCAAGGCGTACTTTCAAGGCGCGGGATGTTTTTCCAATATAAATCTTATTACAAGAACACTGTAACATATAAAGAACTCCTTTAGTAGTGCACATTATACATTACTTTATATCATAGGTCCTAGAAGTTTGAGGGCATACAAAGTTAGAACATTTCCTTATCGTGCTGCAAGAGGTACAAGATCTACAGGGGAAGCATCCTTTTATGAATGCCTCTTTTCTCTCTGACCACATGTTTGATTTCTTGATTGTTTATAGGTGAATAAAGGTGGATTCTGGAAGGCTGAATTTAAATAGGAGTCTGATAATATGTGCAAATGTTTATTGACAATAGACTTGATGCCATTACGGCTATCATTGAAAGTAAGTATATAGTTTACAGAAAACTCTATTCTGTTTTTGTTGGGATTTATTAAGTAGCTGGTTTCTGTTCAAGCTTTTAACTTGTGTTTGAGCTTTATCAAGCCAGGTAGCAGGGTATCCTCTCAAGCGAAAACGCTCAAGGAGAGGGCGATAACTATCAGAAGGTTTTCTGTGAACTGTAGTACTTAGAGGTTGTCCCTTTGTAACATGTACATCTAAGAAGTCTATAGAGTTAATGTTATTTTCCATTGTGAAGGAAATTGATTGTACTTCAGAGTTCATGTAGTTAAGAAATTCATTTAATTCGGAACCTGTCAAGATCATAAAGCAATCTTCTATATAGCGGGTCCAATATTTAACATGATCTTTGTAAGGATTATTTTCATAAATTAAATCAAATTTGAATTTCCCCATTTAATAGATTTGCATAGTTGGGAGCTAATGGAGTTCCCATTGCTGTTCCAAAAGACTATAGGTAGTGATATTTATCAAATAGAAAATCGTTTTTAGTAAGCACTAGTTGTGCAAGCTCAATGATATAATTTGTAGGCACATTGCTTAAGCGGTTGGAGAGGAAGAATTTGAGGGCCTCCATACATCCATCATTCAGAATATTGGTCTTGTGGCAACCTGGGGGCAAGCAGGGCGATACAAAGGAAGTAGCAGGACCTTGGTCAGCTCCAGAGGGCTAGAGAGGCCAAGGTGAGTCAGCACCATGGACAGCTCTACAGGCACCAACTGGGGCTGGTGATTCAACACCAATACTACCCAGTCCAGGTGCTGCAACCAATTGGCACCTGGAATTGGTCCCACCTGTCCCTCGTTACCCCAAATGGGTATAAGTAGAGGTGCAATCACTCGGACGCTTGGGCAGACAGGCAGAGGGTATGCCTAGACCGCAGAAGAACCAATCAGACGCCAAAGAAGATACTAGGCAATGTTTGACTCACCTGTCTCGCTCTCTTCCTTTTCTTTGTCCCCCAAAAGAAGAGGACCCATTCCAGGGCAGCATGCCACCCAGCACAAGTTGAGAGCAAGTATTGAAACCTCGGACTCATCGCTTTCTCTCTCCCTTTTTTTTGCTCATTAACACAGGCGGTCCGAGAAGCCGCCACGGCTGACACAGTGACCCACCCGTTACCTGAGAGGCCTTTCAGTTGGATTTCTCCCCTCCCCGTTCCCCCAACCTTTATTAAAGAACAACTTTCGTTTGAGCACCACAAAACGGTCTCCCGCTGTGTTATTTTGTGAGTTTCACCTCTGACTCCCCTGGGCTACCGCAGTTGGTGGAGAATGCGGGCACAACCCTCCCATGCTCTGAACCACAATAAAATATGAAGCTGGTGGAAGCCCAAAGCCTCCTTGCCCTTCAGGAGGCCGTCACACAGCTTAGCCAAGCCATGGTCCGGCCGGACCAAATGACGGAACAAGCCAAGGTCCTCACCAAGCTAACTGCTGAAGATCACATTGAAGCTTATCTAGAGGTATTTGAGTGCACTACAGAGAGAGATCGATGGCCCAAGGAGGACTGGGCTGGCAAAGTGGCCCCCTTTTTGATTGGAGAAGCACAGAAGGCCTGTAGGGACTTGGCATTGGCGGATGTCGACAACTATGCTGCTCTGAAAACTGCTATCTTGGCCCATTATGGGCACAACCTACAAACCCGGGCCCAACGGTTCCACTCCTGGGCCCATGATGGCCACGCCGCGGTAAGACCTCAAATAGCCAAGCTGGTTAGATTAACTCGAAGTTGGCTTACCACGGGGGATGGGCCATCAGCAATAGATCGACCGGTAATAGACAAATGTATCCGGGGCCTCCCCACCGACGCAAAGTGCCATGCTGCCCAGAGCAACCCCCCGTCAGTTGACGCCCTGGTTGCTTTTATTAGAAAATCACCAGGTTACTGTAGAGATGTTGTGAAGCAGTAGGCCAGAGCCCAGTAGGCCTGAAGGCGAGGCCAAACCAACGCGTGGTAGAAAGGGAGACGCATATTTGAACCCCACTTCATGACGGCCTCCTATTACTGAACCCAGACCACCCCCGAGGCGGCGGCCACTAGTTAGCGGGGACCAGAGAAGGTGTTAAACCTGTGGCCAGGAGGGACATCTGGCCTGAAGCTGCCTGGGAAACGACGAGTCCATGCTGACGGCCAGTCCCGCAGAGAAGACCACCAGACGGTGCGACTACCTCACAACCTGCTGGGCACACGAAGCAACTGCAGCCCCCCAGATCCCCGTCAAAATAGACAGGCAGGACGCGGCCACCTTGTTGGACACAAGTAGTATGGTCACTCTCATCAAGCCTCAGTTTGCCGCCGACCCCTTAGGGCCGCCCATAACAGTGGCTTGTATACATGGGGATACGAAAAGTTACCCCACCTGCCATGTGGAAGTGCAAACCCCTCAAGGTAGCTTTGTGATTGTAGCCGGGGTAGTAGACATTTCCAGTAGATGTCCTAGTGGGCCGGGACTGCCCAAATTTTCACAGAGGGGCCACAGCCCCTAGGAGAACAGCTTTGGGGTAAAGGAGAACGGTTCCCCGAAGTAGAAGCGTCATACCAGCCTATGCCGCCGCTTCCCCGCCCACCTCCTCAGACTCTGCGGAGGCCCCAGCCAATCCCACCTTGGGTCCCCCCGGCACCGACCGAGATGAAGAGCACCCCGGGGAGGAGAACTCCCCTGGCTAAATGTTTTCAGAGATTCCCTTTGTGGAGGAGGGAATGGGAACCTAGATGGTTTTTGGAGTTGCAAGCCTTTAACTTTATCGTGGAGCACAGGTCCGGGAAATCCCATTGGAATGTCGATGCCCTGTCCAGGAGGGATGCATGCTGGTTGATCGACAGCCTGTCAGCCGGCTATGAGCTTGAGGGGGGTGGTATGTGGCAACCCGGGGGCCAGCAGGGAGCTACAAAGGAAGGAGCAGGACCTTGGTCAGCTCCAGAGGGCTAGAGAGGCCAAGGTGAGTCAGCACCATGGACAGTTCTACAGGCACCAACTGGGGCTGCGATTCAACACCAATACTACCAAGTCCAGGTGCTGCAACCAATTAGCACCTGGAATTGGTCCCACCTGTCCCTCATTACCCCAAATGGGTATAAGTAGAGGTGCAGTCACTCGGACGCTTGGGCAGACAGGCAGAGGGTATGCCTAGACCTCAGAAGAACCGGAGTGAGAATGATGAGCACCTCGATCAGACGACAAAGAAGATACTAGGCAATGTTTGACTCACCTGTCTCTCTCTCTATTCCTTTTCTTTGCCCTCAAAGGAAGAGGACCCATTCCCGGGCAGCATGCCACAGGCGGTCCGAGGAGCCGCCAAGGAGGACACAGTGACCTGAGAGGCCTTTAGTTGGATTTCTCCCCTCCCCGTTCCCCCAACCTTTATTAAAGAACAACTTTTGTTTGAGCACCACAAAACGGTCTCCCGCTGTGTTATTTTATTGTGAGTTTCACCTCTGACTCCCCTAGGCTGCCACAGTATATAGCTATGAGACATTAAGAGTGACTAGCCAATTTCCTTCACTAATAACTGATATACGTTTTAGTTTCATTAGAAAATCAGTGGTGTCTTTTAAATAAGATGGCAACTGTTTGACTAATGGATAAATGTGAAGTCCACATAACCAGACACTTTTTCTGTTTCTGAAACGATGGGTCTTAATGGAGGGTCTGTGGTTGATTTGTGAACCTCAAACAGACCATAAAGGGTCGAAACTGTAGGTTTTGGGACAGAAAGATATTTAAATTCCTGTTCTGTCTACCATTTATTTTGTAGTCCTTTATCGAGGACTTTATTTTATAGTTGGTAGGATTGAAATCTTCTTGTAACATTTATCATGCAACATACTATTATTTTTTCAATTTGCATGTTGGTATTAGAAATCACAATCCCACCTCCCTTATCTGATATCTGTATATTAATTGAGTTGTCATTCGTTAAGTCATCGAGCATTTTCTTAAAACTCCTGGAAAGGTTTTGTTTACGTTGTAAATGTGGACTTTCACTTTGTTTCTTTAGTTGGATGTCAATGACACTTCCTACCAGTCTGCAAAATGTACTAACTGATGGGTTATTTACAAAAGGAATGAAAGTACTGTGTAGTACCCACAGACTGTGCCAAAGACCAATTTTCTGCCTGTTACTCAAACCTGTGCCCTGAAGGAGCCCAGAAGAAAGCGTGAAATCCTGTGTGTATTTATAGAGTAAAACATTGGCCGCCCCCCCACCAACCAGAACCATACCATGAATCATTGATGTTCTCTCTTCTTGAGCTGTTCTGGTTGGCAGGTGTGTCGCTAAACGTGTGTCTATTCCTTCCTTCCCCTCTGTGAAGCAGTAGACTGGAAGTGTCAGGATGGGAGCTCGCGTCGATTTAAAGATTTAGTGTCTGCAAGCTGTTAGGTGGGGAAAAAGTTCCATTGATCTTTGCAGACGCAGCGCAGGGGAACAGACAGTGGTGCGAGGGCTAATTTGATTCCACATTGTCACACCCAATCACACCCTGTCACAGGGTAACGCACCTGGATGTTCCTGATGTGGTCCCATATCTGCACAATCAATTGCCTGATTCTCCCAACCTAATCTGAGCCTACTGGAAGTCACAGCCTAAACGTACGTCAGTGGACGGTAGTTAGGAGCTTTCTGCTGCCAACTAGCTACCCGTCTCTGCATACCCTGTTCTCTCTCTCTCCTCCTCCATTCTCCCTGCTTTCTTTGTGCTTTTTCTTGAGCTATCTGTTGTTGCTGGTTGGATGTGTCAGTGACGTGTTGAAAAACCTTGTGGTCTCGTTTTAACCGCTGTCATGCAGCAGCATGATCCCCTAGGTGTAGGAGTCCATCTGATTGGACAGACTCTGAGAAAACTGTGGTTTTAATAGAAGTGTGCAGTGAGTGGGTGGCTGGATGCTGCATGGTGTGATGTGGTAAGAGAATTGGGGACAGTGGGTTGTGGCAGATAGCAGATGTGTCCTGTCCCATGTCAGCTGCTCTGTCCCCCCAGCATCCTGACAGCTTCTCCCATGAAATCCACAGACACACTAGGGCAAAGGGTCCTAGGCACAGTCAGGGAATCAATCACCCGTGACACAGGCCACTCGCCCGCCCGCTGCAGACACACACAGAGGGCTGCGGACAATCATGTGTTCTCTCTCTTAAGCACACAGAAGAAAATATGTCATAAATATGCACCCACTCATATGCATGCACCTGCAAAACTAATGTCTCTTTCTTTCTTTCTCATATGCCAGTTTTCATAGTTGTTAATTATGATTTTCTCTATTCCCCATTTTGTTGTTCACTCAAATTCAGTATCTACTGTCAGTTAACTGTGTCTCCCTGAATTCTGTGGCTGAAGCAAGTTCTCATGGCTCTCTGTTTATCTTGTTAGTCTAGTCAATATTTGAAAAAACAATACTGTCTGTGAATCATTCCACTGCACCTGGGCTGACTGTCCCCCCCTACCTCCTTCTCCACCCGTCCCTCCCCTCCAGGATCCTGCAGCAGCAGAATGAAGACCTGCGCCGGCGGCTCTCCCACACCACCCACAAGATGGAGGCCATCGAGACTGAGTTTGAGACCAGCCGCCACTACATGCAGGAGGAGATGGGTCGCACGCGCGACGACCTGGAAAAGATGAGAGACAAGTTCCGCAGGTGACGAGTTCAACCTCCCTCATTTCCTGAGCCAATTGTCAATGTTATGTGAAGCACTCTCACTATCTCGTAACACAGATAATATTCCCTTCCCTTACACCGCACACTGTGCTCACTCACTTCCTTTTGTTTTGTTAAGTTTCTGCCACATGGAACATGATTATACCAAACATTAGGAACACCCCCCCTAAGTTGGCTGGATGTTCTTTGGGTGGTGGCCCATTCTTGATACACACGGGAAACTGTTGAGCTTGAAAAACCCAGCAGTGTTGCAGTTCTTGACACAAACCGGTGTGTCTGGCACCTACTACCATACCCCGTTCAAAGGAACTGAAATATTTTGTCTTGCCCATTCACCCTCTGAATGGCACACATACACAATCCATGTCTCAATTGTCTCAAGGCTTAAAAATCATTTAACCTGTCTCCTCCTCTTCATCTACACTGATTGAAGTGGATTTAACAAGTGACATCAATAAGGGATCATAGATTTCACTTGGATTCACCTGGTCAGTCTATGTCATGGAAAGAGTTCTTAATGTTTTGTATACTCAGTGTATAATCTATATTTCATAACGTTGTTGTTCAATCAGAGGATGTTGCCCCAGGGCTCTTCTGTGCCCCACCACACGTTCTCTGTCAGCCCTAGTTGGTGATAACATCAGGCCTTCCTTGACAATACATGGCCACCAGTCTTTCAGAACCTGATTAAAAGCAAAGGTTTCTCCTGCAGATTATTATTCTTGTTTGCTGTGTTTGCTTTCCCTGGCAGTACACCTGCAACCCACCTCCCAGCTCTTGATTAAGAAATCAATCTTTACACATCTGCTTGTCAATCAAGTTAATTCTGAAGTAAAAGGCAAGCCAAGTCCCATCTGTGTACAACTTGTAGCTTGTAACACATATAACAACAGATGAAATAAATGAAGTAAAGTATGATGAGCGAGGGGAAGCGAACGATGCATAATTATGTAATCACCAATTGTGAATGAAGAACAGGTTGGGCCATTCTATATTGATCTATTCTAATTTGTATCCCTATATCAGTCCATCGAATCCAAGCAGTTTTATCAGTCTACTCTGGCCTACTTGGATTACGTAATTTACAATGACAAGAAGACCAAGACGAACGGATGCACATGCTGCATTAGCGTTGCTACAAAATCTGACTGAAACCTACTGATGGTGGGGAAGAAATGAATCATGACATCTCTGACGATTCTTCTTCTGATTCTTCTGATTCTGAGAGCGTGCCTGTGCCACCACCAAATGAAACGGTGAGAGGAAAGAGGAAGAGACTGCACCGTTGGATAGAACAAGCCAGTGACAATGCCACGGGCCAATTATCAGCACAAAATGTCATCACTGAAAGAGCAGGACCTACATCTCAAGCAAATAACATCAGCAATGCACTCAGCAGCTTTCGTTGTTTATGTGACATGAGCTGACAATAATTGACTATTATTATTCATAATAATGCCATTAGTGCTTTTGTACTGATTTTCACTTTTATCAAGCACACTTGGCATTTATGTTGTTTAAGCTACTGATGTTTTCATCGTTTGGCCGCGCATCTTACTGACCGTGCGTGTTGGTGGTTGGAGTATTTTTTTCCATTTTTTGTATAAGAAATAAGCTGTTACCTTGTTCCAACACATTTGTTCTGTTTCATAGTTGTAACAAAGGCACTCCACTAATAAAGTGCATTCAACACACAATTTTTTTTTTTTACATAGTCTACAGTAACAAAAATTTATAAAAATGGTTTTGTATTCTGTTACCTAAGACATTCATAAGCACAACCAAATGATTATTTTTGCTATAGCATATATTAAATGTATTAATAACACTGTTAGAATTTTGCAGTCAGAATGACTGCTCATTAGGTCGAAGGGGGGTCCCTCAAGGCCCAACGATTATTGTGTTAATGGCAGGTTAATAAAAAAAAGGCTACAAAATGACGTGCGTGTACTGGTGGGGGGTATGCCTAATCCATCTTTTAATGAGACAAGAAACTGTCTCGCTTTAATGAGATTGTAAAGCTAATGTCATTATGAAGTGACATGGTAATGTTCAATGAGGTTCCCACCACCACACTTAGAAGGGTTCAAGGCTGACCTTTTTAACAAGGAGCGGGTGTGCGCCTTGTGGTGGATACTTTAATCAATAATGAGGAGAGACAAGGTCAATCACCAATCAGAATATTAACTTTATTAAAAACGTATCGATAAGGGAGCTGGTCACAATATCCACACCAAAGTGAGTAGAGTGAGAGCCCACTGAGTGGAGTGAGCCTCAGGGTTATATACTGTCTCAGAATAGGTGCAACATCAGAGATTACGTACAATGGTTCCAAACTCTAATCCCACACATCCTGTGCCAGACCTTGGCCCCAAATACAAAGAACGTGTTGTTTTGTTCAGTACTAAGAACTTTAAAAGGACATTTATTGTTACTTAGTCTCCACCTTGCTAAAAAGTGAACCAGGGGAGAGAACAATCTCCCCCAAGGCCCAAGGAGGGGGTGACTGGCACACAAACATTGTGGAGACAAGTGATTGGTTCCCATTACTCACGCCATCCCTTCACATGGTTTGCAATAGGTAAAGACACATATTCACATATGGAAACAATGTTTCCTTCTGACCTCCTTTGCCCTATTCTCTTTCTGATATTCTGCGTAGCAACAAGGACATGTGATAGACAAGCCTGACTTCTCCCCAGGTGACTGAGGCCTAAATGAGGGAGGAAGTGCAGCTGCCCACACCAGAGTCCGAAAGGAGACATTCTAATAACAAGAGTTCAACAGTTCAATCATATAAGCATATTCTGCAGATAAGACATCTTAATTATCTATGTTACTTAGCTAATTCTGATTTCTCCACCACAGCCTAAATTGAAAAATGTAGGTGCACACAATGAAATGTAGGAGCACAATGAAAAATAGTTGAGGTAATAAAGCTAGAATCTTTAATTTTTGCGGGTAAACATAACTTTGCGGCACACATTTCCCGATCTGGTGTCGGGTGATAATGTTTGCCATTTTGTTTCTTAAGCACAAGATGTCTATTAAATCGTGAAATATGTTGCCACCATTTGAATTATTTTCCAATAAATGTCCCATATCTTTCTTTATATGTAAATGTACCATTTCATTTTTATCTTGCGGACAATATGTATATGGGAAAACAGCTTTGTCATTTACTGTTCATATGCATATAGAAATGGTTTTGCTCTGGGGTTAAGTAATGTTAAGAAAACACATGGCTGCTTATTTCAAATCCCCTGTGTGTGTGTGGGGGGGAATTCAAAAGCAATCATCCCAGTTTATCTCCAATCAAGAGGCATCTCTTCCTGTTTTTCAGTCCGAGCAGCCAGTCACTTTCAATTATCCCTGCAGTGTTTCCATCATAAATCGGAGCATGCGGGATACGCTGGTCCATCTGCGTGTCCCTACTAGATGATCACACATATCAATGTAGCCTCAGCAAAGATAATGGTTAAATTGGATTACCGTTGTTTAATGTGAGTGCTCCACTCCTATGTCCTATCTGATTATGTTCCAGGATTCTTCCGATAGCATTGAGGAGTACACCACATCAGTCACTGGCTTCATCAATAAGTGCGTCGATGACGTCGTCCCCACAGTGACCGTACGTACATACCCCAACCAGAAGCCATGGATTAGAGGCAACATCCTCACTGAGCTAAAGGGTAGAGCTTCCGCTTTTAAGGAGCGGGACTCTAACCCAGACGCTTATAAGAAATCCCGCTATGCCCTCCGATGAACCATCAAACAGGCAAAGAGTCAATACAGGACTAAGATTGAATCGTACTACACCAGCTCTGACGCTTGTCGGATGTGGCAGGGCTTGAAAACTATTACAGACTACAAAGGGAAGCACAGCCACGAGCTGCCCAGTGACACAAGCCTACCAGACGAGTTAAATAAATTATATGCTCGCTTCAAGGCAAGCAACACTGAAGCATGCATGAGAGCATCAGCTGTTCCGGATGACTATGTGATCACGCTCTCCGTAGCCGATGTGAGTAAGACTTTTAAGCAGGTCAACATTCACAAGGCCGCAGGGCCAGACGGATTACCATGACATGTACTCGGAGCATGCGCTGACCAACTGGCAAGTGTCTTCACTGACATTTTCAACATGTCCCTGGCTGAGTCTGTAATATCAACATGTTTCAAGCAGACCACCATAGTCCCTGTGCCCAAGAACACTAAGATAACCTGCCTAAATGACTACCTGGTCTGTAGCCATAAAGTGCTTTGAAAGGCAACACCATCATCCCAGAAACCCTAGACCCACTCCAATTTGCATACCACCCCAACAGATCCACAGATGATGCAATCTCTATTGCACTCCACACTGCCCTTTCCCACCTGGACAAGAGGATCACCTACGTGAGAATGCTATTCATTGACTACAGCTCAGTGTTCAACACCATAGTGCCCTCAAAGCTCATCACTAAGCTAAGGACCCTGGGACTAAACACCTCCCTCTGCAACTGGATCCTGGACTTCCTGACGGGCCGCCCCCAGGTGGTAATGGTAGGTAACAACACATCTGCCACGCTGATCCTCAACACGGGGGCCCCTCAGGGGTGCGTGCTCAGTCCCCTCCTGTACTCCCTGTTCACCCATGATTGCATGGCCAGGCACGACTCCAACACCATCATTAAGTTTGCCGACGACACAACAGTGGTAGGCCTGATCACTGACAACGATGAGACAGCCTATAGGAAGGATGTCAGAGACCTGGCCGTGTGGTGCCAGGATAACAACCTCTCCCTCAACGTGATCAAGACAAAGGAGATGATTGTGGACTACAGGAAAAAAAAAAGAGGACTGAGCACGCCCCCATTCTCATCAACGGGGCTGTAGTGGAACAGGTTGATAGTTTCAAGTTCCTTGGTGTCCACATCATCAACAAACTATCATGGTCCAAACACACCAAGACAGTCGTGAAGAGGGCTGAAGAGGGCACGTCAAAGCCTATTCCCCCTCAGGAGACTGAATAGATATGGCATGGGTCCTCAGATCCTCAAAAAGTTATATAGCTGCACCATCGAGAGCATCCTGACTGGTTGCATCACTGCCTGGTATGGCAACTGCTCGGCCTACGATCGCAATGCACTACAGAGGGTAGTGCGTACGGCCCAGTACATCACTAGGGCCAAGCTTCTTGCCATCCAGAACCTCTATACCAGGTGGTGTCAGAGGAAGGCCCTAAAAATGGTCAAAGACCAGCCACCCTAGTCATAGACTGTTCTCTCTGCTAATCATGGCTACCCAGACTATTTGCATTGCCCCCCCTATAATTTTGTATTTATCTATTTATTTAGTTTACCCAACCCAGGAGCAGCCTTCACATGTGACTTACTCTCTGAGGACTTGATTTAATTTGTTTACGGCAGCCAGACTATTCAATCCGACTTCTTGGTGGAGACATAAAGTGACTCTAATTGTTCTGCCTATTTTTTGAATTCCATCAGCTCTAAATCAAATTAATCACTATCCTCTGAACACTGAAATGCAGCGGGAGTTTACCACTGTGGTCTCTGTGGGAATCAGTGAGCTTTGCTCAAATGTGTTTATGAATTTTTGATTGGGACAAAGAGACCGAAAATCATCGGTGGTGATTTGCAGTGAACACTTTTTGATTAGTGAGGAATGAGAAGGATGTGCCAGAGGGTAATAAGAAATGCTGGTGTTACTGGGAGGGAAATATGTAGGTCAAAGCCAGGTGTTTTGTAGTATGAATCCAATTGATACGCAATGGTAGCGCTGATACACACTGGACACTGCAATAACTTTAGTGTCATTGCATTAGGGTTGTAATCAGGGCAAGGTTACACCAGTGTGTGTGTCCTTATGCAATATTGTTAGATTGATGAATCAATCACTTGGCCAGTTGACCTGGCCCGGGAGAGGCAGTTGTTGTAACATGTCCACATCTGCATGGCAAAATGAGCACACAGGGCAGAGAGAGGAGATGAGACTAACAGGCTAGAGGCCATGGTGCACTGTGCAGACCATACTACCGGGGAAAGGATCACAAGCTGCTAGACTGTGGCCTTGTAATCCGCTCTCAATGGAAAGGGTGATCATTGGTGTGCTTTTTTTGACACTTCTATTGGATTTCAGATGTTGGTTTTTCAGTCATAGTCCTGCATCATATGCTCTGGGGGTTCTGTGAGATGGGGTTTGAACCATACAAAGGTGAACAAAGGCAAAATGACTAATATAACAATGGACATAGAGACGTGATTAGAAATTACCGGTACTGAAAAATTTGCAGGTTGGTATTTATTGTCTTGAATCTTGCCCTGGAGGCAGCTCTGCAGTGTGGTCACTAGCTGGCACAGCCACAAAGTCATAATATCTGATTTGAAACCTAACCTTAACCACACTGCTAACCGTAATGCCTAACCCTTAGCCAATTTTGACTTTGCAGCTGGCCCATCTAGCGGAAACCGCTCAGTTCTACTTACAGGGCAAGATTCATGACGATAAACGTCAACCTGCGGAAGATTCATTACACCTTTCAAATACTGATTTTCTAACATTTTTCTTTGGGTTTCTTTGTTCAAAAAGTTTCACAGGGAGTTGACTTGCACGTAGTTTCTCATGAGTCACACTCACTGAAAATATTTCACTGAAAGCTTACAGTGCGGTGTGCTTTGGTGCCCAGAACTTCCTGATTCCCACACCTCATTACTGTTGCTCACCATTACACATTGATGATGATTATGATAATGGTGGTGCACAATCAGGGGCTGTAAGCTATTTGTATAGAACAGGAACATCAATACCTGTACAGTACATGACTGCAGGGCCCATCTCATACATTTAAAAGCAAAGCTATGTGTAAAATTGGTATGTTGCCATTTTAGCGCTTTGAATTTCCTCTGCATCATAATGCATTTACATAAAATCCACAACCTCTCATTTCAGAGTGGAATTTATCTAGCCAATTTAGGAGGCAGTGAATACAGTGGGAAAGTAATTGCTATTGGCCCTATTGAAATGGGTTTAGTTCAGACTCCTCTCTCCCCTTTCCTCCCATCTCTTGTAATTTGTGCCGAATGTCTAACCTGTTGAAAAACGTCACGAGCAAAACTCTGATGGCTTCATTAAGTGCTCTGAGAAGATTCATACCACTCTGCTGTTGAATACAAATGGAAATAAACTGAACTAAATGTACGGATGTGACTGCTAAAAGAACAGTATGCATACTTTTACTTCAGGACGTGCCCGTTTTCTGGTGCCTTATTGCGGCAATAACTCTGGTCTATACGGCCAGTATTTTACATTTATTTGACAACCAGTCTGAGACGACGCACATGAGAAGACAACCGCATCATCTGAACTATGATAGGAGGTAATTGCATAAAAATAAAAATAAAGCTGAAGTGGTTGAGTTGTTCTTAATGCAGTGTTACGTTCTGTACCAGTGGCCTCATCTCAGTCTGCAGCATAGCATCTGTGGATTTCCAATAACCTTTCTATCTGGATGGGCTCAGCTCTGTAGGCACTGCACTATTAACTGAGACACATTCTGTTTTCTGCTCTCTGCTCCACAGACTGCAGAACAGCTACACTGCCTCCCAGCGGGCCAACCAGGACCTGGAGGAGAAGCTTCATGCCCTGGTAACGTTTCAACTCTTTCAACTGCCCTCAGAGCTTATCTATAGGTGTTCATTGGACAACACACATTTCATGTACTTCTAGTGACTACTTTTGAAAGGAAACCTTTACGCACAACTTGTACCATAAAGTTAAAGGGGCAATCTGCAGTTGCTACATAAATTTTTGGACTTTTGAATTAATATAGATGTAGTTGCTACATACATTTTTGGTCTTATGAATTAATTATATGTACCCATTGATTCTTTAAGAATATAACTTATAAATGCCTCATTAGCTTAGTTCAACTGTCATACCCCATCAGAACCCAAAATATATGTTTGCATTACTCCAATGTTTGTAAACAAAGTAAATGTAAACAAACAATATAGGCTCAAAACATCGTTAACCTCTTAAAGATCGGGACCCTTTTTTTCAATTTTCGCCTAAAATGACATACCCAAATCTAACTGCCTGTAGCAAGGATATGCATATTCTTGATACCATTTGAAAGGAAACACTTTGAAGTTTGTGGAAATTTGAAATTAATGTAAGAGAATATAACACATTAGATCTGGTATAAGATAATACAAACAAAAAAACATGTGTTTTCTATTTATTTTTTTGTTCCATCATCTTTGAAATGCAAGAAAAAGGCCACAATATATTATTGCAGTTTAGGCGCAATTTAGATTTTGGCCACTAGAATGGCAGCAGTGTGTGTGCAAAGTTTCAGTTTGATCCAGTGAAGCATTGCAAAACTGGACTATTTTGTATGAAGTCTGCCCAAACGTGCCGAATTGGTCAATTTATACATTTTCAAGTACATAAATATAGAGAACATACAAAAATTATATGGTAGTACAAAATGTAAGTTTACACATTCCCAGGAATGTCATACATGATGGATCATTAGCTTATACACTAACTTTCACACATCTAGATGGCCGGCGGGGTGGGTGTGGAGTCAGAGACAGCAGGGGTTCAAACTTTAGAACCCAGTTCCTACATTTGAATATAAAAATGGATTTGATCAAACAAAACTATGCTACATTTTATCTCTGGGACCCTTAGGATGACAAATCAGAGCAAGATTACTGGATGTAAGTACATTATTTACCTTCAGAGGTGAGTGTATCAAACCAGTTGCTGTGATACGTTTTTTGTTGTTGTGCACTCTCCTCAAACAATAGCATGGTATTTTACACTGTAATAGCTACTGTAAATTGGACAGTGCAGTTAGATTAACAATAATTAAGTTAATTAAGTTTTCTGCCCATATAAGACATGTCTATGTCCTGGAAAGTTCCCTGTTACTTACAACAGTCATGCTAATCACATTAGCGCACGTTAGCGCAACTGTCCTGTATACGGGACACCGGTCCCGTAGAGGTTAAACTACATTTTTGATATCATGGATGGTCAGTCCTTGCATCCATAGCTCTGTCTATGAATTTGAGTGGTTACATTGCTCCAGCCCCATCCCTCAGCTTTTTACCGAACAGGGAAATGGCTTTGTAATTGTTTAAACTGCTGTTTGATCCTTTAATTATTTAATCTCAAATTAACTTTCACTCCAATTTTCAAAATATTACTTTTCCTTTTGATCTTTCCCTGGTCAAACGTATTATAGATTTGCAAACACTACAACTTCCAATTGCAGGTTTCTATGTCACTGAGTTTCCCAGTATACCAGGTCAGTGGATCTATTCTGTATTGGGGTAGAGTCTCTCCCATACAGCTGTGTGTGTGTATTTTCTAAAGTGCACTCTCATTATCCCACACCTGTCAGCCATTTTTTTTTGGGGGGGGGGGAGGTTCTGTGGTACAGAGTGCAGCTAGGGAATTGACTAAATAGAAAGGCCAAATCATTCTATCACCCATGTCTCTGCTAGGCCCCCTGGGAGATGGGAAGGTCCACAACGCTGCTATTCCCTGTGGCAGCACGCCAGGAAAACCTGTGTGTGTGCGCACGCTCCAAACCCACCACAAGTGACAACTATGGAATTTATGTGTAAAAAGAGGGACAGTTGTACATATTCCCACAATGGCAAATCCCAGACTGTCCCTTTTAAAACATGGCTAACTATGTATGATGCTTGATATAGGTTTATCGGAAGATCACAATATGACTCGCCAACCATACATAACAACCGTGAATTCACATCATCATTGTTTCTCCACTAACATCAATCATGTATTAAATATCAGAACATAAAGTATGCATCGATGTTAGATGTGCTCTATATGTGCGCTGCAGTCCCCACATGTCTGATGGTTGTTTGATTAGCCTCTCAATTAAATGTAAATGTGCTTTATTGCGATGACATATTGATACATATTGCCAAAGCACAATGTTACAATAAACAGGTTATGGAAATCAACAGAATAATAGTAACAATGTTAAATGGGGGTGTACTCTCTGTGTGTATATGTCGGTGGTATGTGTATGTGTGTGCATACTTTATGTACATTCTTTCCAATCACATTGTCAAAGGAAACGTGCCCCCTGGCCCAATATTGAGTTCCCATCAAATGTAAATGGTCTGTCAGAATAGTTATATTTACAGTGCCTTCAGAAAGTATTCGCACCACTTGACTTGTTCAACATTTTGTTGTGTTGCAGCCTGAATTTAAAATGGATTACATTTAGATTTTTTGTCACTGGCCTACACACAATAATACCCCACAATGTCAAATAATTGAATTATGTTTTTAGAATACTAAATGTTCTAATTAATACAAAATGAAGAGCTGAAATGTTTTGAGTCAATAAGTATTCAACCCCTTTGTTATGGCAAGCCTAAATGTTGTTCCCTCTAAGCTTTGTGCGTGCGTGCCGCGCGCTTCCTCCAGGACTTTCGCTCAGAAGAAATGCCAATGCCGCGCAGAGACGCAAGAGATTGAACTTCACTGAGTTCGCCCCATTAATTTGCACTATAGAGATCAACTTTTTTTCTGTGATCGAATCAACATTAGATCATTACATTCGGAAAGTATTCAGACCCCTTTACTTTTTCCACATTTTGTTACGTTACAACCTTATTCTAAAATGGATTAAATAAATACAAATCCTCATCAATCTACACACAATACCCCATAATGGCAAAGTGAAAACAGGTTTTTAGAAATTTCTGCAAATGTATTAAAAATAAAAAACCGATACCTTATTTACATAGGTATTCAGACCCTTTGCTATGAGACTCGAAATTGAGCTCAGGTGCATCCTGTTTCCATTGATCATCCTTGAGATGTTTCTACAACTTGATTGGAGTCTACCTGTGGTAAATTCAATTGATTGGACATGATTTGGAAAGGCACACACCTGTCTATATAAGGTCCCACTGTTGACAGTGCATGTCAGAGCAACAAACAAAAAAATTATGTACGTAGACAGGATTGTGTCGAGGCACAGATCTGGGGAAAGGTACCAACACATTTCTGCAGCATTGAAGGTCCCCAAGAACACAGTGGCCTACATCATTCTTAAATGGAAGAAGTTTGGAACCACCAAGACTCTTCCTAGAGCTAGCTGCATGGCCAGCCTGAGCAATTGGGGGAGAAGGGCCTTGGTCAGGGAGGTGATCAAGAACCCGATGGTCACTCTGACAGAGCTCCAGAGTTCCTCTGTGGAGATGGGAGAACCTTCCAGAAGGACAACCATCACTGCAGCACTCCACCAATCAGGCCTTTATGGTGGCCAGACGGAAGCCACTCCTCAGTAAAAGGCACATGACAGCCCGCTAAAGGACTCTCAGACCATGAGAAACAACATTCTGTGGTCTGATGAAACCAAGGTTGAACTCTTTGGCCAGAATGCCAAGCGTCACGTCTGGAGGAAACCTGGCATCATCCCTACGGTGAAGCATGGTGGTGGCAGCATCATGCTGTGGGGATGTTTTTCAGCGGCAGGGACTGGGAGACTAGTCAGGATCGAGGGAAAGATGAACGGAGATCCTTGATGAAAACCTGTTCCAGAGCGCTCAGGACCTCAGACTGGGGCGAAGGTTCACCTTCCAACAGGACAACGACCCTAAGTCTCTGAATGTCCTTGAGTGGCCCAGCCAGAGCCCGGACTTGAACCTGACGAAACATCTCTGGAGAGACCTGAAAATAGCTGTGTAGCGACGCTCCCCATCCAACCTGACAGAGCTTGAAAGGATCTGCAGAGAAGAATGGGAGAAACTCCCCAAATACAGGTGTGCCAAGCTTGTAGCGTCATACCCAAGAAGACTTGAGGCTGTAATCGTTGCCAAAGGTGTTTCAACAAAGTACTGAGTAAAGGGTCTGAATACTTATATAAATGTGATATTAAAGTTTTGCAAAAAAATCTAAAAACCAGTTTTTGCTTCGTCATTATGGGATAAGGTGTGTAGACTGATGAGGAACAAAAACAATTAAATCAATTTTAGAATAAGGCTGTAACGTAACAAAATGTGGAAAAAGACAAGGGGTCTGAATACTTTCCGAATGCACTGGAGTATCTTACCAAGACGACATTGAATGTTCCTGAGTGGCCTAGTTACACTTTTGACTTAAATCGACTTGAAAATCTATGCCATGACTTGAAAATGGCTGTCTAGCAATGACCAACAACTTCACAGAGCTTGAAGAATTTAAAAAAGAATAATGTGCAAATGCTGTACAATCTAGGTGTGCACACAAATCGTCGGTCCTTGTCACAGATGGGCTATTCCAGCAGACGACCACACAAGGTTCCACTCTTATCAGCATGAGTCCATGGCTCCGTCCTGCTTGGTGTCAACCGTACAGGCTGGTGGCAGTGGTGTAATGGTGTGGGGAATGTTTTCCTGGCGCACATTAGGTCACTTGATACCAATTGTGCAACGTTTCCATGTCAGGCTGTTCTGGAGGCAAAGGAGGGTTTGGCCCGGTACAAGATGGGTGTACCTAATAAACTGGCAACTGAGTGAATATAGTTGTGATCCTTTGCTGGTGGCTGTAGTACAGTCCCCTGTCCCCTCTGATAGCTGTGTGACAATCAAAGTCAAGCTGCACTGTGTTACTAGGGAAAGACAGAAACTATGTTGCTGTGTAACTGCCAACTCTGCATGGCAAGTGATCTGAACACAACTACAAGCAGTCTCCCTTGACTGCCCGTTACCCACAGGCTAGCCCTCCCAGACTGGATTCACAGCACATAGGCCTATTTACTGTCGAATTATCTACAAACATTCTACTGTCTGATTTTAGTCCAGCCCTGTTGTCGGTGTAGAGGAGGTAGCTTTAGCAAAATAGATGAGAGGATGGATGGGCTGGTAATCTCTTTTCACTGGCCAGAGGATTACTCTGCCCAAAACATGCTCTGTCCTCACACTCACCCAGTCAGAGGCGGCCTTTAGCCATACACAGTAGGGATGGGCATTTAAAAGAATGTCTGTGTTTTGAGTACTTTCATTAAAATAATTTTGAGTACTCGCATCTTAGCGTGAAACGGGGCTGAAGGGAAAAAGTTGGCAGTAATTGTTCCAATTACTGGTTGTTCTGATACACAACTGAAAACAAAACATAACATATTTTCAAAGCATTTGACATACTCCAGACAATAAACACAACTTAGTTAGACATTTTGTCAGTGCTTATAAATTTAACTAGCAAAATTGTTGCATTTGTAAATTGAGTATTCAATTATAAGTAAACAAATTACAAACCTTGAATCGAGTACTCGCGGCCACCGCTAGTACACATCTCTCAAATCCTCCTTCCTCATCCTTGGGGATTCCATTATTTTTGTGTTAAGCCTAAATGTGTGATATTTCCCAGTTCTCTTTAGAGTTCTATTATGAGTTTATTGATAGTGTAAGTTGGGAATAAGCCTATGGACCACTGTCGAACAGTTGTGGCTTAAATTGCATGCCTGTTTCAACATATTCTGACGTGTTGCGTTAGAGGAGTTCGCGATCAGAAACCTTATTAACCGATGAAGCACTGGAGATCTTGCTAAGTGTGTAAAAGAAGAGACCAAAATGTTCTGACTTGTTGTCTTCGTTCTCACCATCCGTCTGTCTTATTTCTTCTTTCTTTTCTTTCTCTCATTCTCTTCCTCTCTCCTCATGCTGCTGCTTCGTGACGGGCTGTCTCATCAGGCTGCTATCAGTCAAACCTGGGTCTACGCAGTTGCGTTATCATTATTTATCTCTCCCGTCTACCTCCCCCCATCACCCTCCTCCTCCCCACGCTTATCATTTATTACTGTTGTCGTTTTCATTAATGCTCTGCTTGTTGTCTCTGAATTAGGACGTCTCTCCATCCTCCTGTCTTGTCCTGGCAAACTGCTCTAGATGTCCCGCAGTAGATCATCCTGTCTAATGTAGCTCTGCTATGGCCCTTTGCATGGGGGTTGGGGTTGGGGTTGGGCATGAGGTGTTGGGGGGAAATAATGTGTTTCTCTAGGTGTGCCTAGTGATTCAAACTTTAGTTTTCTAGTCTCAAGTCCCCCACCTCTCTATATATCCCCTTTTGAGTTACCGTAGGCTTGTTATGCGCTGCAGCACAAGTGCTGTAGTAGAGATCACTTAGGTGTTTTATGGCCGTGTCTTTGCCCAGTTGAGCTTGCGTCTCTGCATCACAATGAGGGGCTGACTGGCTTTTTTTCTTTCAGCCTCTTCAGTTGCGAATATACTGTACAGATAATTGGTTCATTTTTGACATGGCAAGCAATGGAGCAGGAGCTACAGTCTGGGTCTCATTCTGTGTATATGTCTCTCAGTAACTCCCCTTCTCACTGATTCTCTATCCTCTCTTCAAGCAGGTGTGATTTAATGGTAGTGACTATACCTTATCCCTTGGTGAGGATTGGATCTGAAACAACCGGACAGAGCTCCTAAGTGCTCACTGCCGTGCCGGCTTCAGTTAACATCCAGTAAATTGACAATATGTCAGATATAAGCTGCAGGTAGGGCCCCCCGAACAGAATAGCAAGCCTGATCAGGGTGGCGCTCGGCTGGTGGGCTTACAAGGTGTCAGTGCAGGTCCAAGCCACTCGCAGTGGGCTCACTGGAGGCTCTAATGAACCTGTGGTGAATATTAATGCACAATATTGATGTATTCATATTAATGTACAATCTGGACCTGCGCTCACTTACTAACACAAACACACTACACACACACAGGAGTCACAGAATCTGGATCCGCACTCTTAATTGGTTTGGAAGTTCTCCAGCTCAGGGGTTTGGGGATTATTTGCTGCGAGAGAATGTTCAGAAGCCCAGAGAAAACCGGCGTTTGTTTTTCCAATTTTAAATAGGGAACTCTTCTGTTGTTAAAACTCAACTTGACAGGTATTGCACGTATAGTGTGAGGTCCCTACTGTACCAAGCACAATTTGTAGGCTAAATCTTACTTAAAAGCATAGTCACCACAGCCACTGACGACCACAGGCTATTCCTGTGGTACATCTGAAATCAGAGACATCTTTTTATATTAGAGAATCCCTTAAATCCTGATATAATAATATCAGGATAATCAGAAAATGTTAGTGCTGAAGCTACAGAGTATTTTATCAACTGTTGCCTGTCATGGCCCTTTACCTGTCATATCACATAACTGTATGATAACTGAAGCGATTCACTGGCCCTCTAAAAATACAATAGCATGTCACCTGCCCAGCTGTTTTCCTAAAGTTATAGGTCGTTTTTTCCCCTAATTAATTGCATGGGTGAGTAGGAGAGGGAGTAACTACATATTATGGGGACTCGGCACAGACTCAGACCCAGAGTCCTTTGAGTTCACACTGTGTTACTTCATAATGTGCTATCGATCTGTTTATGTAGGACATATCCTGTGCCGGTACGGTTTTTGTTTCTCTCTAACCACACTGCTGAGCTGAGTGGATAGCAAAAGCAGCAGCCTCAGTCTCTGTGCTGCTGTGTCAGCTAGCGGAGAGGATGAAGGAGGAGACATGCTTTAACTGTAATCAATGAGGAAATCACTCCCTATGTGTACTTCAGAGGAGGCTGGTGGGAGGAGCCATAGAAGAACAGGCTCATTGTAATGGCTGGAATGGAATAAATAGAACTGAGTCAAACATGTAGTTTCCATATGTTTGGTCTGTTTGAGTCCAGCAGCTAGTGCACTGGCTATGGTTATCCCAATGTGAATGATGCGTGAAGCTGCTCTCTAACATTATGCCTCCCACCACCATTCTCTTTCTACAGCTCCGTAAAGTGGAGAGGGACAAGAAGACCATGGACCTGGAGATAGTGGAGCTCACCAACAAACTCCTGGATGCCAAGAACACCATTGACAAGCTGGAGGAGTTGAACGTGGGTGTTATCTCACTGTCCCTCTTTGAGTTATCACATACCAGATATTAAGTTATGTGTATAATATAGAACCACAGTGTGTGGTAAGATTAAAACATTGAACTGATCAACCACACTGTTCTGAGAATAAAGTGAGTCTGAGTGCTGTATGAGAAATGGCCTTGTTGTTGATCTTGTTGATTCTTCTCCCTGACAGGAGCGCTATCGGCAAGATTGCAATTTGGCTGTGCAGCTGTTGAAGTGCAATAAGTCCCATTTCAGAAACCACAAGTTTGCAGATGTAAGTATAGCTCTGATCGTATAATGGAAATGATTGAGGCTCGTCTATAAAACGCCTTCCACTTGTCACATTGGCATTGTTGGAGCTTGAATGTGTTTTGCACTCCGTAGTGACACTCTTGGATGTGGGAGAGAGAGAGAAAGAGGGGGAGAGCTTTCGCCTGGGTGGTTTTTAAAAAGTCTGCGGAGCTCTTCACTTGTTTTGTCTGACCCTGGCGTCAGAGAGGACTAGGCAAAGAGAGAAACAAAAAGAATCGAAAGAGGGAGAGGATAAAAAAGCTGAGATTTGCCTGGCCGCTTAATCACAGCATGTGTGTGTGTGAGTGTTGGGCATTCAACGCTATGAGGTACATGTGTGTACGATACAGTGCATTCGGAAAGTATTCAGACCCCTTGACTTTTTCCACTTTGTTACATTACAGCCTTATTCACAATACCTATAATGACAAAGCAACAACAGGTTTTTATCAATTATTGCAAATGTATAAAAATTAAACCTTAAATATTAAATTTACATAAGTATTCAGACCCTTTACTCACTACGTTGTTGAAGCACCTTTGGCAGCGATTACAGCCTCAAGTTATCTTGGGTAGGGCGCTACAAGCTTGGCACACCTGTATTTGGGGAGTTTCTCCCATTCTTCTCTGCAGATCCTTTTAAGCTCGTTCAGGTTGAATGGGGAGCGTCGCTGCACAGCTATTTTCAGGTCTCTCCAGAGATGTTCGATCGGGTTCAAGTCCGGGCTCTGGCTGGGCCACTCAAGGACATTCAGAGCCACTCCTGCGTTGTCTTGGCTGTGTGCTTAGGGTCGTTGTCCTGTTGGAAGGTGAACCTTCTCCCCAGTCTGAGGTCCTGAGCGCTCTGGAGCAGGTTTTCATCAAGGATCTCTCTGTACTTTGCTCTGTTCATCTATCCCTCGATCCTGATTAGTCTCCCAGTCCCTGCCGCTGAAAAACATCCCCACAGCATGATGCTGCCAACACCATGCTTCAACATAAGGATGGTGCCAGGTTTCCTCCAGACGTGACGCTTGGCATTCAGGCCAAAGATTTCAACCTAGGTTTCATCAGACCAGAGAATCTTGTTTCTCCTGGTTTGAGAGTCCTTAAGGTGCCTTTTGGCAAACTCCAAACGGGCTGTCATGTGCCTTTTACTGAGGAGTGGCTGCCGTCTGGCCAATCTACCATAAAGGCTTGATTGGTGGAGTGCTGCAGAGATGGTTGTCCTTCTGGAAGGTTCTCCCATCTCCACAGACGAACTCTAGAGCTCTATCAGAGTGACCATCGGGTTCTTGGTCACCTCCCTGACCAAGGCCCTTCTCCCCCGAATGCTCAGTTTGGCCGGGCGGCCAGCTCTAGGAAGAGTCTTGGTGGTTCCAAACTTCTTCCATTTAAGAATGTTGGAGGCCACTGTGTTCTTCGGGACCTTCAATGCTGTAGAAATGTTTTGGTACCCTTCCCTAGATCTGTACCTCGACACAATCCTGTCTCGGAGCTCTACGGACAATGTCTTCAACCTCATGGCTTGGTTTTTGCTCTGACATGCATGGTCAACTGTGGGGCCTTATATAGACAGGTGTGTGCCTTTCCAATCAAGTTGTAGAAACATCTCAAGGATGATCAATGGAAACAAGATGCACCTGAGCTTAATTTCGAGTCTCATAGCAAAGGGTCTGAATACTTATGTAAATAAGGTTTTTCTGGTTTTTTATTTTTATAAATTTGCAAACATTTATTGTCATTATGTGGTATTGTGTGTATATTGAAGAAAAAAAAAATCAATTTTAGAATAAGTCTGTAATGTAAGAAAATGTGGAAAAAGGGAAGGAGTCTGAATAATTTCTGAATGCACTGTAATACTTTCTTAGTCTGCAAGACGCTACAGACGTATTCGTGAGAATTTAACTCGGCCACCTTCCACCGCAGATACAGAAGACTGACATAGGCGGATGTGGTGGATTGAGACGCAGCCCATGCAAAAAAACAGATCTCTACCTTAAACTGACATATTTTCATAGGGATTATGTTACTTAGACTCTTACGGATTTTAATATTCATATTTTAATGTTGAATAAATGAATGTGAAATTGTATTTCAGAATCTAGACATACTCCATATTTGAGAGCACACTATAAGGAGTATAATGACATCAAGATGTTGTCTCTATCATGTATGGTTCATAGGAGGCATGTATAGGTCTAAAAAGGGCCTAAAATTGCCACTTTCATAATTATCAAAAAACAAAACAATGGTTTGTGATACAAATGTAAAAAGCATGTCACACATCCTTCCTCCCAATAAAGTTTCTATGTGAGAATTGCCAGAACAATCTGAGATACCCACAATGTTTTCCACCTACGCTGGCGTGGAATCGCCCCCTAGTTCACAACCTCATTAAACTATAGCTGCTTGCAATGGACAGGAATTTAAACAGCTTTTACTTGTATCTCCTGAGTGGCGCAGTGGTCTAAGGCACTGCATCGCAGTGCTAACTGTGCCACTAGAGATCCTGGTTCGAATCCAGGCTCTGTCGCAGCCGGCCGCGACCGGGAGACTCATGGGCGGCGCACAATTGGCCCAGTGTCGTCCAGGGTAGGGGAGGGAATGGCCGGCAGGGCTGTAGCTCAGTTGATAGAGCATGGCGTTTGCAACGCCAGGGTTGTGGGTTTGATTCCCACGGGGGGCCAGTATAAAAATAATAATAATATTTATTCACTAACTGTAAGTCGCTCTGGATAAGAGCGTCTGCTAAATGACTAAAATGTAAATGTAAATGTCAGAAAACTCCAAGCACCCCTGTCTCTGTTCTCACCTCTGGGTGAGCCACTGAGTTCAACACTGACTTCATCAGAGCCTACTGGATAATCAATACAACAGCCAACAAAGGACTTGAAGTCAGTATAATTAAACAAATCCATCGAAACCAAAGTGTTGTGCTATGAATCCGTCTCTTCGATTAAATGTTTTTCTGAAGTGTAAAATCCATTCGATTCATATTTCTCCCCTAATTTCACTCCCTAAAACTCGATTAAAGAACATGTTTAGCTACGTCCCAATTGTTTTGAACAATGCCATTATGAAGGAGGAGGCTCCTCTGGTCATCACTTCCATAACCAACAAATGTTTTACTGAGTACGTTTACATACACACTAATAATTAGATATTAAATGGATTATGGCAGTAGGCAGATTATGCAATAATCATGTAAACACCTTACTCTGCTTATCTAAATCGACGTAAGGTCAAAATCGAAGTAAGCGTACGCTGATTAACACACCTGGTTTTCTCAGCAATCTTTCGAATTATTAGGAGATGTAAACACCTTAATCAGCGTTCCAGCTGTGTATTTGATCTGCACATGTGCTAGCACCAGCCCAGCAAGCCTCCCTCTTTAGTGCGAGTTTAGTGAGTTCGGAACAACTGAAACGTACAGTGGGGAGAACAAGTATTTGATACACTGCCGATTTTGCAGGTTTTCCTACCTACAAAGCATGTAGAGGTCTGTAATTGTTATCATAGGTACACTTCAACTGTAAAACAAAAATCCAGAAAATCACATTGTATGATTTTTAAGTAATTAATTTGCATTTTATTGCATGACATAAGTATTTGATACATCAGAAAAGCAGAACTTAATATTTGGTACAGAAACCTTTGTTTGCAATTACAGAGATCATACGTTTCCTGTAGGTCTTGACCAGGTTTGCACACACGGCAGCAGGGATTTTGGCCCACTCCTCCATACAGACCTTCTCCAGATCCTTCAGGTTTCGGGGCTGTCGCTGGGCAATACGGACTTTCAGCTCCCTCCAAAGATTTTCTATTGGGTTCAGGTCTAGAGACTGGCTAGGCCACTCCAGGACCTTGAGATGCTTCTTACGGAGCCACTCCTTCGTGCTGTGTGTTTCGGGTCGTTGTCATGCTGGAAGACCCAGCCACGACCCATCTTCAATGCTCTTACTGAGGGAAGGAGGTTGTTGGCCAAGATCTCGCGATACATGGCCCCATCCATCCTCCCCTCAATACGGTGCAGTCGTCCTGTCCCCTTTGCAGAAAAGCATCCCCAAAGAATGATGTTTCCACCTCCATGCTTCACGGTTGGGATGACGTTCTTGGGGTTGTACTCATCTTTCTTCCTCCAAACACGGCGAGTGGAGTTTAGACCAAAAAGCTCTATTTTTGTCTCATCAGACCACATTACCTTCTCCCATTCCTCCTCTGGATCATCCAGATGGTCATTGGCAAACTTCAGACGGGCCTGGACGTGCGCTGGCTTGAGCAGGGGGACCTTGCGTGTGCTGCAGGATTTTAATCCATGACGGCGTAGTGTGTTACTAATGGTTTTCTTTAAGACTGTGGTCCCAGCTCTCTTCAGGTCATTGACCAGGTCCTGCCGTGTAGTTCTGGGCTGATCCCTCACCTTCCTCATGATCATTGATGCCCCATGAGGTGAGATCTTGCATGGAGCCCCAGGCCGAGGGTGATTGACCGTCATCTTGAACTTCTTCCATTTTCTAATAATTGCGCCAACAGTTGTTGCCTTCTCACCAAGCTGCTTGCCTAATGTCCTGTAGCCCATTCCAGCCTTGTGCAGGTCTACAATTTTATCCCTGATGTCCTTACACAGCTCTCTGGTCTTGGCCATTGTGGAGAGGTTGGAGTCTGTTTGATTGAGTGTGTGGACAGGTGTCTTTTATACAGGTAACGAGTTCAAACAGGTGCAGTTAATACAGGTAACGAGTGGAGAATAGGAGGGCTTCTTAAAGAAAAACTAACAGGTCTGTGAGAGCCGGAATTCTTACTGGTTGGTAGGTGATCAAATACTTATGTCATGCAATAAAATGCAAATGAATTACTTAAAAATCATACAATGTGATTTTCTGGATTTTTGTTTTAGATTCCGTCTCTCACAGTTGAAGTGTACCTATGATAAAAATTACAGACCTCTACATGCTTTGTAAGTAGGAAAACCTGCAAAATCGGCAGTGTATCAAATACTTGTTCTCCCCACTGTATGTATAGGTAAGGTGACTTGGCATCAGGATATATGATAAGAGTAGCAGCAGCGTATATAATGATTGTGTGTGTGTAGAGTCAGTATAAATGTATGTGCATAATGTGTGTGTGAGCAAATTATTAGTGTTCCTGTAGTCCATAATCAGCCAAATTGGAGTGGGTCTAGGGTGTCTGGGATGGTGGAGTTAATGTGTGCCATAACCAGCCTCTCAAAGCACTTAATGATTACAGTTGTGAGTGCTACAAGGTGGTAGTCATTGTGGCATGAAGCCTTAGAGTTTTTGGGAACAGGAATGATGGTGGTCGTCTTAAAACATGTCGGGATTACAGACTGGCGCAAGGAGAGGTTGAAAATGACCGTGAATATTCCTGCCAGCTGTTCTGCGCATGCTCTGAGAACGTGCCCTGGAATACCGTCGGGCGCCACGGCCTTGCAGGTTTTGACCTGATTAAAGACCTTACTCACGTCGGGCTTGGAGAGCGAGACCACCTAGTCCTCTGGGTCAGTGGGGTGGCCCCAACACACAGCACAATGTTGTGGTTGTCGAAGCGTTCGTCTGGTAGAGGGGCATCGTTGTGCAGATCACAGCTTGGTCTTCCTTTGTAATCCGTAAGGGGCTGTAGTCCCTGGCACATGCAGCAGGCATTGGAGCCTGTGCAATATGATTCCACCTTATTCCTATATTGTCCTTTTGTTTATTTGATGACTCTGCGGAGGTCATAGAGGGACTTCTTGTTCCTGTCCTCAGCTGTAGCCTCAAGGTTGTCAGCAATAGCCCTGTGTGCGGTAGCCCTCTCCTTTAGTTTAGCTCTAACCTCCATGTTAATCCAGGGCTTTTGAATGGGGAAGTAGCGAACCTTCACTTTGGGGACAACGCCGCCAATGCATTTCCTAATCAAGCCGGTGACTGGTGGTTAGCTCGTCAATGTTATCGGCAGAGTCTCAAAACATATTCCAATCAGCGCTAGCAAAGCAGTTCTGTAGCATAACCTCTGATTCTGGTGACCATTTTTCAACTGAGCGAGTCACTGGTGCTTCCTGTTTGAGCACAGTACAGAGTCATGATCTGATTTGCCGAATGACGGACGAGGGAGGGCCTTGTATGCTTGCTTGTGGGTAGAATAACAGTGGTCTAGGACTTAATCACCATAGGTGCGAAGGAGACTTGTTGATGGAAGTTGGGCATCACATGTTAAACACTGAACAGTCAATACTGTCATGTTGGTTGTAAGAAATGAACAACTAGTGCTTATGTCTGGATACACTTGATTTGCAGTTACGATTTGAATTACATTTCAAAAGTAGCAGTTTATAGATATTCTACTTTTTGTTCAACTAAATTATAAATAAACTGGTAGATGCCTAATTTTAGTGCCAAAGTCCGACCCTTTTCAGTGAATTTTAGTTACGTCATGGTCTCCGCTACCTGTGCTCTTAACAATCCAATCCCCCATAGTAAATGAGAGACAGTGTTTGAAGGTGCGGCTTAGGGATTTAAGGTATTTTTCCTAGTCCATTGATCCACAGGGCTACCTGCTGCTCTAACACCTTCAGTTAGTTAGTATATGAATCGACGGTGCTGTCTTAACGCCTGATGCTCTGGTCTCTAGAGGACTATTACTGCCGATGTGACAACCATGTTGTCGCTGCAGGGCCGTGACTGCCAGCCAGGACTATTTTTAGGGGATGTATCATTCTTGCCTGAATTCGTACACGGCTCTGTTGGCTACATACTTCAGTCTGAGACTGTCATCGTTGAAGTTGTTTGTGGTGACGTCAAAATGAGGGGTGTTGTACTAAACAAAGTACTCTCTTTAACCAATCAGAGTATCAAAGCCAAAGACACATTTTCAAAATGCCTCTTTACCCACGTGTGTTCTGGCTCTGGCCCAACCCATTGGTTCCTGGGAGGTACTCAGATCGACTCATTGCGGAGAAGAAACTAACGTCCGTGGGCGTAGCGTTTGGCCAGAGCAAGGAGTTTTGGTAGCCAGGCAAGTATAATTCATCTAAGCAGAAAGATCTCCCAGTCCTGCCATAATTGATTACTGCTGGGAAACCCAACAATCTGCCACAAGCTGCAGATCTGTTCACACACCTCATTTTATTCCCTTGTTTTATGATCAGCTGATACATTGTAGAATAATAGTGAAGACATCAAAACTATGAAATAACACATATGGAATCATGTAGTAACCAAAAAAAGTGTTAAACAAATCCAAATATATTTTATATTTGAGATTCTTCAAATAGCCACCCTTTGCCTTGATGACAGCTTTGCACACTCTTGGCATTTGGAAAGCTGCCGCGGTCATCCCCCTCTTCAAAGGGAGTGACACTCTAGATCCAAACTGCTACAGACCTATATCCATCCTGCCCTGCCTTTCGAAAGTATTTGAAAGCCAAGTTAACAAACAGATCACCGACCATTTCGAATACCACCGTACCTTCTCCGCTATGCAATCCGGTTTCCGAGCTGGTCACGGGTGCACTTCAGCCACGCTCAAGGTCATAAACGATATTATAACCGCGATTGATAATAGACAGTACTGTGCAGCCGTCTTCATCGACCTGGCCAAGGCTTTCGACTCTGTCAACCACCGCATTCTTATTGGCAGACTAAATAGCCTTGGTTTCTCAAATGACTACCTCGCCTGGTTCACCAACTACTTCTCAGATAGAGTTCAGTGTGTCAAATCGGAGGGCCTGTTGTCTGGACCTATGGCAGTCTCTATGGGGGTGCCACAGGGTTCAATTCTTGGGCCGACACTTTTCTCCGTGTATATCAATGATGTCGCTCTTGCTGCTGGTGACTCTCAGATCCACCTCTACGCAGACGACACCATTTTGTATACATCTGGCCCTTCATTGGACACTGTGTTAACAAACCTCCAAACGAGCTTCAATGCCATACAACAATTCTTCAGTAGCCTCCAACTGCTCTTAAACACTAGTAAAACTAAATGCATGCTTTTCAATCGAACGCTGCTGGCACCCGCCCACCCGACTAGAATCACCACTCTCGACGGGTCTGACCTAGAGTATGTGGACAACTACAAATACCTAGGTGTCTGGTTAGACTGTAAACTCAACTTCCAGACTCACATAAAGAATCTCCAATCCAAAGTTAAATCTAGAATCGGCTTTCCTATTTCGCAACAAAGCCTCCTTCACTCATGCTGCCAAACATGCCCTCGTAAAACTGACTATCCTACCGATCCTTGACTTCGGCGATGTCATTTACAAAATAGCCTCCAACACTCTACTCAGCAAATTGGATGTAGTCTATCACAGTGCCATCCGTTTTGTCTCCAAAGCCCCATACACTACCCACCACTGTGACCTGTACGCTCTTGTTGGCTGGTCCTCACTACATGTTCGGTCGTCAAACCCACTGGCTCCAGGCCATCTATAAATCACTGCTAGGCAAATCCCCGCCTTATCTTAGCTCATTGGTCACCAAAGCAGCACCCACCCGTAGTCTGCGCTCCAGCAGGTATATCTCACTGGTCATTCCCAAAGCCAACACCTCCTTTGGCCGCCATTCCTTCCAGTTCTCTGCTGCCAATGACTGGAACGAATTGCAAAAATCTCTGAAGCTGGAGACTCTTATCTCCCTCAATAACTTTAAGCATCAGTTGTCAGAGCACCTTACCGATCACTGCACCTGTACACAGCCCATCTGAAATTAGCCCACCCAACTACCTCATCCCTATATTGTTATTTATTTTGCTCTTTTGCACCCCAGTATCTCTATTTGCACATAATCTCTTGCACATCTAGCATTCCAGTGTTAATACTATTGTAATTATTCTGCACTATAGCCTATTTATTGCCTTACCTCCATAACTTGCTACATTTGCACACACTGTATATATATTTTCTGTTGTATTTTTGACTTTATGTTTTTTTACCCCATATGTAACTCTGTGTTGTTTTTATTGCACTGCTTTGCTTTATCTTGGCCAGGTCGCAGTTGTAAATGAGAACCTGTTCTCAACTGGTTTACCTGGTTAAATAAAGGTGAAATAAAAAATAAAAAAATTCTCTCAACCAGCTTCACCTGGAATACTTTTCGCACATACGCTGAGAACTTGTTGGCTGCTTTTCCTTCACTCTGCGGTCCGACTCATCCTAAACCATCTCAATTTGGTTGAGGTTGGGGATTGTGGAGGCCAGGTCATCTGATGCAGTACTCCATCACTCTCCTTCTTGGTAAAATAGCCCTTACACAGCCTGGAGGTGTGTTGGGTCATTGTCCTTTTGAAAAACAAATGATAGTCCCACTAAGCCCAAACCAGATGGGATGGCGTATCGCTGCAGAATTCTAAATATATCACAGACAGTGTCACCAGCAAAGCATCCCCACACCATAACACCTCCTCCTCCATGCTTTACGGTGGGAAATACACGTTGCGGAGATCATCTGTTCACCCACACCGCGTCTCACAAAGACACGGCGGTTGGAACCAAAAATCTCAAATTTGGACTCCAGACCAAAGGACACATTTCCATCAGCCTAATGTCCAGTGGCGGCTCCTGAAAAAATTCTCAGGAGGGGCAATTTTTCTGATGATTTAGGTGACCTACACACATTTAAAAAAAGATATGTCCAGCAACAACATGAAGACAGGGGCAGCATATAAGTCAATACCAGAAGCATTTATTGACTGATCTGGGGAGATGGATTCCAGTTTCTGTGACAGATTATAAATAATCTCTGATGCCTTTGTTATATTAGCTTTTGGTTGAATGTACTGTCGTAGTAAATATATAATGTTATAGCTTGGTCTGACTAAAATCTTGTGCATATCCACCCTGTCCAAAGTCTCTACTTGGTCTCAGTTCTCCAGTAAACTTGTGATTATCAACAGTACACAACGGTAACAAACAATTGGGGGAACTCACGGGGCAGATAGTAAGGTCACAGTGACACAGAAAGCAGTTCAATGTCGGGGCTCGGGGGTACAGAGTCGCTCTCTTACCAGGATCGATTTTCCCTGTGACTGTCAGATCGAGGTCCGCTCCGACCAGGGTGAAGCCGGCCGGCTCCACTTCTCTGTCTGGGACTCTGTCATCCAGCCAAGTCTCCCAGCTGTATTGGATTCCGCTGCCAGCAACGTTTTCATTATTTAGTCCGTTCGTAGCGGGTATGTACACGATCAACAAGATCAGTCCAAAACCCACCACTCGAAATCCATGGTTGGCAGAATGTTTGTAAACTAAGTGTACAAATTAAAAACATAAAATAACGCCACTAAGTGTACAAATTAAAAACATAAAATAACGCCACACTGCAGGTCGCAAAGAGACGCTGCTAGCCGCTATTGTCTTAGTTACGTTCATGGTTACGTCACGTATGACGAAAGCGCGTAAGTGCAAGCCCACAGACACCCATAGAGAATGTATTGAAAGCTTTGAAATTTGAAAAAAATAGATTTTACATGACAGGCTATGAGAGACTTCTGGGCGATTTTCAACCTGACTGAAATCGCCCAAAAACGGGCGGGGCCATTTGAAGCACGACTTTAGCCTGATTTGACATTTAGTGGCAGTCAGATCAGATTACAACACTGATAACTACTGTTGCCGTGATATAATTGATTAGAAAAAAAATCCCTTCCTTTTCACGTTTGGCAGTGCGTCGCCCATATCGCCCTATTGAACAGGCCGTCCCTGCTAATGTCCATTGCTCGTGTTTATTGGCCCAAGTAAGTCTCTTCTTATTATTGGTGTCCTTTAGTAGTGGTTTCTTTGTAGCAATTCGACCATGAAGGCCTGATTCATACAGTCTCCTCTGAACAGTTGATGTTAAGATGTGTCTATTACTTGAACTCTGTGAAGCATTCATTACGGCTGCAATTTCTGAGGCTGGTAACTCTAATGAACTTATCCTCTGCAGCAGAGGAAACTCTGGGTCTTCCATTCCTGTGGCGGTCCTCATGAGAGCCAGTTTCATCATAGCACTTGATGGTTTTTGCTACTTTCAAAGTTCTTGAAATGTTCCGTATTGACTGACCTTCATGTCTTAAAGTAATGATGGACTGTCGTTTCTCTTTGCTTATTTGAGCTGTTCTTGCCATAATATGGACTTTTTTTTACCAAATAGGGCTATCTTCTGTATAACCCCCCCCTTGTTACAACACAACTGATTGGCTGAAATAGATTAAGAAGGAAAGAAATTCCACAAATTAACTTTTAAGAAGGCACGCCTATTAATTGAAATGCATCCCAGGTGACTACCTTATGAAGCTGGTTGAGAGAATGCCAAGAATCTCAAATATAAAATATATTTGGATTTGTTTAACACTTTTTTTTGGTTACTACATGATTCCATATGTGTTATTTCATAGTTTTGATGTCTTCACTATTAGTAAAAATAAAGAAAACTCTTGAATGAGTAATGTAGCAAATTCGTCCTTATACTAATCAAAGAACAAAAGTATTTCAGAGTTTTTGTAGAATTAAGATAGACTTTATTACATACGCAATAGTGGTTTGCAAAGCATCTTTCTTCTACCACTCAGCTCTCCGTTTATATAGTCATATTTACATACATTTGAGCTTAAAACCCCTCCCTCTTGGGTTCCCCCACCACTGTCTTCAGTTTCCCCCTCTTGACCGCTCCGCCCACTTCCTTAGTCTATGATAGTGGCGAAATCTGACTTCTATTCAGTTTGGAAACAATGATGGTACAATCAATCAAGCCCTTGTCATGCAAAAATAATCATGTTCAGTTTGAACTCTGTTCAACCCAGGCTCACCCTGGCTTGACCTGGAGATTGATTGTTGGACATGGCAGGTCCACACTCAATATCTCAAACATACCCAAACCCAACCCCTCTCTCCCCTCCCATCATGCTGTAATTACTCATGTTTAGTCTGAACTCTGTTCAACTCTGGCTCCGTTTTCAGGACTTTGTCTGAGGAGAGAGGCAAAAGGCTACAGTCTGGTTTCAGTCTCTGATAAGGTAGGACAGCCGTGGATTAGGTAAGAGCGAGGAATTCGACCCGAGGTCAGATCCCCATTTCACACACAAACCCAGTGAGAGGAATTAATTAAGTTCTTGCCTAGCAACAGCGATCTACCCATGTTTAACCCTGGCTCCGTGTTCGTCATGTTGTGATTAACTTTGTTTATCTAAATGAAAAATCCTCATCATGAGTAGGTGTTCTAAAATTTTTGACCGTTTAGTATATATATATAAAAACATTATTTGATGGAACATTGAATTTGGCTTTACCGCTATTAGCCCATAGAAACGCATTGAATAACAGATTCATACATGGGAAAACAGATAGTAAAAAAAGAAATCTAAAGAACATTTGTTTTCAAGTCTCTATCCTATGAGAGATATAAGAAAGATCATGAAACTACTTTAAAAAATGTTTTACACATATTTAACCCCTTTTTTTAGGCACTAAACTACTTCCATGCTTCCATTCATTTTTCAAACTGGTACCGGGCTACCTTCAGACGAGTCTTGTGAGGCTTGTGGGCATCCTAGAGCAAAACAACCGTTCGGACGCTACAGATGTTTTCGTGACCAATTTTCGTGATGTCTCATGGTCTGAAAAACACTGCTGTAGCTCTGCCGCCTTTCACCGCAGATGCTGAAGGCCGACATGCTTTAAACAGGCAGATTTGTATGGGGATGTTTTTATTATGCTAATTTGATTTATGTGGGGGCGTGGACATCAACTGTAGGGGGTTTGGTACAATGAGTGCATACATTTGTAGCATCTTGGCATTTCAAACATCTTAACATTGCCAGCGCCAACCTTGAACCAACTAAGCCACTCAGGACATAGATGAGAACATAGTCCCAGAAAGTGGTAGTTCTTGTAATGGGTCTTCAGATTGAGATCCAATTGCTGCAGTGAGCTATTTTCGCAATACAAAACAAGTGAAGTGCCTTGAAGATGATGACATATTTTTTTTTTATCAAAGCATTGGCCATAAGGCAATATCCCCTTGACAGTCCTTATCCATTAGGAGAGAATAAGTAAGACAGAAGCATCATAAAAGTACACCAAAGGGAAACATGGATAACCATGGTTATAGAGTCCTCCTGGGAAAAGATCTGGCAGTATGGACATGGAGAGGCAGAGAGGCAAGCAGACAGGCTGTCAGACAGACAGCATTGAGTCATCCTGTGTCCAGGTGAGCTGCTCCCTGGGAGGGGAGGCCATCTCCCTCAGCCGTGTATACAAATCATCTTATCATGCGGGCAGCAGCCATCTGTGGGAGATTTGATGGATTCTGAAGATTGGCTAAGGAAACACAAGTCAATTATACAGCATGGCAGGAGTTGCCCAGCAGCCCAGTCCTGAAGCTTATCACTAGAGTGGATTGGCTGTCTGCAAGCACCAATTCACACTGCTGCACATGTGATTGTTCTGAGAAAGCTAAGCTTTTGTCTCCCTAGGCATTATGCCATATATATGATACCCACTTTGCCTCAAACTGTTCCTCTGTTGTTGAGTTTATGCGTATTGATAGAATTTGCCGTGAGTAGGCGGTTAGTACAATAGCATGTAAAATGACCATGACTGTGGCCATCAATGGACCCATGCAGATTTACATCACAATGATTGTCTGCAGTGCTTATAATAATACAGCCAGTGTTCTACAGGAAAGAATGGTGCTAAAAAAAGGTATCTCACTCACTGAAGAATGAAACACTTCTTGCTAGAGTCATGACCCATGACTCTTGGCAGCTTGTTAGATCTCTATATGTAATTGGGCAGAGGTCAGGGGTATGTCATGTCAAATTCTGACTAGTAGAGTAGGAGTCACCTGGCAGCCCTTTACTGTTGTATTGATCCTGCCTGGCCCACCCTGCTGACCAGAGGAAGTGAAGGGGAGGCGGGCGTGCCGATCGTTGTTCACCAGGATCGTTAGGGCATCAGCGAGCGGGGACTGTGGAATCGCTTATTCTCTCTGCCCATTTTCCACAAATCAATATCTCAGCCATAGCTCGTCACACCCAGTAAAACCGTGATAGAAGGTCCCTAGATGCCGGCCTTTTTTTCTTTACTGCCTCTACTCACATTCTCTTTCTTTCTCGCCACCCTTCAGTTATCTCATTGGAGGTTCGTTTTTTTTTTTACAGCGCTGACTGAAGTTCAGATACAGTGAGGGAAAAAAGTATTTGATCCCCTGCTGATTTTGTACGTTTGCCCACTGACAAAGATCAGTCTATAATTTTAATGGTAGGTTTATTTGAACAGTGAGAGACAGAATAACAACAAAAACATCCAGAAAAACGCATGTAAAAAATGTTAGAAATTGATTTGCATTTTAATGAGGGAAATAAGAATTTGACCCCTCTGCAAAACATGACTTAGTACTTGGTGGCAAAACCCTTGTTGGCAATCAGAAGTCAGACGTTTCTTGTAGTTGCACACATTTCAGGAGGGATTTTGTCCCACTCCTCTTTGCAGATCTTCTCCAAGTCATTAAGGTTTCGAGCCTGACATTTGGCAACTCGAACCTTCAGCTCCCTCCACAGATTTTATATGGGATTAAGGTCTGGAGACTGGCTAGGCCACTCCAGGACCTTAATGTGCTTCTTCTTGAGCCACTCCTTTGTTGCCTTGGCCGTGTGTTTTGGGTCATTGTCATGCTGGAATACCCATGTTCAATACCCTGGCTGAGGGAAGGAGGTTCTCACCCAAGATTTGACGGTACATGGCGCCGTCCATCGTCTCTTTGATGCGGTGAAGTTGTCCTGTCCCCTTAGCAGAAAAACACCCCCAAAGCAGAATGTTTCCACCTCCATGTTTGATGGTGTTCTTGGGGTCATAGGCAGCATTCCTCCTCCTCCAAACACGGCGAGTTGGGTTGATGCCAAAGAGATCGATTTTGGTCTCATCTGACCACAACACTTTCACCCAGTTCTCCTCTGAATCATTCAGATGTTCATTGGCAAACTTCAGACGGGCCTGTATATGTGCTTTCTTGAGCAGGGGGACCTTGCGGGCGCTGCAGGATTTCAGTCCTTCACGGCGTAGTGTGTTACCAATTGTTTTCTTGGTGACTATGGTCCCAGCTGCCTTGAGATCATTGACAAGATCCTCCCGTGTAGTTCTGGGCTGATTCCTCACCGTTCTCATGATCATTGCAACTCCACGAGGTGAGATCTTGCATGGAGCCCCAGGCCGAGGGAGATTGACAGTTATTTTGTGTTTCTTCCATTTGTGAATAATCGCACCAACTGTTGTCACCTTCTCACCAAGCTGCTTGGCGATGGTCTTGTAGCCCATTCCAGCCTTGTGTAGGTCTACAATCTTGTCCCTGACATCCTTGGAAAGCTCTTTGGTCTTGGCCGTGGTGGAGAGTTTGGAATCTGATTGATTGATTGCTTCTGTAGACAGGTGTCTTTTATACAGGTAACAAACTGAGATTAGGAGCACTCCCTTTAAGAGTGTGCTCCTAATCTCAGCTCGTTACCTGTATAAAAGACACCTGGGAGACAGAAATCTTTCTGATTGAGAGGGGGTCAAATACTTAGTTCCCTCATTAAAATGCAAATCAATTTATAACATTTTTGACATGTGTTTTTCTGGATTTTTTTGTTGTTATTCTGTCTCTCACTGTTCAAATAAACCTACCATTAAAATTATAGACTGATCATTTCTTTGTCAGTGGGCAAATGTACAAAATCAGCAGGGGATCAAATACTTTTTTCCCTCACTGTAGATCCCTCTGTTCTCTTCCATTCACATATCTAGCATCAGACAGCCCAGTGATGTCTGATTTAGCAGCCATGTGTTAGTGTCACTCACTGCTCTTACACAGGGAGACTGATCCACTACAGGATCACAGCAGGTCTTTTAGAAATAATCTGGAACTGTAATTGACAATCATGACTACTCGTATCCCACTGAGATGTGCCGCTTTCTAATTTGGATGGGAGCACAAAGTCCTTGCATGGGAGAGATATGAGTGCCAAGTCTTTGCCATTCGGTTATTAGGGAAAATGAAAGCTTAATGCATTTGACATGAGGATCTAAATAGCTCTTAAAGTGGCATCACATGCTGTTTAAAAGCGCCGCAAGTCGGAAAGATTTGTCAGCCCTTGTGAGATGCAGGTTTTTAAAGGCCCAGTGCAGTCAAAATGTGATTTTCCTGTGTTTTATATATATTTCCAGGCTATGAGGTTGGAATAATACTGTGAAATTGTGAAAATTATGATAATGCCCTTTTTAGTGTAAGAGCTGTAAAAGACCGTCAAACGTTTCTGCCTGTTTTGGTGGGATGGAATTTTGGCCTGCCTGATGACATCACCAGGCGGTAAATTAGTTAATAGACCAATAAGAAAGAGTTCCAAAACGCTCTGCCAATAACAGCTAGTTTTCAGTTTTCCCCTCCCCACTTAGACCACTTCGACAGTCCTAGCAAAATTCTTGCTTGAGAAATTGCTCTTTGCAAAGAAGCTATTTTTGTTTTCTTTTTGACCATTTTAATTGAAAACAATCACAGTACGGTACTTAGTTGTTACCCAGAAATTATTTGATATTGAGATAAAAACAGCTGCATTGGACCTTTAAAGTTGTTCAAGTTAATGGAGGGAATTGGGAGATACTGCAGGTGGGGGAGTTGTTCTCATTATTAAGTAACGTGTTTTCTATACAAGTTACGTCTAATATTAAGTACTTTAGTGTACCACAGGACTCTAGTTTTAAAGTAGCCTTAAAGTTCAGAAAGTCATCAGAGTTTGACAAGCCTGTGACTTTTGATTTTGACATGATCTCTTTGCCTGTCTGTGAAATCTGTCACGTTTTGTGTTTGTGTCTCCTCTCTTGTCTTCCAGCTGCCCTATGAGCTGCAGGACATGGTGAACAAGCACATGAAGGCCAGTCTGCCGGATAAGAGTTCCCAGGGAGCCCAGGGCCAGGACTCTGACACCATGAGCCTGACGCCCGCCGACGTGGTGCCCACCTCCGTCATTGCCCGCGTCCTGGAGAAGCCTGAGCCTCTGGTGCTCAACTCTGCCCAGTCCAGCAGTAGCTCAGGCCGGCCCCAGGCAGAGGACGTGTTTGTGCATGTGGACATGACGGGGCCCCAGGCAGGAGAAGGGGGTAGAGAGAACGGGGGTCCCGGTCACAGCAGGAGGGCCCCAGCCCAGAGCAGCCAGGCCCAGGAGCTCCTCCAGCAGAACGGCATGTGTCGGAGCCAGAGCAGCCTGTCAGCAGACGGCCAATCAGGAGAGGAGGGTAGAGAGGGTGGGGCCTTCGAGAAGCTCAACCCCTACCCAGCCCCCCCTCCGCCCCACCCCCTATATCCCGGCCGCAAGGTGATAGAGTTCTCCTCGGACGACAAGGTGAAGATCCCCAAGAACAGTCCCCTGCCCAACTGCACCTACGCAACACGCCAGGCCATCTCCCTCAGCCTGGTGCAGAACGACGAGGAGAACGAGCGCCAGCGCACCGTGCCCAACAGCCCCGCCGTGTCGGACGGGGGCTGGGGATCTGGGGCTTCCTCCTCCTCAGGGGGAGGCAGGCAGCGTGACCCCTGCCGCACCCCTACTCAGCTGGACACAGCAGAACCCCTCTCCAGCCAGTCCAGCCCCTTCAGCAGCCCCCCTCAGCCCCCCAGCGCCTTTGCCAGCTCAGGTAGCTCCGAGGAGGACCTGCTGGCCAATTGGCAGCGCATGTTTGTGGAGAAGATGGCCCCATCCTCTGAGGGCACCCTGGTTAACCGCACCTCCTTCAGCAGCGAGACGGTCACGGACCTGGAGAGGACCCGGACCGGCAAGCCAGTGGGCGGGGGGTCCGACAGGGGGGCCTACTCGGACGGGGAGGAGGGGTCCTCCACCCACAGCTGGACAGCAAGCCGAGAGTCCAGCCTGGACACTGACACCAGCAGCATGGCTGACCTCCGCACCAGGAGGGGACATTACGGAGCAGACTTCTCCACCGAGGAGAGCGAGCAGCTGCTAATGGCCCTGGACTCACTGGACAACGACCAAGACGACGCCAGTGGCGACACCGTGTCAACGGCCATCACCATAGAGACCAGCCCGGCGGAGGCCAAGAGGAATGATTTTGTGGAGGAGACTGGGTCTGTAGGCAGCTCTGCAGAGGAGAGAGACATCCTGCCCCAGGATTTCCCCGTCATAGTCCCCCGGGTCCTGGCAGGGCTAGAGGACTACACAGAGAACACCCCTCCCCTTCCCGCTAACTCCTCCACTTCCACCCCCGGCCGACCCCTGAAGAGTCCAAAGAGGATGGGAGTCCACCACCTGCACCGCAAAGACAGCCTGACCCGGGCACAGGAGCATGGTAACCTGCTGGACTGAGACTAGGGGACTTTCTCCTCTCACTTCATCTGTCGTCTCTTCTCTGTTCTGTGGACTCTTTATCTTACCAGCAAAGAGAGAGATGATTCGTGTTGGTCCTTTCTTTGTCCGTGCTGCTGTCTCTCATGAGTTTAGTCAGGAAATACACACATTCTCTACTAACCACATTCAAGAGCTGACTATTCTTTAGAGATATGTGCAATGCCTGGCTTCCAGTTGAACTGTAAAGTTTGCAGCGTTCTTTCCTTTGTTTGCCACTGTGAACTGTGAGCTGCAATATCCTCCAGTAGCAGAACAAAGTGTCCTTCAGGGGTTTCTGAATGAGGTTAGTTTTCTGTCTCTCAAACACTCCAAAACTGTTGCAGAGAGGAGAATGGCGACTACAGGATATAGCCATACACGGTCATTTCCTGTGTGTAAACATCCAGCCAGTGTGTGTTCTCATGGAACAGCCCAGATGGAGCAACGTTTCATCTCATCACTTGAGATGATCGGCGATATGCAGGATGGATGGAGTTGTTGCCTTCTCCCTTGTTTGTTCTCTTTTGCCCTGGATTCCCCCAGGCATCTGATAACATCAGAACTTTCCCTCCATCTTTGAATGGACGAATGGTGGAGAGTGCGAGCACTTGCAAGCACATGCTGTTGTCTGGTGTGAGTGGATGGTGGACCTGACCCCCACACAGACTCTCAGTGCCTATCCCTCTTTGTCTGAGGGGGGTTTCTAACCCCCCCAAATCCCAGAAAATATTGGTTCTGATGCCCCTCTGAAGCACCCACTCTTAAGGGCTCACTTCTCTGTAATTGGTCAACTACACAAGAACTAGGAAGGTCACCCTCGATGAATTCCGGAAATTGTTGGTCTCACTCCAAAGTTTATTTTCTCGATAACAAAAATACAATTTTCATTGATTTTTAATTGTTTGATTTTATTTTATATTGTCTTTCTATAATTGTAAGTGTTAACATTTTATTTCTTCAATCGCTTCTTCATTCAAATAATGTAGATTTTGACATTTAGATTTTTATGCAACTATTTTATGGCTGAGGTCTGGAGATATTATGATGTTGATGATCGAGAACAGTCAAAGTATTTATATTCTTTCACTTCTGTTCTGTTATTGATCTGTCATTGGATTTTGTCATCAATGTATTTTCATTTCAAGAAACAAACAGGCCGATAGTTCTATTGTTAACTCTAGTACTTTACATGGGGTATTGCAAAGGAAGACCCAAATGCCATGAAACATGGTGTCAGTACTTTTCAGAAGAACCAAGACATCCTTCTCAAGGCATTTTTGTGGACGTGTTTTGGAAGTATTCACTGGGTTCTGGGGGGAGAAGAATTATCCTTGAAGATGCCTTCAATTCTCATTGTGTGCCACTTCTGTTAGCAATGTATTCAGTAACAACAACAGTATGTGTCTAGAACATCTAAGTGACAAGGAATAATCGAAGGCAAAAGACCTGCATGGTATGACTGGGCTGGTTGATGAGATTTTTGGTATTTCTTTACCGTTGACAATTTCCTGAACAGGAAAGTATTTTTATTGGTGTATTACTCAGTCTCCGTTGTGGTGGTTCACAGAGGATGTCATACCGGTAACTAGTAAACTGTGAAGAGGAAAATTATTTTGATATGTTTTCTTCTGTTCAGCCAACCTTTTATGTATTTCATCAGTTTGCTTATCAGATGTCCCCACTCCTAGATATTCTGGTCTAGAGAGTTCAGATCAATTGGCCCTTTCTAAATACAATACCTAATCTGGAATGTAATCATGGCTTTACAGTATGTAGCGTTTATATTCGCTATAGGTCCATTTTCATCTACATGCTTTTGTATGGATAGGGGATATTGATTCATTCAAGAGATTATAATTTTTGTGATTTTATGGATTGATTTTTGATTGTGTGCATGTTTTGGACTTTCATTTGGTCCAGTATATTCAATTGACTTATCGTTCTGTATTCAGCGATGTTGATTTTATGTCTTAATTGTAATCCATAAAATGTGTTCCGCATCAGACATTCTCTATGTAGCTTTAGTACAGGATGATTGACTGAGGCAAAAGTCTGCATTTTCATTTATGTCATTGTTGGCCTTTCTAATGGCTTCTTGATTGTTTGGTTATGAAGTCTGATACAGTCCTGCTGTTTTATTGATCCCAGATTGACAGCTCACAGTGAAAGCTCTGCAGCGGCCTTCAGTATAAGGCAGTAATCCAGTATGAAGTCACACGCCTCATGCAGTGTTCTTAACCCTCCAAATCAGACTCTAAGCCATCTGGTTGTTTTGTTCATGCCACCCTCTATGGGCTGATGACAGTGTAATATCATATCCACTGCATTCGGAAAGTATTCAGACCCCTTCACTTTTTCCAAATTCTGTTACATTACAGCCTTATTCAAAAATGGATTGAATCGTTTTTTCCCCCCTCATCAATCTACACACAATACCCCATAATGACAAAACAAAAACAGGTTTTTAGAAGTGTTTGCAAATGTATTAAAAATAAAAAAACGTATCACATTTACATAAGTAGTCAGACCCTTTACTCAGTACTTTGTTGAAACACCTTTGGCAGCGATTACAGCCTTGAGTCTTCTTGGGTATGACGCTACAAGCTTGGCACACCTGTATTTGGGGAGTTTCTCCCATTCCTCTCAAGCTCTGTCAGGTTGGATGGGTAGCGTCGTTGCCCAGCTATTTTCAGGTCTTTCCAGAGATGTTCGATCGGGTTCAAGTCCAGGCTCTGGCTGGGCCACTCAAGGACATTCAGAGACTTGTCCCGAAGCCACTCCTGCGTTGTCTTGGCTGTGTGCTTTGGGCCGTTGTCCTGTTTGAAGGTGAACCTTCGCCCCAGTCTGAGGTTCTGAGCGCTCTGGAGCAGGTTTTCATCAAGGATCTCCGTTCATCTTTCCCTCGATCCTGACTAGTCTCCCAGTTCCTGCCGCTGAAAAACATCCCCACAGCATGATGCTGCCACCACCATGCTTCACCATAGGGATGGTGCCAGGTTTCCTCCAGACGTGACACTAGGCATTCAGGCCAAAGAGTTCAGTCTTGGTTTCATCAGACCAGAGAATCTTGTTTCTCATGATCTGAGAGTCCTTTAGGTGCCTTTTGGCAAACTCCAAGCGGGCTGTCATGTGCCTTTTACTGAGGAGTGGCTTCCGTCTGGCCACTCTACCATAATGGCTTGATTGGTGGAGTGCTGCAGAGATGGTTGTCCTTCTGGAAGGTTCTCCCATCTCCACAGACGAACTCTGGAGCTCTATCAGAGTGACCATCCGGTTCTTGGTCACCTCCCTGACCAAGGCCCTTCTCCCCCGATTGCTCAGTTTGGCAGTGCGGCCAGCTCTAGGAAGAGTCTTGGTGGTTCCAAACTTAATCCATTTAAGAATGATGGAGGCCACTGGGTTCTTGGGGATATTCAATGCTGAAGAAACTTTCCCAGATCTGTGCCTCGACACAATCCTGTCTCTGAGCTCTACGGACAATTCCTTCGACCTCATGGCTTGGTTTTTGCTCTGACATGCACTGTCAACTGTGGGACCTTATATAGACAGGTGTGTGCCTTTCCAAATCATGTCTAATCAATTGAATTTACCACAGTTGGACTCCAATCAAGTTGTAGAAACATCTCAAGGAGGATCAATGGAAACAGGATGCACCTGAGCTCACAGAGTGGGGTCTGCATACTTATGTAAATAAGATTTTTTATATATTTTTTATTTATAAATTTGCAACAATTTCTAAAAACCTGTTTTCGCTTTGTCATTATGGGGTATTGTGTGTAGATTAATCAATTTTAGAATAAGGCTATAACATAACAAAATGTATGCACTGTACTTACATTTTGAAGGTGCACAAATTAAATGATCAAAGATTATAAATGCAACAGCACTTCATGATTACGACTGAGGGCTTTTGCCAAGTAAACTCTGTCCATACCACATTATAGAAATGCCCAAAATGCCCTCCCTCCCACCTAATTCTGATCTGGAACACAGACACCACCTAGAAATATTCCTCCTTGATGTCTCTTGAGCCCGCCCTCTCACTATATATGTATAGATGTGGATCTTAGTCCCCCCTGTTAAAACCTCTACTCTTAGACCAACAAGTAAAAGCCACATATCAAGGAACTGGTAACATTGTTCTGTAAAGTACTGTACCGCCGCCAGTTACTGAGGTCTTATGAGGTAACTGTGTTCCCTCCAGAGCGAGATGAGTCACCAGATCCCGGTATAAAAGGCTCTCCACATACTATATCCAACACGCTGGAGGCTTTCTGCTGCACTCCTGGTCCCTGAATAATTCAACGCCATTTTCTTCAGTGTAACGTAACGGACCGGGACCTAGGACTGAGGGCTCCCAAATCCACACGGTTCACATCACTCCACGCTACACTTTTTTTTAAACCACCTTTTCTTTTGCTTACGGTCTGCTTATTGGTATTTTTCATTATGTATAAATAAACTGTTAATAACCCATAATTAATAGAGTTGTAACAAACCTTGGCTAAATTATTCATGTTTTATTACCCTCAGAAATAGGTCTCTAATACTTCAAAAGGAGGAAGGGTAGTCTGTCATGGTCTTGAACATGGAAATGTACGTTTTTAATATTTCATGGGCTCCTCAGATGTGCTGTGGACAAGGTTTTGTGCAAATACAAAACGGAAATAAAAAAAGAGGATAAAATGTGCAGGCTCTAATGTACTCAGCAGTATAAATAGGCATTTATATCTGGTCTCCTGCAACTTTAATGACTCCTCTTTCAGGAATATAATTGAACACATCTGACGATGCGTCACTTCTTTGATCCAAGGTCACCTTCCCAAGATGCTCCACTCAAGTGGAGCTTTTTAAATTTAGTCTGAGAAATGTTGAAAAATGTCAGCTTCATCACTAATTTTATCTGATGTGGTGGAATAAACATACTGGTCATGACGATAATCCCTCTGTGACGGTGACCTTTAACAGGTAGCTAGCTCAGTTATTTTTACTGTGTAGGTTTTAGTCTGAGCATGATTTAAACAGCCAGCCAGTTGTTCATAGGAGCCTTGTCTCCATTGTGACAATATTGACATAGCGCCAGGAGTTTATTCAAAATATTGATCATCTGCAAGAATATTTGACTAACTGGAGTGTAAAGTATTACATTATGCAATTAGAAAACCCTGGCTCTACATATGAATACAGAGGCAGGGTTTACAGTGTAATATCCCACACAGGCAGAGTAATCATACAATCTGAGCTTGATGACAAAGCCAGTCCCTGCCCAAGGGCGGTGTCATTGCAATGAGATGGTTCAGGAATACTAATAAAGATGCTGTCACTGTCTTCTCACATCAATATATGCCTCCATTGTTGTTTATTATTTATATCTTATCTTATTCATGTCTACATTTATGGTGTTCAGTCGTTGAATTCTCCCATTGACATGAATGAAATGCTTGTTATATGCTCTCAGAAACACATGCCTAATAAAGCACTTTATTTTATTTGGCTGCAGGTGAATTTTTAAGTATATGAAATTATGTATCCAGTGTTTGTGTGATTGTGCTTAATGGGGATAAATACTGGTATACCTATAACTTTTTTATTCTAGGGTACCTGATGTATGCCATTACGAGGAGACTGTTGTAGGGTCCCAAATCCAGATTACTGAGTTAAGAGTGGCAATCTGACTATTCTCGCATACTGAGAAAAGTGGGCTCCGTTATGTTTGTTTTCTTTGGTTGCATATTCATCACACTCCCGATTATTTCATGGCTTTGTAGATTTCATTTGTTTTGTATGTAAGCTTTTAAAAATGTTCTCCCTGTTAAAAAATTACTTCAAAGACAAAATTATACAAAAAAGACTGTTAAACCTGTACTAATTTTATTTTCTGAATTTGTAAACTGATGTATATTTTAAAACAAATAAAATATTTTAAACTTTACTTTTGTGGTCTGGTTATGTTAATTTAAGCAATGTTATGTCAACATTTTTACTTTAAACGATATGATGTGCCACTTTTCCCTTCCCTTGTAAGATTAGAACTCTTACCCAAGAGTGCCCCCTACTGATAATAACTGTCATCCTGGACTTGCAATTGAGGAACACTTTCAAATTGTTAGTCCGGTTGGAGGTTGAGTTTTCCCCCCAATGATTAACTGATATGAATACAAACATAAAAACCTAAAGACTTTACCCTCCTGTGATATGTGTGAATGATTTAGACGTGTCATTTGGTAAACGCTCAAAGGTTCTCACAGAATGGTAAAACCTAGGTGATTAGAGCTCCATCAAAAGAATAAGATCTGGTTTCAGCTCAAATTAGATTTCCATGGCTCAAACGATGCCTTCATTGTCTGAGAAAGAGGACCGCGATTAAAAAGGAACCCTAATTGAATTAAATGCCTGTATTAGAGAGGAGATTCTTCACGTCACAGAGGCATCTGATTGCATAGCAGACAATCTTATCTTTGCCAGTATTGCAGCTTTCATGTTTGGTATGGTGCAGCAGTGAACCAGCCTGCCTCCCTGTGGGCATTCTGTCCTCCTCTTTATAGGAATCTCTTTGTATGGCATCCAATGAAGTTGACTGCAACAGGGTCAGCAATCTGCTTATGAACAATACGTTTGTAAGTAGCCTACTTACAGTTACTGTCAGTCCGTCACATTGACATGATAATCAACATTGAAACTAATGGCTGTGCCCTTGATGACAATTTTATCATGCCACCAGATGTAGGGACCCTTGGAGCACATGTCCTGCGAGGGGTTGCATATAGTGATACGATGATACACTGGAAAACAGGCTTCTGTTTGTCACGGTCACTTACCAACTTGGAAAATTGATCCGAGATGTCCATTAATTATGGATATCTGTTTCCACTCATATTATTTCGCTGTCCTGGCTGCTCTCCTACGGAAATGGAGCACTTTTCATTTATGCTACCCAACATCAGAAACCTGCCTCACTGTATTACTCAGTAGATCAGTGATAGTTAAGATAACATTAGTGTCCTTGGGAACTGATTACCAACCAAACTGAATGTGAATTGTAGAGAGTGATTGGTTTATGCTTACATGAGAATGTGCTGTTCTGGAATGTGCATCGAAATGAATGGCCTCTAATTCCTGCTCTCTATTTCTCTTTCATGCAGAGATTCATGCCTCAATCTCGACGTGTTGTACCCTCAGTCCACAACATCACAAAGAAAACAGATGTGTTAAGACATCAAAGATAACAAATAATATTACATTTACATTTTAGTCATTTAGCAGACGCTCTTATCCAGAGCGACTTACATATTCTATAGAATGTCATAATAATGTAGTTAATGTTAAGGTTAGTGCTATGTCCATAACATCACTAAACACACTGGAGAGAGACATTAAGATGTATTGATGTCAAGTTTTGCAAGAAACCTCAATAGAATTTCATAACTAACATGGGCCAGGTTAGAAATGCATGTAGGCACAAGGGGCTCAAGCAAGGGGATTTGATGGGGATAATGGCTGTCCTAGTAAACACCACTTAATCAGCTTTGACTGAGGGCTGTGGGGATGATGAGGGTGGGGTCAATGTATTATATAGGGTGATGAATGATAACACTGCTGCATTGTCATGGTGTGATGGTGCTGATTTACCATATGCTCTCATGCTCCGTTACAGTGCCTTGCAAAAGTATTCATCCCCCTATTTTGTTGCATTACAACCTGTAATTTAAATGGATTTTTATTTGGATTTCATGTAATGGACATACACAAAATAGTTCAAATTGGTGAAGTGAAATGAAAAACATAACATAATAATTCTAAAAAATAAATAACGGAAAAGTGGTGCATGCATATGTATTCACCCCCTTTGTTATGAAGCCCCTAAATAAGATCTGGTGCAATTACCTTCAGAAGTCACATAATTAGTTAAATAAAGTCCACCTTTGTGCAATCTAAGTGTCACATGATCTCAGTATATACAGTGGGGAGAACAAGTATTTGATACACTGCCGATTTTGCAGGTTTTCCTACATACAAAGCATGTAGAGGTCTGTCATTTTTATCATAGGTACACTTCAACTGTGAGAGACGGAATGTAAAACAAAAATCCAGAAAATCACATTGTATGATTTTTAAGTAATTAATTTGCATTTTATTGCATGACATAAGTATTTGATCACCTACCAACCAGTAAGAATTCCGGCTCTCACAGATCTGTTCGTTTTTCTTTAAGAAGCCCTCCTGTTCTCCACTCATTACCTGTATTAACTGCACCTGTTTGAACTCGTTACCTGTATAAAAGACACCTGTCCACACACTCAATCAAACAGACTCCAACCTCTCCACAATGGCCAAGACCAGAGAGCTGTGTAAGGACATCAGGGATAAAATTGTAGACCTGCACAAGGCTGGGATGGGCTACAGGACAATAGGCAAGCAGCTTGGTGAGAAGGCAACAACTGTTGGCGCAATTATTAGAAAATAGAAGAAGTTCAAGATGACGGTCAATCACCCTTGGTCTGGGGCTCCATGCAAGATCTCACCTCGTGGGGCATTAATGATCATGAGGAAGGTGAGGGATCAGCCCAGAACTACACAGCAGGACCTGGTCAATGACCTGAAGAGAGCTGGGACCACAGTCTCAAAGAAAACCATTAGTAACACACTACGCCGTCATGGATTAAAATCCTGCAGCGTACGCAAGATCCCCCTGCTCAAGCCAGCGCATGTCCAGGCCCGTCTGAAGTTTGCCAATGACCATCTGGATGATCCAGAGGAGGAATGGGAGAAGGTCATGTGGTCTGATGAGACAAAATTGAGCTTTTTGGTCTAAACTCCACTCGCCGTGTTTGGAGGAAGAAGAAGGATGAGTACAACCCCAAGAACACCATCCCAACCTTGAAGCATGGAGGTGGAAACATCATTCTTTGGGGATGCTTTTCTGTAAAGGGGACAGGACGACTGCACCGTATTGAGGGGAGGATGGATGGCGCCATGTATCGCGAGATCTTGGCCAACAACCTCCTTCCCTCAGTAAGAGCATTGAAGATGGGTCGTGGCTGGGTCTTCCAGCATGTCAACGACCCAAAACACACAGCCAGGGCAACTAAGGAGTGTCTCCGTAAGAAGCATCTCAAGGTCCTGGAGTGGCCTAGCCAGTCTCCAGACCTGAACCCAATAGAACATCTTTGGAGGGATCTGAAAGTCTGTATTGCCCAGCGACAGCCCCGAAACCTGAAGGATCTGGATAAGGTCTGTATGGAGGAGTGGGCCAAAATCCCTGCTGCAGTGTGTGCAAACCTGGTCAAGACCTACAGGAAATGTATGATCTCTGTAAATGCAAACAAAGGTTTCTGTACCAAATATTAAGTTCTGCTTTTCTGATGTATCAAATACTTATGTCATGCAATAAAATGCATATGAATTACCTAAAAATCATACAATGTGATTTTCTGGATTTTTGTTTTAGATTCCGTCTCTCACAGTTGAAGTGTGCCTATGATTAAAATTACAGACCTCTACATGCTTTGTAAGTAGGAAAACCTGCAAAATCGGCAGTGTATCAAATACTTGTTCTCCCCACTGTATACACCTGTTCTGAAAGGCCCCAGAGTCTGCAACACCACTAAGCAAGGGGCACCACCAAGCAAGCAGCACCATGAAGACCAAGGAGCTCTCCAAACAGGTCAGGGACAAAGTTGTGGAGAAGTACAGATCAGGGTTGGGTTATAAAAAAATATCAGAATCTTTGAACATCCCACGGAGCACCATTAAATCCATTATTTAAAAAATGGAAAGAATATGGCACCACAACAAACCTACCAAGAGCGGGCCGCCCACCAAAACTCACGAACCAGGCAAGGAGGGCATTAATCAGAGAGGTAACAAAGAGACCAAAGATAACCCTGAAGGAGCTGTAAAGCTCCACAGCGGAGATTGGAGTATCTGTCCATAGGACCACTTTAAGCCGTACACTCCACAGAGCTGGGCTTTACGGAAGAGTGGCCAGAAAAAAGCCATTGCTTAAAGAAAAAAATAAGCAAACACGTTTGGTGTTCGCCAAAAGCCATGTGGGAGACTACCCAAACATATGGAAGAAGGTACTCTGGTCAGATGAGACTCAAATTGAGCTTTTTGGCCATCAATGTTATGATTTAACTGGATAGAACCCAAATGCAGACAAGTACACCAAGCCAGAGAAGTTTTAACAGGTTTATTATAATGTTCAATAGTCCAGGTTTCCAATAAATGGGGAAGAGCAAGTCCAGGTTACAGGGAGGGTACAGATCCAGGTCAGGGCAGGTGTGGTACCGTAATGTCCTAGTGTCCGTGGTGAGTCCAAAGGAGAGGCCCGATAGTGGAGAGCAGGACGGTGGTGGCAGGAGTGAAGCGGAGGCAGGAGTCAGGTTCCAAATATCTGTGGCACAGGAGAAAAAGTAAATAAACAGTCCAAAAAACACAAGAGCGAAAACAGACAGGTTGAGTCGGCAGCGAGACTAACATGGTTGTCTTGACTATGATCTGACGATGAGTGGAAAGTTTGACCGGGTCTTAAAGGCTGAGGTGATTATGGTGAATGAGCTGCAGCTGGAACCCTGACTCCCGCACACCAGACTTCACTCCTGCAATCAAGGACAGACAGAGGGGAGGGGGAGAGCAGAGAGAGAGCTACCTAGCAGCAGTAGGCCTAACAGTACCCCCCTCTACGGACGCCCCCTGGCGGCCGACAGGGTTTATCAGGATGTAACCTATGAAACTCACGAACCAGAGCAGGATCCACAATGAAGCTCCTGGGCACCCAGGAACGTTCCTCAGGACCATAACCCTCCCAATCCACCAGGTACTGGAAACCACGACCCGGCGGCGAACATCCAGAAGTCGCCGGACAGTGTAGACCGGACCCCCACCCACGATCTTGGGCGGAGGAGGGGGACGAGAGGGCGGGCACAAAGGGCTAACCGACACAGGCTTAATCTGGGAAACATGAAAGGTGGAATGAACCCGTAGGGAGGCAGGAAGCTGTAGCTTAACCGCGCAGGGGTTAACAATAGACAGTATCTTGAACGGTCCTATAAAACGAGGCGCCATCTTCTTCGACTCCACCTTCAATGGAAGGTCCCGTGACTTCAGCCATACCTCTTGACCAGGAGAGTAACCGGGAGCCTGGGACCGGTGACGGTTGGCTTGCCTCTGCATGTACGCCTGAAGCTCGGGACAGAGCTACCCTGGCCTTCCTCCAGACCTTGAAGCAGCGGCGCATGTGGGACTGCACCGAGGGTACCGCAAGTTCCCTCTCTTGGGAAGGGAACAGGGAGGTTGATAACCCAGAGCACACAGAAAAGGAGACAAACCAGAGGAAGCGTTAGTCAAGGTGTTATGAGCATATTCCACCCAGGGGAGCATGGAGCTCCATGACCCAGGGTTAGACCCAGTGACACAGCGAAGTGCGGTCTCCATCTCCTGGTTCGCTCTCTCGGCTTGCCCGTTGGTCTGGGGGTGATATCCAGAGGACAGGCTGGATGTAATGCCCAAAGCTTTACAGAAAGCTTTCCACACCTGGGAGACAAACTGGGGACCCCTGTCAGAGACAATATCCGTGGGTAGACCATGAGAGCGGAACACATGTTCAACAAAATATCAGCCGTCTCTGGCAGTGGGCAGTTTAGGTAGGGCCAAAAAATGAGCCGAACTTAGAAAAACGATCAATCACCATAAGAATGACAGTCTTACCAGATGAGGGGGAAGTCCAGTGACAAAATCCATAGCGATATGCGACCAGGGCCGGCTGGGTATAGGTAGAGGTCGTAGATGACCAGCGCTGGCCTGGGTGGAGTTTTTACTTCGTGCACATACCGTACAAGCAGCAATGAAGGCTCGAGTGTCCGCCTCCATCGTGGCCCACCAGAACTTCCGTCGCACAAAGTCAAGGGTCCGCGAAACTCCAGGGTGACAGGTAAGGGGAGACGAGTGAGCCCACTGAAGTACCTGGGAGCGAGCAGACTCAGGGACAAACATCCGGTTAGGAGGACCCCTCCCAGGGTCAGCTTGATGATGTTGAGCCTGTCTAACAATCCCCTCGATGTCACATGTGATGACTGCAATACTGCAGGTAGGAGGCAAAATGGGTTCAGGGGTTACTACCAGTATCAACAGCCGAATGAACACGAGACAGGGCGTCAGGCTTGACGTTGCGTGACCCAGGACGGTAAGACAGAGAAAAATTGAATCTCCCAAAAAATAGTGCCCACCTGGCTTGACGGGGGTTGAGCTGCTTCGCTGACTGGAGGTAAGCCAGATTCTTATGATCCGTCCAAACGATGAAGGGTTGTTCGCCCCCTCCAACCAATGTCGCCACTCCTCGAGAGCCAGCTTAACGGCGAGCAGTTCACGATTTCCAACATCATAATTCCTCTCTGCCTGAGAAAGTTTCCTTGAGAGAAAAGCACAGGGATGCAGTTTGTTATCTTCAGGAGAACGTTGTGACAACACTGCACCTACCCCAGTGTCGGATGCATCCACCTCCACGACAAACTGGCGGTCGGGGTCGGCTGCATCAGAATGGGAGCCGAGGCGAGCGATGTTTCAGTTCTTCGAACGCTGATTCGGCCCCTTCATTCCAAGCGAACGGTCGTGAGATGGAGGTGAGAGCGGTGAGTGGCGCCGCAATGCGGCTGTAGTCCTTGATGAACCTCCTATAGAAGTTCGCAAACCCCAGGAATCGTTGAAGTTGTTTTGCGGGTAGAGGGAGCTGGCCAGTCCGTGACAGCAGAGATCTTAGCTGGGTCCATCCGCAGCTCCCCCTGAGCTATGATGTAACCCAAAAAAGAGGTCTCAGACACATGAAATTCACATTTCTCCATCTTCACAAACAGTTTGTTCTCCAACAACCTTTGCAACACCTGGCGCACATGCAGTTCATGTTCCTGGGAGGACTCTGAGAAAATCAAGATATCATCCAGATAGACAAAAACAAACCGATTCAACATGTCCCGAAGGACATCATTGACTAGTGCCTGAAAAACAGCAGGGGCATTAGACAACCCAAAAGGCATAACCCGATACTCAAAATGTCCCAAGGGTGTGTTGAAGGCAGTCTTCCATTCATCACCCCTTTACGAATGCGCACCAGGTGATACGCATTTCGTAGATCCAGTTTCGTAAAGATGGTAGCACCATGAAGGAGGGGAAAAGCAGAATTAATCAAAGGCAGAGAATACTTGTTCTTAATGGTGATGTTGTTAAGTCCACGGTAATCAATACAGGGTCTGAGGGTCTTATCCTTTTTAGCAACAAAAAGAATCCCGCTCCTACAGGTGACGAGGAAGGACGCATAATACCTGCCGCCAAGGAGTCCCGAATGTAGTTCTCCATAGCCTCCGTCTCCGGCCGGGAGAGATTGTACAGGCGACTGCTGGGGAGCGGGGCTCCTGGCTGGAGGTCAATGGCGCAGTCGTAAGGCCGGTGAGGAGGAAGAGAAGTAGCTCTGTGTTTGCAGAAAACGGATGCCAGGTCATGATACACGTCAGGAACAGCAGAAAGATCCATGGACTCCAGTGGAGGTTGAGGCACAGTACTGGCAGGAGTCTGAGCAGAACACAAACAATTCACATGACAAAATGTGCTCCATGAAACAATGCTACCTGTCACCCAATCAATGTGTGGATTGTGTTTTATGAGCCAGGGGATACCAAGGACCAGGGGAGTCTGTGGGCAGTCGATAATATGGAATTGAATGTTCTCCTGATGATTTCCCGACACTCTAAGACAAACAGGAACAGTCTGATGGGTAATGCGGGTCAACAATTGTCCATTTAGACCCTTAGCCTGCAGCGGACAGTCCATAGGAACAGTCTCCAAATCCATTTGTTGAGCCCACTCTCTATCCAAAAAGCTTTAGTCGGCACCAGAGTCAATCAGCGCACTAACAGAGAAATTCTGGGACTGCCACTGGAGGGATGCCTGGAGCAGAATGCGGGGAGAAGAGGAAGAATCCGCTGCTCGGCTCACCAAAACTTCTCCCATAAATGATGAGCCGGCCCTTTTCCCGGACGAACTGGGCAGGAAGGAACGAAATGACCAGCTTCTCCACAATACAGGCAGACCCGAGCCTGAATACGACGTGCACGCTCCTCTGAGGACAACCGTGCACGACCCACCTCCATGGCTTCGGGTTCAGTGCTCCTCGTATCGACTCGGGAAGACACGGCTCTCTCCGTAGGGACGATGCAGGGAGGAGTTTGTTGATGACAGACAGGTTGCTTGGAACTAACACTCCTCTCCCGGCGGCGCTCCCGAATCCGATTATCCAACCTGATAGTGAGTGAAATAAGATTATCCAGCGTAGGCGATTCATCATATGACACCAATTCATCTTTTAAAGTCTCAGACAAAGCATTGATGAACACTCCTTGTAATGCCTCGTCATTCCAACCACTCACTGCTGCTAAAGTCCGAAACTCCACTGCCATCTCCGCCACACTACGAGCCCCCTGCCGAAGAGAAAACAACCGTTTCGCAGCCTCCTTGCCTCGTACGGGGTGGTCAAAAACCTTCCTCATCTCCGTGGTGAAGGCCACGTAAGCGTTGCAAATGTCCGACTGACTCTCCCAGACCGCGGATCCCCAGGCACGAGCGGAACCGCTAGTAGAGTTGATAAGGTATGCAATACGGGCTCTTTCTGAGGCGTAGGTGAGGGGCTGTTGTTCAAACACTAACGAGCATTGAGTCAAAAAATCGCCACAGGTTCCCATGTTCCCGTCATAGCGCTCTGGAGCAGGAACAAAAGGCTCTCTGATCTGGGCTGAAGGGGTAGTAAGGGCAGACACTTGATTGGTGAGTAATTGAACCTGATTAAGCAGCACCTGACTGTCCTCAGCAATCGTCTTAAACAGGGTATCATGTTGGCCAAGTAGAATGCCCTGATTGGCTATGGCAGTCCAAATTTGAGTGCACTCTGGGGTGGTATCCGAGTTACTGTCTGCTGGGTTCATGTTGGTCAGATCATACTGTTATGATTTAACTGGATAGAACCCAAATGCAGACAAGTACACCAAGCCAGAGAAGTTTTAACAGGTTTATTATAATGTTCAATAGTCCAGGTTTCCAATAAATGGGGAAGAGCAAGTCCAGGTTACAGGGAGGGTACAGATCCAGGTCAGGGCAGGTGTGGTACCGTAATGTCCTAGTGTCCGTGGTGAGTCCAAAGGAGAGGCCCGATAGTGGAGAGCAGGACGGTGGTGGCAGGAGTGAAGCGGAGGCAGGAGTCAGGTTCCAAATATCTGTGGCACAGGAGAAAAAGTAAATAAACAGTCCAAAAAACACAAGAGCGAAAACAGACAGGTTGAGTCGGCAGCGAGACTAACATGGTTGTCTTGACTATGATCTGACGATGAGTGGAAAGTTTGACCGGGTCTTAAAGGCTGAGGTGATTATGGTGAATGAGCTGCAGCTGGAACCCTGACTCCCGCACACCAGACTTCACTCCTGCAATCAAGGACAGACAGAGGGGAGGGGGAGAGCAGAGAGAGAGCTACCTAGCAGCAGTAGGCCTAACAATCAAGGAAAACGATATGTCTGGCGCAAATCCAACACCTCTGTTCACCCCGAGAACAGCATCCCCACAGTGAAGCATGGTGGTGGCAGCATCATTCTGTGGGGACGTTTTTCATCGGCAGGGACTGGGAAACTGGTCAGAATTGAAGGAATGATGGATGGCGCTAAATCCAGGGAGATTCTTGAGGGAAACCTGTTTCAGTCTTCCAGAGATTTGAGACTGGGACGGAGGTTCACCTTCCAGCAGGACAATGACCCTAAGCATACTGCTAAAGCAACACTTGAGTGGTTTAAGGGGAAACATTTAAATGTCTTGGAATGGCCTAGTCAAAGCCCAGACCTCAATCTAATTGAGAATCTGTGGTATGACTTAAAGATTGCTGTACACCAGCGGAACCCATCCAACTTGAAGGAGCTGGAGCAGTTTTGCCTTGAAGAATGGGCAAAAATCCCAGTGGCTAGATGTGCCAAGCTTATAGAGACATACCCCAAGAGACTTGCAGCTGTAATTGCTGCAAAAGGTGGCTCTACAAAGTATTGACTTTGGGGGGTGAATAGTTACACACGCTCAAGTTTTCTGTTTTTTTGTCTTATTTCTTGTTTGTTTCACAAGAATAAATATTTTGCATCTTCAAAGTGGTAGGCATGTTGTGTAAATCAAATGATACAAACCCCAAACAAATCAATTTTAATTCCAGGTTGTAAGGCAACAAAATAGGAAAAATGCCAAGGGGGGTGAATACTTTCGCAAGCCACTGTACATTCAATTCAGATGTTTTGTATGTGACATTTAAGTGCTGATCCCAGAAACATCCTGTGGCTATTCAATTTCAAATAATGTTCATATGAGGCATTAGTATAGCATTCAGTGGAGAGAAAAGGACATTTAGGTCAAAGGAAAACAGTTTTCAGTTAGCTACTGTACAGTGCTATACAGGAATTGGCATGCCAATTTGTTAATTGCATTAATAAGTAGGCTATTCCAATCAGGAAATAACATAAGAATCCAAACGTCTTTAAGAAGATGTAAACAGATTTATTCTGACATCACATCAGACCATCACAACAATCCTATGTAGTCGATCTATCAAAGCAAACAGACTTTAATTGGTTACATAAACCTTTAAATAGGAACTATAAATAGACTTTACATGTTTAAAATAAATAAATTCCCTATTGCCTATAAGTCACTTGGTGTGTGTGTTAAGAATTTTGTGCCTGCTCCAAAACATATTCTGTTATGTACAAGTGCTACAAGTCATGCAAAAAGTGTGATTGATTGCACGCTACCAGGTGATATTGCAACTCTATTATGTGCAGATTAGCATAAAGAAAGGAGGTAAAAAACAAAAATGTAGGAAGGCTGTGGAATCACATCTCAATCTCAGCCAGTAGGCTCTCACCTAGAGCTGACGTCAGCAGGACCATTTGGGGGTGGGAGTCTGCAATGGGCAGAGACAACGGAAACGAGTTTAAGACTTCTACAACTCTACAACTAGCCTGGTTGCTAGCTCTGTTAGTGCTCTAGCCAACTCCTTTGAACTTGTAAGGGATGACAACGAGCGAGTTGGCCAAAGCACAAACAGAGTTGGCCAAAGCACAAACAGAGCTAGCAGGCCTCATTCTTAAGCAAATGGGTTAGTTTGTTTCCCCCCAATACTAGAGATTGATTGAAAATCAGTCATCATTTTTTGAGGTCATCACCTATACCGATGTTTCAGGTTTATAGACGCTTATTATACAAAATGATTTATTTAGAATCGGAAAAACTGTCCTATCTAGACTATAACTAAGAAAGGACAGGGAAGGAGACCATTTTAGTTGGTCAGGTCAGCCTTTACTGCTGTGGGGGATCCAGGCCGTTTTCTCCCTAGTGGGGATGGCAGCGCTGCCTCGTGCCTCGCCCTCCTTGTCGTCCTCCTCCTCTCCCTCGGAGAGCAGGTCTGAGATCTGCTGCTGCAGCTCGGGGCTGATGGCGTTCTCAGCCAGGACCAGCACTCGCAGACAGGTGGGGTAGTTCTCCACCATTTCGAGGAAGACCTGAAGGTACAGGGGAGGGAGACTCTGTCATGAAGCACATTTAGGCTACAGTAGGGGTTGATAAGAGAACTCGATGGGTTTGTAGGTGTAGGTAGTTCTGCTTGCCAGTGGGGATTGTTATTCCAGGTTATGAACTAACATTTAAGTGGTTTGTTTTTCTTGAATTACTACAGCATGTAACAAGTCACTTCAATGCAGTGACGTGCGGTGGTTTGGTGGCTGGGTAAGCACTGGCTAATATCAAAGCCAGATTTACTCACAAATAAACCTTGATGAAGTTCATGTTCATCATACAACGGACCTCCAACAACCAGAGTGGCATAGGCTATTAACCAAAATTGACAAACAATTTTCACCAAATGTAAATACCAATGTAGCCAATATAAACAAGCGAGAGCCTCAGATGGCGGCATATTGCATATCATCCGACAAAATGACACACTGCTCAACTCAGCTCAGCCATACATTGATGTAGCATCCACAGTTACAACTGATAGGTAGCCAGTGGCGACCCGTCATTCAGGGCAGGGCAGGTGCATGTTATTTTGGCATTCATCAAATCAAATCAAATTGTATTTGTCACATGCGCCGAATACAACAGACCTTACAGTGAAATGCTTACTTACAAACCCTTAACCAACAATGCAGTTTTAAGAAAAATAAGTGTTAAGTAAAAAATAGATAAATAAAAAAAGAAGAAGAAAAATAACAAATAATTAAAGAGCAGCAGTAGAATAACAGTAGCGAGGCTATATACAGGGGGTACCGGTACAGAGTCAATGTCCAGGGGCACAGGTTAGTCGAGGTAATTGAGGTAATATGTACATGTCACATAATTGAGTTAATAAAGCCGCATACAAACATGGTCTCTTTTTTGCTTTCTTGAGTAAGGCAGCTCCAAAATGCAAGTGTTTCAGCCTAGCTCAGTGCTTTCTGTGGTGGTGGGCCAGTCAGCGGAAAATACGGAGCGTAGGGGTTGGTAATGTTCTCTAGTTGTGCCGTGATTGGCTCAGTGTTCTGTCAGTGTTCAATCTACGGGTAGAGCAAAAAGATTCAAGCCCCTTGGGTGCTACCATAGAGTCACATTAGAAGTGCCCATCCAAGAAGGCTCAAGGTCATTGGCCACAGATAAAATAACATCAAATCACATTATATCTACCATAGCTTTGATTGGACTGATCATGTCAACATCATACTTTCAAAATCTTAGCTAGAAAGCTAGCAGTCATCATCATGAATCAAGTCGACAATCTACTGGCAAATCCTTTTCAATCCTTGTCATATGAAGATAAATTATTAAGAGAAATTATAGATAAAACGTATCGGTGCTCATCGGCCATTGGACATAAACATTACACAACCAGTTGGAAATCGCAAATTCAACAATGAGTGGTTTGGAAGGAATCAGTGGCTAACTGCAAGCGTTGCAAAGCAATCGCTAGCCTGCTATTCAGTGGAGTGGGTGTGTGGTCCAAGTCTGGGTTTAAGGGTCTCTTTTCCAAGCTGAAAAGGATAAACATTCAACACCATGGGCCAGAAAAGGTGGAATACATTGGCCATGCTGTCAATCCAGCATGACTTCTGCCGTGTTCAAAACAACTGGAAACTGGGAAATCTCAGACTTCAGTGAGTTCAAGACAACTGGGAACTCTGAAAAAAACGAGCTCCGCCTGGGAAAATACATTTTGAACGGTCATCCAACTTGGAATTCCAAGTCGGGAACTCGGGCCTCTTTCTAGAGCTCCGACCTGAAGATCATCACGGACATCATGATTCAACCTTAATTTTTTTTCAGAGTTCCCAGTTGTCTTGAAAGCACCATAAATCCAGAGAATGCCAGACTTCGATGACAAAGTTTGGTGACAAAATTTGCCCACGAAGGACCGCTGCGCCACCTTCCTGTTCAAGTGAGCACAACAAGGTGAGTCCAAAAATGTATTGGATGCTGCTGCATAAATTATGTAATATGCCAGGGAGATATGTATACTGTAGCTAAGAAAATAATACAAAGTGTATGTTGTGTAGTAAGCTGTTAGCAGCCCATGTGCCTCACCCTAATAATTCGGTCCCTTTCCCCCTCCTAATTTAGCCTACTGTTCTGACTTGGTGGTGCACATGTAGCCTACAGCCTGTTTTAGAGAAATGTCATCATCGAATATTGTAAGAGCTTTCATTGTCTGCTTATATGCCCCCTTTATTTATCCTACAGATCTGACTTGGTGTACAGGGAGAATACTGTAAGAACGGCCCATATTCTGAATTGTGTCTCTGTACATTTCAAAAGTGCTGAACAAATAGTTATATTGACTATGTCCGTCCTAGCTCGCTCATTGTCTTAATCAAAAATTACAGATTGCCTCTTATCCGCTCGTCGTCCCCTTATGCCATAGTTTGTACATCTCAATTGTCAGTAGAAACCACATTTGTTTAAGCAAGTCAGCCATATCAGCTATGTTTTTTTATAAGGCAGTAAATGAGGCTGAATGAACTGTTTTGCTGCCAGACAAGGCTCCGCTGATAGCCAGGTGTCGCAGTGGTAAGGATTCACTCCATGGTGCTGAAAAGAAAGCTCTGCTGTTGGGACAGCTTTATGTAGGCTCTAACAGTTTGTGGGCACCGTTTGTCACCGTTATAGAGCAATTAATGTATTGTTTAGTGTTGTGTTGTGGCTTTGCTGGCATGCATCTAAAAAATAATCGGTGAGTTTGCCCCACCAAGATCTACATGCTAAAATCGCCACTGTATGTGGCACTAAAAGACACATTTTGTATGGACACATTTCATCTGAAAAATGTGCAATGCAAACTCCATAGAGTTTCACAGTGGATTTAAAATTATTTCAATGTGCGTAATGTGCGTAATGTGCAAACACACACACACACAAACATAATATTATTATGTGAAATATTATTACACACACATACATAATAAGGTTCTTACTAAATGTTCTTATTAACAATCGAAATGGCTGAAAAATGCAGTTCAAAACATCAAAAAAGTGTCTCATCAAAACAATTCTAGCTTGATAAATCAAATGCATTGTACATTTTGTAACTTTTTTGTCATTTAGCAGAAGCTCTTATCTAGAGCGATTTATAGGAGGAGCAATTAGGGTTAAGTACCTTGCTCAAGGGGACATTGGCTGATTTTTCACCTAGTCGGCTCGGGGATACTAACCAGCAACCATTCGGTTACTGGCCCAACGCTCTTAACCACTAGGCTACATGCCGCAAAGGGATGTTGTCTATTCTCATGATTCAACAGTAACCTAACCCGCAAATTGTAAAGGAAAATGCATTTAGGCCTACCTTTACTTGTAAATTATGTCCATTAGTCTGGTGAACCTCTCAGTGACAGCGTTGTAAAAGTCACAGCAGAATCCCATGTTCATTATTTTATTCTGCATGCACACAGCAGACGCATCCCCATTCCATTTTCACACTGACACAAAAAGTAATTCCCATTCCCATTATCCACAAAGCAAAAGTAAATGTCCCAGATGTGTAAAAGTCAGGGTAAAAAGTATTAATTGGTAATGACATTTCAGATAAGTGGACAGTCCAGTACTCACTGTTCGCCTACCCGACAGCTAGCAGTGAGGGAGATGGTGGTTGCCTGTCATGTCATGTCTTGTAGCTAGAGCTCCTGTATGCTGCCTCTGTCTGGTCTTAACTTTCATTATAGTTGACGTTCCACTCTTCGAACCCTTCAAATGGCGCGTTCAGGTTGTTTTTGCTAGCTAGCTAGCTTGGTTCAGTTCATATGTAGACACGCCCAAATGTGCACAGCATACCAAGGCAATACCCACACAACATGTTTAGGCAATACGCATGCGCAAAATATGAAATTGGCTCAATGCAACGAATTAAGCTACTTCAAGCTAGGCAAAGCAGTATGCTGACCCTATCAATTAACAGTGACTGGAGTCAGGAATGGCTGTGGCATCAACGATTTGAGTGGCTGTTAAGGAAGGCATGGCGCCTTTCCTGAGATTTTGAGCATAAAAACCACCAGAATCATTGAGAAAATCATTAGATAGCGAAACATAATGACTATATTTTAATATAATTGTATTTTTCATTTGGCTTTTCATAACAGCTTGTTGTATTATATTACCACTGCCTACCCTGACTGCACGTCACTGATTCAATGTAAAAACCGATATGTATTTATTTGCTCGGATATATAGATTTACTCAGATTTATACTCTCTGTCTAAAAAGCTGTGTACAGATTTTTTTCTCCTTAGTGTGAAGTACATGTCAAGGCCAGTCTCTTTATAAATCAGCTAGCTTTAGACTGGAGAGGGACTAGCTAGAAAATGAATTAAAAGTGTTGAAATGGATAAGTTGTCCGTAAGGGTCCATGCTATCTGAGATCCTTGGGATGTCCCTACACCACTGAAGTTGAAATGTAAAATGGTTAAGGTTAGGGTAGGGACGTCTCAAAGATTCCAGATAGCACTAACCTTGAGTACTTTTCAATAGCCAGTGAACAGGCCACAGCTAGCAAAGTGCTTTGTGAGAGAAGAGTATCTTCTCACAGCTAGGTAAGCACATCTTCCCTGCATACGAGATTCAGGGTTACGGGTCAATAACAGTGAGAGTGTGAGAGGGAGACATGGGGAAAATCTTTAAAGGGATCACAAGAGGGTAAGTAAAAAGCTAACTGCATAACATTTCTGAAAATAAATTAAAATAAATTAAAAACGGTATTATCTTTTAACTGATGATTGGCATGAGTATTGCTGGTAATTGGCACCACATTTGAGAAGGGTCATTGAACATTAATTAGGTAGTGAGGAAAGTAAACCAGATAATTTATAGGGGATAAGAGAGTAGAACTCCCCCAACAGAATGAGTTTTAAGTCATAATGAAACTACATCAGATTTCTTCTCACTGTCTTTGTAATGTTTTTCCACACACTCAGTGGTGCTGATGACTTTGCTCTGGTGGTGGTGATGTTGATGTTACAGACCTGTGCTGACTGATTTGTGAGTCCTGTTCCCTCCAGATCCAACACCTCCAGAGTTCTGCTGGACGCCACAGCAACTGCTAGCATACCTGCAATCTGGTCCCCTGGAACCCCAACACAACCAAAACATGAGTAAGTTCAGAAGGTGAGTCTGTCATTTGAGCATTAAAGAAAGCTGATTGATGTGTTTGGTGTCACTGACCCTGAACGACAGATTTAGACCACACGCAGATTAGTAATTGCATAATCAGTTAATTTATTCCAAAAGCATAAAGCTGATAAAGTACACTATGTTTCGGCTTTCACCTTCATCGGGCGTATGCACATCATTTCAACATGATATGTATTGTAGCAACCATAACCCAACACCTAGCGACCTCATCAAGGGGTTTGGATATCTTGGCGTAATGGCTAAGGTGTCGGGTTGACAGTTGCTGGAACCGTGTTCGAGTCCCGTATTCTGTACACTGGTGTCAGAAGTGGGATGGTTTCGATTAGTTTATTAGGACCCCCATTAGCTACTGCACATGCAGCAGCTACTCTTCCTGGGCTCCACATAAAACATACAAATACATGACAAAGTACAGCACAGTAATAGACAAGAACAACATAAGATGTTACATTAAATTCAAAATAAATTTTAAAAAATAGTTATGTATAGAAAAGACACCAAGAAACAACTAAAATACTATTTACACACAAATCATGTAAATTATATATATACATTACCGGTCAAAAGTTTTAGAACACTTACTCATTCAAGGGTTTTTCTTTATTTTAATAGTGAAGAAAGATAGTGAAGAAAGATATAAAAACTATGAAATAACACATATGGAATCATGTAGTAACCAAAAAAGTGTAAAACCTCGGCGTTACTCTTGACCCTGATCTCTCTTTTGACGAACATATCAAGACTGTTTCAAGGACAGCTTTTTTCCATCTACGTAACATTGCAAAAATCAGAAAATTTCTGTCCAAAAATGATGCAGAAAAATTAATCCATGCATTTGTTACTTCTAGGTTAGACTACTGCAATGCTCTACTTTCCGGCTACCCAGATAAAGCACTAAATAAACTTCAGTTAGTGCTAAATACGGCTGCTAGAATCCTGACTAGAACCAAGAAATTTGATCATATTACTCCAGTGCTAGCTTCCCTACACTGGCTTCCTGTTAAGGCAAGGGCTGATTTCAAGGTTTTACTGTTAACCTATAAAGCGTTACATGGGCTTGCTCCTACCTATCTTTCCGAGTTGGTCCTGCCGTACATACCAATACGTACGCTACGGTCACAAGACGCAGGCCTCCTAATTGTCCCTAGAATTTCTAAGCAAACAGCGGGAGGCAGGGCTTTCTCCTATAGATCTCCATTTTTATGGAACTGTCTGCCTACCCATGTGAGAGACGCAGACTCGGTCTCAACCTTTAAGTCTTTACTGAAGACTTATCTCTTCAGTAGGTCATATGATTGAGTGTAGTCTGGCCCAGGAGTTTGAAGGTGAACGGAAAGGCTCTGGAGCAACGAACAGCCCTTGCTGTCTCTGCCAGGCCGGTTCCCCTCTCTCCACTGGGGTTCTCTGCCTCTAACCCTGTTACAGGGGCTGAGTCACTGGCTTGCTGGTGCTCTTTCATGCCGTCCCTAGGAGGGGTGCGTCACTTGAGTGGGTTGAGTTACTGACGTGATCTTCCTGTCTGGGTTGGCGCCCCCCTTGGTTTGTGCTGTGGTGGAGACCTCTGTGGGCTATACTCGGCCTTGTCTCAGGATTGTAAGTTGGTGGTTGAGGATATCCCTCTAGTGGTGCGGGGGCTGTGCTTTGGCAGAGTGGGTGGGGTTATATCCTTCCTGTTTGGCCCTGTCCGGGGTTTCTTCGGATGGGGCCACAGTGTCTCCGGACCGCTCCTGTCTCAGCCTCCAGTATTTATGCTGCAGTAGTTTATGTGTCGGGGGGCTGGGGTTAGTTGGTTATACCTGGAGTACTTCTCCTGTCTTATCCAGTGTCCTGTGTGAATTTAAGTATGCTCTCTCTAATTCTCTCGTTCTCTCTTTCTCTCTGAGAACCTGAGCCCTAGGACCATACGTCAGGACTACCGGGCATGCTGACACCTTGCTGTCCCCAGTCCGCCTGGCCTTGCTGCTAATCCAGTTTCAACTGTTCTGCCTGCGGTTACGAAACCCCTACCTGTCCCAGACCTGCTGTTTTCAACTCTTAATGATCGGCTATGAAAAGCCAACTGAGAGACCTGAGCCCTAGGACCATACGTCGGGACTACCGGCCGTGGTGACTCCTTGCTGTCCCCAGTCCGCCTGGCCTTGCTGCTATTCCAGTTTCAACTGTTCTGCCTGCGGTTATGGAACCCCTACCTGTCCCAGACCTGCTGTTTTCAACTCTTAATGATCGGCTATGAAAAGCCAACTGAGATTTATTCCTGATTATTATTTGACCATGCTTGTCACTTATGAACATTTTTGAACATCTTGGCATGGTTCTGTTATAATCTCCACCCGGCACAGCCAGAAGAGGACTGGCCACCCCTCATAGCCTGGTTCCTCTCTAGGTTTCTTCCTAGGTTTTGGCCTTTCTAGGGAGTTTTTCCTAGCCACCGTGCTTCTACACCTGCATTACTAGCTGTTTGGGGTTTTAGGCTGGGTTTCTGTACAGCACTTCGAGATATTAGCTGATGTACGAAGGGCTATATAAAATAAAATTGATTGATTGATTGATAAAACAAATCAAAATATATTTTATATTTGAGATTCTTCAAAGTAGCCAACCTTTGCCTTGATGACAGCTTTGCACACTCTTGGCATTCTCTCAACCAGCTTCATGAGGTAGTCACCTGGAATGCATTTCAATTAACAGGTGTGCCTTCTTAAAAGTTAATTTGTGGAATTTCTTTCCTTCTTAATGCGTTTGAGCCAATCAGTTGTGTTGTGACAAGGTAGGGAGGGTATACAGAATATAGCCCTTTTTGGTAAAAGACCAAGAACAGCTCAAATAAGCAAAGAGAAATGACAGTCCATCATTACTTTAAGACATGAAGGTCAGTCAATACGGAAAATTTGCAGTCCCAAGACACAAAAAGTGCAGTCCCAAAAACCATCAAGCGCTATGATGAAACAGGCTCTCATGAAGACCGCCACAGGAATGGAAGACCCAGAGTTACCTCTGCTGCAGAGGATAAGTTCATTAGAGTTACCAGCCTCAGAAATTGCAGCCCAAATACATTCTTCACAAAGTTCCAGTAACAGATACATCTCAAAATCAACTGTTCAGAGGAGACTGTGTGAATCAGGCCTTCATGGTCGAATTGATGCAAAGAAACCACTACTAAAAGACACCAATAAGAAGAAGAGACCTGCTTGGGCCAAGAAAAATGAGCAATAGACATTAGACCGGTGGAAATATGTCCTTTGGTCTGGAGTACAAATTGGAGATCTTTGGTTCCAACCGCCGTGTCTTTGTGAGACGCGGTGTGGGTGAACAGATTATCTCTGCATGTGTAGTTCCCACCATAAAGCATGGAGGAGGAGGTGTTATGGTGTGTGGGTGCTTTGCTGGTGACACTGTCTGTGATTTATTTATAATTCAAGACATACTTAACCAGCATGGCTACCACAGCATTCTGCGGTGATACACCATCCCATCTGGTTTGGGCTTAGTGTGAATATAATTTGTTTTTCAACAGGACAATGACCCAACACACCTCCAGGCTGTGTAAGGGCTATTTTACAAAGAAGGAGATTGATGGAGTGCTGCATCAGATGACCTGGCCTCCACAATCCCCCGACCTCAACCAAATAGAGATGGTTTGGGATGAGTCAGACGGCAGAGTGAAGGAAAAGCAGCCAATAAGTGCTCAGCATATGTGGGAACTCCTTCAAGACTGTTGGAAAAGCATTCCAGGTGAAGCTGGTTGAGAGAATGCCAAGAGTGTGCAAAGCTGTCATCAAGGCAAAGGGTGGCTATTTGAAGAATCCAAATATAAAACATATTTTGATTTGTTTAACACTTTTTTGGATACTACATGATTCCATATGTGTTTTTCATAGTTTTGATGTCTTCACTATTATTCTACAATGTAGGAAATAGTAAAAATGAAGAAAAACCCAGAGTTACCTCCGCTGCAGAAGATAAGTTAATTATAGTTACCAGCCTCAGAAATTGCAGCCCAAATAAATGCTTCACAGAGTTCAAGTAACCGACACATCTCAACATCAACTGTTCAGAGGAGACTGTATGAATCAGGCCTTCATGGTTGAATTGCTGCAAAGAAACCACTACTAAAGGACACCAATAAGAAGAAGAGACTTGCTTGGGCCAAGAAACACGAGCAATGGACATTAGACTGGTGGAAAGTCTAATTTGAGCATTACAGAAAGCTGATTGATGTGTTGGGTGTCATTGACCCTGAACGACAGATTTAGACCACACGCAGATTAGTAATTGCATAATCAGTTAATTTATTCCAAAAGCTGATAAAGTACACTATGTTTCGGCTTTCACCTTCATCGGGCATATGCACATCACAAATCATATAAATTATACATATACATTACCGGTCAAAAGTTTTAGAACACTTACTCATTCAAGGGTTATTTTTACTATTTTCTACTTTGTAGAATAATAGTGAAGAAAGATATCAAAACTATGAAATAACACATGTAGTAACCAAAAATGTGTTAAACAAATCAAAATATATTTTATATTTGAGATTCTTCAAAATGGTGCCAGTGAGGCCATTCGAGAGGCGGTTCACGGGAGGGACTTGGTATAGAGAATAGTGGGGACACGCTCTCCCGAAGAAAGGGGGTAGTGTAACCACCTTAACCCAACACCTAGCGACATCGTAGAGGGATTCGGATCTCTTGGCTTAACAGCTAAGGTGTTGGGTTGACAGTAGCTGAACTCGGGTTCGAGTCCTGGTTGGGGCTACCCCCCAGTCATTAAGAATGTCATTGACACCCCATATTTCAGGTGGATGAAATGGAATCAGAATGTTTTACCCTGTATACTTGCCCCAAAATGACCATAGACATATAATTGTGTATCAAGTGTGCCCTCTAAAATTATATCTTATCTTAACTTAACTGGGGACAACATGACTGTGTTCACACAGGCAGCCCAATTCTGATATTTTTTTCCACTAATTGGTCTTTTGACCAATCAAATCAGACCTTTTCACACCAGATCTTTTTCAGAGCTTATATTATTGGTCAAAAGACCAATTAGTGAGAAAAAAAAACAGAATTGGGCTGCCTGTGTAAACACAGCCTATGTTCCTAAAATGACCTCCTTTCCTATTTCTCTGTAGTGCAAGCAGCCAGGGGGTTGTCATGGAGACATGCCTGAATAAAAAACCTTATTTGGTAATGCAGGAAACAACTGGCCCATAAAATGGAAGTCATTGGTATCTCAGGAGTGTTTCACCTCTGAAAAGGTCCCATTACACATAATGACACAAAAGCTAATGTTGTTCCAATACTTGAAGTTCACAAAAGTTAATATTGATTATCCAAAGTTAACTGAGATGCAAATATTTGTATGGCAACACTTGTGGTTGAGTGTAATATTCCTTAAATTGTTTAAATAAGAATCTGATTCCATATAAGCTGATTCCATATTAAGAAACTCACTGATATAAAGTACAGTAATTGGTTTTGTGTCCTGGTGATTGGTTCTTACCCAGGGGGTTGTAGTCCAGGTTGAGGACTCGGAGCTGGGAGCTGTGGGCCACAGCAATGGCCAGGCGGGCCCAGCCCTTGGTTGTGATGCAGGGGTTCGCACTCAGAGTCAGCTCCCTAAGCCCTGTGGGACAGGCTGTCCATCACCATCAAATGACGATCAACTTAGTTTAGGCAGAGCCATTTATAACCATATATTAAAGGTTCTGACTATAGTGTATCTAGTGTGTATTATACTCCATTATCGTGTAACTTGAGTCTAATTGTTAACACTACAATGTTTAACACATAATGCCTTCATAAAATCCTTTATAAGGCCTACATAGATGCTTCAGAAATCACTCATAAGCAAATGTCATGCTACATAAAGGATTGCAAAAGATCATTGTGACAGATCTATGTAGTGTTCAATAACAACTTTATGAATGTTCTATAAACCCTTTATAAGTTGTAATTTGTCTGGACTGTATTTTCTGTAATCAAAAATGTGTTTCCCCACACACTAACAAGAGAGGACTTCCACACTAGCCTATTGTTTCCAACCACTGTCCCCTAGCAGGCCAGGTTCAGAGTCAGACAGCCCAGTAACAGTGAGAGCAGTGTTGAGTGGCTGTACCTGATTTGGCCCCGTCCGGAGGCAGCATGCCACAGATAAGCCGCAGTGCCTCATCTCCCAGCATACAGTCACCCAGGTCCAGAGACACCAGTGAAGGGTGAGTGGACAATGCAGTGTTGAGTGTGACCAATCCTGCATCTAGGAGGGGGCTTCCATGGAGACTGTGGCATATGAGAGATGGGAGGAGAGAGAAATGCGGAATATCTTTCAATACAAAAGTTCCAGTGATGATCATCCAATTAATTCACCTTTCAAGCTACATAAAGCATCCTCAAATTGACATCAACTTGAGTTCATGCTCATGTGCATAATCATGGTAATTAGGGTCAGGTTCCCCATGTAATGCCATGGAGAGCTTTTACTGGATCACAAATTGAGGGACCCATACTGATTACAATCAGTTAATAGACTACAGTAGCCATATCAACCACTAATATCAACCAATCAATGAATCAATCAGACCGACACACCTTATTCATTGTGATCTACTAGGCTACTTACAAAAGGGTCTGGATCGATCTGTTTGTCTTGAGTGCATCTGCGAGATGCTTGGTTCGGTTGATGGTGGAGACCACACCGAGGTTCATATTGAGTTGCGCCAGTGAGTGGGACTCCGCCACACCACGACACACCCGTCCAAAGTCTCGGTCCGAAAGCTGACATCCCCTGATAGACAGAAGCCTCACACTGTTCTCTTTCAGGCTGTCACAAATATCCTTGATCTCAGCTCCCGACAGTGTCTCTCCAGTTATTTGAATAGATCCTGGTAGCATTTTGGTACATGTGTATATTAGGCTACATTACATTCAAGGTCTGTGCCCAGCTAAGAAAGACGTGCATTTTAGGCATAGGCCTACAACTATCCAACGTCGGTAGACTGTTAAATGACATCTCAAAGTCAATATGCTATTGTTTAGGATATCCGATATTTACCCCAATCTGCAAGGCTCTCAGTATTGTAGCTGGTTTAATTGAGCATTTCTTATTAGGTTATGGATAGGGAAAAAGCACGCGAGGTAGGTTTTCTGAAGTTAAATCGATCATAAACCCCATTCGCTGTTTCAAGCCCTGACATCATAACCTACTGCTCCAATGTGGCTAAATCCTTAGCGATTCTTCTTCTGCAATATGCAGGCAATGAATTAATACATTCGTCGATACATGTTAGCTACGTTCAAATAGAATCGAATGTCGTGCAGTTTTCCAGGTCCTCATACATAACAAACGGTTTGCATTCCTGTCATGTTTTGAGCTTCGGTTTATAGCACTGAAACGAAGGCGATCGTTTGTTTGCCACGGTTGCAGGTATCGGTTATAGACACACTTCTCGATGTCACCAGAAACGGCACTGCAATAAGTCCTTTTCTGACTGTCACATGTTGCTCTCAATTAGCTTACTATACTAATGCAGTCTTCCTCATTCAGGGCGCGTGTGCGCACCCTCCTCCCGGAAGAGTCTGTGTGGCTGCAGAGTGACCTCGGGAAATATTGCAGGGCTGAGCAAATGTTTCTCCATAAGGAAAAATGCTAGTCGAGGGCGAAGATGGCCGTGGTCTCAGGACAGTATGGCTATTGCTATTGATCACGTGCAGTGCTGGTCTGCCCTGCCCAAATACATCACCTGTCTATACCACATCCTTAGCCCCGGGCCTTGGGTTTTCTCAAATTAGTGCATACTGTAACATGATTCCCAAATAGATAGGCATGTTATAAAACTTTTCCCAATTAAAACGTTTTGAAATATTACCAGAATTATTACACTAAATTGTGATTTTACTTTAGCAGTAAAAGTATCTTCCCATTGCACTGTTATCTGGGTCAAACACACAATGGCCCCTTAAATAATATATATTCAATGGATTACTGAATAAGCAAAGCCTCCTCCACCTCATTGATAGTCACCCAGGTAGAGGGTGTGGAAGCTGAGTATCCTCCCACTGTGCCTATCTCATGTCTCCTTGCAGAGCCACATCCCATAGCTCCCCTAGTGAGCGGAGAGAGAAAGCAGAGAACTAATGGAGGGCATGGTATGCTGCATCAAAGTCTCCATTGTTCAATGTTGTAAATGCTTCACCTTGCCATAACCCATTTAGTTATACATTCTACAGTCAAACACAGAATGTAATTTCTCCACTGACAAAGTACTGTAAAACACATGGAGGGGGCAGTGTTTATTTTTTCATAAAGTCATTTCATCAAGTTTGCAGACGACACAACAGGAGTAGGCCTGATTACCAACAATGATGAGACAGTCTACAGGGAGGAGGTGAGGGACCTGGCGGAGTGGTGCCAGGAAAATAACCTCTCCCTCAACGTCAACAAAACAAAGGAGCTGATTGTAGACTTCAGGAGACAGCAGAGGGAGCACGCCCCTATTCACATCGACGGCACCGCAGTGGAGAAGGTGAAAGCTTCAAGTTCCTCTGCGTACACATCACTGACAATCTGAAATGGTTCACCCACACAGACAGTATTGTAAAGAAGGCGCAACAGCACCTCTTCAACCTCTGGAGGCTGAAGAAATTCAGCTTGGCCCCTAAGACCCTCACAAACTTTTACAGATGCACAATTGAGAGCATCCTGTCGGGCTGTATCATCGCCTGGTACGGCAACTGCACAGCCCGCAACCACAGGGCTCTCCAGAGGGTGGTGCGGTCTGCCCAACACATCACCAGGGGCACACTGCCTGCCCTCCAGGACACCTACAGCACCCGATGTCACAGGAAGGCCAAAAAGATAATCAAGGACATCAACCACCCGAGCCACTGCCTGTTCACCCCGCTATCATCCAGAAGGTGAGGTCAGTACAGGTGCATCAAAGCTGGGACCGAGAGACTGAAAAACAGCTTCTATCTCAAGGCCATCAGACTGTTAAATAGCCATCACTAGCCAGCTACCACCTGATTACTCAACCCTGCACCTTAGAGGCTGCTGCCTATGTACATAGACATGCAGCATCACTGGTCACTTTAATAATTGAACACTAGTCACTTTAATAATGTTTACATACTGTATTTTACTCTATTTTAGTCAATGCCACTCCGACATTGCCTAATATTTATATATTTCTTAATTCCATTATTTTACTTTTAGATTTGTGTGTATTGTTGTGAATTGTTAGATACTACTGCACTATTGGAGCTAGGAACACAAGCATTTCGCTACACCCGCAATAACATCTGCTAAATATGTGTATGTGACCAATAACGTTTTATTTTATTTGATTTATTCAAATGAGAAAGGTAAGCCTAATGGTGTTGTCTCAGCCATTAACTAGCTATTGGTCACAGGGGGTCAATCTGAACATTGGGCTCGGAGTGCTTTGGCAGGACCTTGTCCCAACACTCACACTTCTGCTCTCCTCCTTGCTCCAGGCACTGTGCCAGCGCTCCTTGTTGGCCAAATGTTTAGATGCCTGCTCTTCTGATATGCATCTAAATCATTCTTCATGAAGGCCACAATTTTGCGCTCTACCATGCTCTCATGTAGAGCTGTGAGTGAGTACTTCATGACTGAAAGACACCACGTGTCCCTGAAGAACTCCTTAAGGGTCAGCTGGATGATGGAGAGGGTTGGATCTCAGGCTGAACTGTAATCTTCTTGAAGGAGGCCATTTCTCTACTGACTGGAACAAATACTGGCCAGTCCACATTGGTGTTTGGTAGCCACTGCAGATTGCACTCTGGTGCATTCTTCTTTTACTCGTCTCCATGGTGACCCTGACATTTGACCTTTGCTTGTCTATACAGGTAACAATCTCTCCAAGAAATCAGTTCTTCATACAAAATTCTCCACAGCTGATCAGCCACTATCTAAGAGGCTCTCCCAGTAGAGACATATGGTCTACTCTACAGTAACCACTATACTATTAAAACTTGAAACTATCCATCCTCTGAAAACAATTGTTATAAAGCGAGTTATTGCAGGACTTCTTGATTTTGTCTTGATCAGTAGAGTATGAGCATAGACACTGTTGCAGTTTTTTCCAACTAGCTCCGTCTCACGTCAGAATTAGACGTTCATCCATGTTTCTCAAACATCAAATTTCGAAGTTGTTCCAAATGTCAGATTCCGAAGTGTTTAAGGTTAAGTTTAGGCATTAACTTCGAAATCTTAAGGATAGGTATTAACTCCAAATGGTTAAGGTAAGGGTTAAGGTTTGGGATAGGCTTAAAACAAAAATAACTTTCTATAGCTGGATTTGAACTTGCAACCTTTGGAATCAGAGGCAGATGCTTACGCCCATCTTCCAGCCCCAACACCATAGCAAAACCGAAACCTACTTGAAACTAACAACGCTCACTGTTGCCCCTAGTGGCCGGTTTTCACATCATCTCTCGACATCCTCAGACATGGCTGGACATCAAATACTGACTTGCATCATGGGTGACCTGGCTGTTTTTTTCAGGTTCAGTGTTAAAAGACATGTTGTCTTAGGTCAAAGTTTATTTCCATTGTATCTTTCTGTACAATAACCGTATAAATACATTTTCACATGTAAAATAAAAATAAAAGAGGTCACCTTGCATCCCACCCAAAAACAATGTTGTTAGGAAGCACAAATAATGCACAAAACAAATGACTGGATGAAACAAAAGCTGATTAGGATAAACAATATTCATAAGTTAATGCACTATTACATATCTCATATGACATATCAACTGCATACCTGGTTATTTTCTGGTTAGGTTATTAAAATTACAGACAATGGATGTGCATTGTGTAAAACAAGAGATTAAACTCTAATTTACCCCATAGCATACATGATAATCATAATTCCTTCGAAAAACAATAGAAGGCACCACACACAGCTTTAGAACCTTCCTCCCATTGAATGTCTAGAATTGTAAAACATCAATTGATGTTATCACCATAACCCGTGTAACAAAGCCTACAAGAGGTGAGAAAGTGTCGAGTTGGAGATTAATTAGTCTTAACATGAGTACAAATGCAAACAGCTGGGAATCGTAGTGCACTCGTGCTGCTTTAACAAATACAAGACCCCTATGAAAAGGGAGGCAATTTTCTATCATTTGAAAAGAGTTACAGCACCAACATGACATCTCACTCCATCATGTCGTTTTTTGATTAGGTACAATATAAACAACCAGGGTAAGCATGTCATTTCCCATGGAGAATTAAAGTTGTAAGAGTTGTTGTGAACTGATGGTGTTGTGTTTACTGAGACAATGTTCATGTTTAATGATGAAGGTCAAATGTCAACTATAACCAGTCACCAACATGGTCTTTGACCTTCACTTCAGTCTGTATTATCTACACCACACCACCACTATGGAATTCAAGCTCATGAGCCTGTGGTATCATCTTTGACGTTGGACACACCATCACTGTGACTGCAGAATAACACCAAGGATCTTCACTGTGGTATTCACAGCATTCATAGCAGAGGTGGCCACCACAGGCAAATCTCTGGCCACTCTCTGGATGGGGGGCATGTTGGGTCCTTCCAATGTGTCCAGGATACCTTCAGACAAAAATGTTTAAACAAATGTCAAATTCTTATTTCTTTAATCATACAGCATCAAATTCAAGACCCAGTTTAAGAATATACCTTGGAGGGTCTTTGAATAGAAGCAATTAAAATGTGTTTAAAATTGGACCAGGGGAGTCAACTCAATTTCCTGAGTTCACATTATTGGCCTTCATTACTCTGAAAGACGTATGTACACTGCAATGAAATACTTTTGTGGATGACCTCATTTTCTTGGAGATTGTACACACACACACAGTACCAGTCAAAAGTCTGGACACACCTACTCATTCCAGGGTTTTTCTTTATTTTTTACATGGTAGAATAATAGTGAAGACATCAAAACTATGAAATAACACATATGGAATCATGTAGTAACCAAAAAAGTGTTAAACAAATCTAAATATATTTTATATTTGAGATTCTTCAAAGTAGACACCCTTTGTCTTGATGACAGCTTTGCCCACTTTTGACTGGTACTGTGTGTGTATATATATATATATATATATATATATATATATATATATATATATATATAGAGCGAGAGCGAGAGCGAGAGCGAGAGCGAGAGCGAGAGCGAGAGCGAGAGCCAGAGCGAGAGCGAGAGCGAGAGCGAGAGCGAGAGCGAGAGCGAGAGCGAGAGCGAGAGCGAGAGCGAGAGCGAGAGCGAGAGCGAGAGCGAGAGCGAGAGCGAGAGCGAGAGCGAGAGCGAGAGCGAGAGCGAGAGCGAGAGCGAGAGCGAGAGCGAGAGCGAGAGCGAGAGCGAGAGCGAGAGCGAGAGCGAGAGCGAGAGCGAGATAGATCGATCCTGGGTCACATACAATAGTCAAAAATGTAGGACCGATGTTTTGACAAAACAACAAAAATAGTGTCCTAATTGCACACACTTTGGGTAGTACAGTGCCTTCAAAAAGTATTCACATCCATTCACATACTCAAAATGTTGTGTTACGGCTCGAATAAAAAAAAAAAAAAAAAACATATCCTCATCTACATAATGACAAAGTGAAAATGTTTTTCGAAATGTTAGCAAATTTATGAAAAATGAAATACAGAACTCTCTCATTTCCATAAGCATTCAGACCCCTGAGTCAATACTTTGCAGAAGCATCTTTGGCAGCGAATACAGCTGTGAGTCTTTCTGGGTAAGTCTCTAAGAGCTTTCCACACCTGGATTGTGCAACATTTGCCATTATTATTTTCAAAATTATTTAAGCTCTTGCCAGGTCTCGCCATAGATTTTCAATAGATTTAAGTCAAAACTGTAACTCGGCCACTCAGGAACATTCACTGTCTTCTTGGTAAGCAACTCCAGTGTAGATTTGGTCTTGTGTTTTAGGTTATTGTCCTGCTGAAAGGTGAATTCATCTCCCAGTGTCTGGTGGAAAGCAGACTGAACCAGGTTTTCCTCTAGGATTTTGCCTGTGCTTAGCTCCATTCATTTCTGAAATACTCCCCAGTCCTTAACGATTACAAGCATACCCATAACATGATGCAGCCACCACTATGCTTGAAAATATGGAGAGTGGTACTCAGTAATGCATGTATTGGATTTCCCCAAACATAACCCTTTATATTCAGGACAAAAAGTTAATTTCTTTGCAGTATTACTTTAGTGCCTTGTTGCAAACAGGATGCATGTTTTGGAATATTTGTATTCTGTACAGGCTTCCTTCTTTTCACTCTGTCAATTAGGTTAGTATTGTGGAGAAACTACAATATTGTTGATCCATCCTCAGTTCTCTTATGTTTTAAGTCACCATCCAAAGTGTAATTATTAACTTCACCATGCTCAAAGATTCTCATTGTCTGCTTTTTTTTTTTTTTTTTACCCATCTACCAATAGGTGCCCTTCTTTGCAAGGTATTGGAAAACCTCCCTGGTCTTTGTGGTTGATTCTGGTGTTTGAAATTCACTGCTCGACTGAGGGAACATACAGATAATTGTATGTGTGGGGTACAGAGATGAGGTAGTCATAAATCATCTTAAACACTATTATTGCAATCATTGTATTGCACATTGTGAGTCCATGCAACTTATGTGACTTGTTAAGCATATTTTTACTCCTGAACTCATTTAGGCTTGCCTTAACAAAGGGGTTGAAAACGTATTGACTCAAAACGTTTCAGCTTTTCATTTTTAATGAATTTGTTAAAGAACACACAAAAAAACATCATTTCACTTTGTCATTATGGGGTATAGTGTATAGGCAAGTGACACAAAATCTCAATTTAATCCATTTTTAATTCAGGCTGTAACACAACAAAATGTGGAAAAAGTCAAGGGGTATGAATACCTTCTGAAGGCACTGTACCTCTACGCCTGTATTCATTAAGCGTCATAAAGTAGGAGTGCTGATCTAGGATCAGGTCCACCCTTTATTCATTATGATTTAAAAGTTAAAAATGATCTTAGATCCGCACCCCTACTCTGAGACGCTTTGTAAATACGGGCTCTGGTTTTCTTTCCGAGGAATCTTACCTTCAACAATCTTGTGATAAGCGAAGTGCAGGTAGAATAGAAAGAGCATATGCAGAGCACCCAGTGTTCCACAGAGGATGAGGCGTGGTGTCTGGCCCACGGTCCGAGAGATGAGAGCAGCCACCTGAGAGAGAACGAGAGCGAGGGATAATGTGAGCAAGCGGGACAGACTGACTATCACTGAAATAATGGGTGCGTTCAAGCGGATAATTTAGCAAATGTTGCATTATGGGGATAAAATTTGTTCGACTGCATGAAATTTACAAAAATCACGTGATCAAAGGTCATGAAGTAGACTGCAGTCTACTGTAAGTTTCTGCAGGTGCTCTTCACCAACTTCATCCTGCAGCCATCGCCTGCATTGTGGGAGGCTCTATTGTCAACCAATCATTAGGGTGTTTTTGTTTGACCCATGCAAACTTGACCAAAGACATGACTAAAACAGGAACCAACTTTTCCACGATTCATGTAGGCCTATACAGTGGATATAGAGTGGTTTCAGAAAGTATTCACACCCTTTGACTTTTTCCACATTTTGTTGTGTTACAGCCTGAATATAAAATGGATTAAATTGAGATTTGTCACTGGCCTCCAAACAATACCCCATAATGTCAACGTGGAATTATCTTTTTCAAAATGTTTTCAAATCAATAAAAAATGAAAAGCTGAAACGTCTTGAGTCAATAAGTATTCAACCCTTTCATTATGGCAAGCTCAGTTAAGTTCAGGAGTAAAAATGTGCTTAACAAGTCACATAATAAATTGCATGGACTCACTCTGTGCAATAGTGTTTAACATGATTTTTGAATGACTACCTCAGCTCTGTACCACACACATACAATTATCTGTAAGGTCCCTCAGTCGAGCAGTGCATTTCAAACACAGATTCAACCACAAAGACCAAGGAGGTTTTCCAATGCCACGCAAAGAAGGGCACCTATTGGTAGATATGTAAACATTTTAAAAAGCAGACATTGAATATCGCTTTGAGCATGGTTAAGTTATTAATTACACTTTGGATGGTGTATCAATACACCCAGTAACTACAAAAATAAAGACGTCCTTCCTAACTCAGTTGCCGGAGAGGAAGGAAACCACTCAAGGATTTCACCATGAGACCAATGATGACTTTAAAACTGTTACAGAGTTTAATGACTGTGATGGGAGAAAACTGAGGATGAATCAAAAACATTGTAGGTACGCCACAATACTAACCTAATTAACAGAGTGAAAAGAAGGAAACCTGTACAGAATAAAAATATTCCAAAACATGCATCCTGTTTGCAACAAGGCACTAAAGTAATACTGCAAAGAATGTGGCAAAGAAATTAACTTGTTGTCCTTAATACAAAGTGTTATGTTTGGGGCAAATCCAATACAACACAGAGTACCACTCTCCATATTTTCAAGCATAGTGGTGGCTGCATCATGTTATGGGTATGATTGTAATTGTTAAGGACTGGGGAGTTTTCAGGATAAAACATTAATGGAATGGAGCTAAGCACAGGCAAAATCCCAGAGGAAAGCCTGGTTCAGTCTGATTTCCACCAGACACTGGGAGATGAATTCACCTTTCAGCAGGATAATAGCCTAAAACACAAGGCCAAATCTACACTGGAGTTGCTTACCAAGAAGACAGTGAATGTTCCTGAGTGGCCGAGTTACAGTTTTGACTTAAATCTACTTGACAATCTATGGCAAGACCTGAAAATGGTTGTCTAGCAATGATCAACAACCAATTTGACAGAGCTTGAATAATTGGGAAAATAATAAATGGGCAAATGTTGCACAATCCAGGTTTGGAAAGCTCTTAGAGACTTACCCTGAAAGACTCACAGCTGTAATCGCTGCCAAAGGTGCTTCTACAAGGTATGGTGCTTCTTCATGGGTGTGAATACTTATGTAAATGAGATATTTCTGTATTTCATTTTCAATAAATGTTAAACAAAATCTAAAAACATGTTTTCACTTTTTCTTTATGGGGTATTGTGTGTAGATGGGTGAGAAAAATATATTTAATCCATTTTCAATTCAGGCTGTAACAACAACATTTGGAATAAGTCAAGGGGTATGAATACTTTGAAGGCACTGTATACAAAATGAATGTGATATTTGAGGCTCTCTCTCACTAATTGATTGTATAATGTACACACATGATTTCAGTTTGTGAGTGTGTGATATGGGGGTTGGAGACATGTTTATTTCAACATTATAAAGAAAAACTAAACAATGGCATGTTGATCTGAGCCTGGCTGTCGCGGTTGCACCTCCCCCGACTTAGCACTAAAACGTGCCCAGTGTGAACGTCAGCGAGTGTCTAAGTGTCAAGGGGCTCTTGGGACTTGTAGTAATTGATCTGCTTATTTACCATCCGCAGTGTGGAGAGCCCTCCTACGACCAGCCACAGGATGTAGAACAAGGAGTGGAAGTGGACGTTGTAGGTGACGAAGAGAACCACGCAGTGCCCGAAAAGACCATAACCCTGTTGGGGGCACATAGTAGAACAGACAGTGAGATTTCACACTGCATTTATAACAGACTGATTACACAGGGATGCTGTGAGGGGAGTTATGGTCATGGTTTTATTTTTTGTATTTTTTTACTTTTTAATATTTTGTATTATATTTTTTATATTTTATTTTTTATATTTATTTTATTTTATTTTTTTATCTGGGGGGGAATGGATCAGCTTAATATTGCAGATAGATTGTATCTTCTATCAATGTAATTGTCTGCATCACTTCCAATCCCCCATGTTTATTTTTTTGTTTTTTATATATATACTCCCCTTTATTACTTTTCAACCCCACCATCCTTTCCCTACTTGGAGTAAATTAGTGAACAACAATGCCCAGGCCTCTACTTCCGGTCTATACTTACTATCTACACCTTATGGACAGAGTTAATTTTACAATAATTCTATTATACAGTGGGGAGAACAAGTATTTGATACACTGCCGATTTTGCAGGTTTTCCTACTTACAAAGCATGTAGAGGTCTGTCATTTTTATCATAGGTACACTTCAACTGTGAGAGACGGAATCTAAAAACAAAAATCCAGAAAATCACATTGTATGATTTTTAAGTAATTAATTTGCATTTTATTGCATGACATAAGTATTTGATACATCAGAAAAGCAGAACTTAATATTTGGTACAGAAACCTTTGTTTGCAATTACAGAGATCATACTTTTCCTGTAGGTCTTGACCAGGTTTGCACACACTGCAGCAGGGATTTTGGCCCACTCCTCCATACAGACCTTCTCCAGATCCTTCAGGTTTCGGGGCTGTCGCTGGGCAATACGGACTTTCAGCTCCCTCCAAAGATTTTCTATTGGGTTCAGGTCTGGAGACTGGCTAGGCCACTCCAGGACCTTGAGATGCTTCTTACGGAGCCACTCCTTTGTTGCCCTGGCTGTGTGTTTTGGATCGTTGTCATGCTGGAAGACCCAGCCACGACCCATCTTCAATGCTCTTACTGAGGGAAGGAGGTTGTTGGCCAAGATCTCGCGATACATGGCCCCATCCATCCTCCCCTCAATACGGTGCAGTCGTCCTGTTCCCTTTGCAGAAAAGCATCCCCAAAGAATGATGTTTCCACCTCCATGCTTCACTGTTGGGATGGTGTTCTTGGGGTTGTACTCATCCTTCTTCTTCCTCCAAACACGGCGAGTGGAGTTTAGACCAAAAAGCTCTATTTTTGTCTCATCAGACCACATGACCTTCTCCCATTCCTCCTCTGGATCATCCAGATGGTCATTGGCAAACTTCAGACGGGCCTGGACATGCGCTGGCTTGAGCAGGGGGATCTTGCATACGCTGCAGGATTTTAATCCATGACGGCGTAGTGTGTTACTAATGGTTTTCTTTGAGACTGTGTTCCCAGCTCTCTTCAGGTCATTGACCAGGTCCTGCCCTGTAGTTCTGGGCTGATCCCTCACCTTCCTCATGATCATTGATGCCCCACAAGGTGAGAACTTGCATGGAACCCCAGACCGAGGGTGATTGACCGTCATCTTGAACTTCTTCAATTTTCTAATAATTGCGCCAACAGTTGTTGCCTTCTCACCAAGCTGCTTGCCTGTTGTCCTGTAGCCCATCCCAGCCTTGTGCAGGTCTACAATTTTATCCCTGATGTCCTTACACAGCTCTCTGGTCTTGGCCATTGTGGAGAGGTTGGAGTCTGTTTGATTGAGTGTGTAGACAGGTGTCTTTTATACAGGTAACGAGTTCAAACAGGTGCAGTTAATACAGATAATGAGTGGAGAACAGGAGGGCTTCTTAAAGAAAAACTAACAGGTCTGTGAGAGCCGCAATTCTTACTGGTTGATAGGTGATCAAATACTTATGGCATGCAATAAAATGCAAATTAATTACTTAAAAATCATACAATGTGATTTTCTGGATTTTTGTTTTAGATTCTGTCTCTCACAGTTTAAGTGTACCTATGATAAAAATTACAGACCTCTACATGCTTTGTAAGTAGGAAAACCTGCAAAATCGGCAGTGTATCAAATACTTGTTCTCCCCACTGTATATATATATATATTTTTTTATTGCTCCTGAACTTCTTCTACTCTCAACCTCTCCGATCATTTTCATGATGTCCATCCGGTTTGCTTCTATATGCCATATCTTTCTAACTGTGCTCTTTCCCAAAAGCTCCCAACATACAACCTATATACTTATTATGGACACAGTATGCTTACATTATTAGCTATCTTTGTTATTATTTGTTGTTATTTGTTATTAGTCCCATCCTTCAACTCTATTCAATACCTCCCATCTATCTCTTAACACCATCCATATAGGATTTCTATTTCAATATATATTTCAACTGTACTGTGATGTTTTATAAAATTTCTGAACCTTTCTATTCTCATTGCTTCTACAGATTGTGAAATAAAAATAAACATTTTTGCTAAAAGTATTATTATATTATTGATTGATTGACTATGACTTTTCAGATCACCCAGTAATGCTATCTGCAAGGTTAGTTCCAGGTAAATATTGCAATCCTTTAGCCATTCCTGGACCTGTGTCCAAAAACAAGCTACAAATGGACAGAACCAAAACAAATGATCTAATGATTCTGTCTCTTCACAGCAAAATCTGCAGAGCTGGGAAGATTGTATCCCCCATATAAATAACATTCTATTGGTAGCAAGAATTTTATATAATAATTTAAAATTGAAAGATTCTCATTTTTGAATCTGGTGTCGTTTTGCGTGTCAGTTCATAAACACTATGCCATGGGATCGGTACGTCAAAGATCTCTTCCCAACTATTTTGCAATCTTTATGGGACGGCTGTCAATCCTTTGGTCCTTAAGTGAAACGGATATACTTTTTTATTTATCACAGTTTTCCTTAACCAATTATGTTCTTTAATGCAAGGCCGACAGACAAGTTCTTTACTTTCTCCCCCTTCCACTTTCCTCTTCCACTTTTGCGGTAAGGCTGCAATTATTTGGTTGTAATTTTGGGTAGAGCAGACATTTCAGACAGTGATGGTCATTGTTGACTCACCAGCAGAGACAGCATCTGGAGCATTGTGATCTGGGCGTTGCACAGATATGCCAGGAAGTATATGAAGGAGGAAACTCCCAGCCAGTAACCAAAGCATGTCCCTATGGCTGTGCCCATCAGAGTACCCTCTCTCTGTCCAGGGATGAAGAACAATGTATTAGGCCTAATCAAGGTCAGATAGACAACATATAGTGCCTTCAGAAAGTATTCATACCCTTTGACTTATTCCACATTTTGTTGTGTTACAGCCTGAATTTAAAATTGATTAAATATGTTTTTTTTCTCACCCATCTACACATAATACCCCATAATTACCAAGTGAAAATACGTTTTTTGAAATTTGTGCAACTTTATTACATACGTATTCACACCCCTGAATCAATACTTTATAGAAGCACCTTTGGCAGCAATTACAGCTGTGAGTCTTTCTGGGTAATCTCTAAGAGCTTGGCACACCTGGATTGTACAATATTTGCACATTCTTTTTTAATTCTTCAAGCTCTGTCAAGCTGGTTGTTGATCATTGCTAGACAGCCGGTTTCTTTTTTTTCAAGCCGATTTAAGTCAAAACTGTAACTAGGCCACTCAGGCACATTCAATGTCATCTTCATAAGCAACTCCAGTGTATATTTGGCCTTGTGTTTTAGGTTATTGTCCTGCTGAAAGGTGAATTCATCTCCCAGTGTCTGGTGGAAAGCAGACTGAACCAGGTTTCCCTCTAGGATTTTGCCTGTGCTTAGCTCCATTCCGTTTCTTTTTTATCCTGAAAAACTACTCAGTCCTTAACAATTACAAGCATAACCATAACATGATGCAGCCACCACTATGCTTGAAAATATGGAGAGTGGTACTCAGAAATGTGTTGTATTGGATTTGCCCCAAACATAACACTTTGTGTTAAGGACAAAAAGTGAATTGCTTTGCCACTTTTTTGGCAGTATTACTTTAGTGCCTTGTTGCAAACAGGATGTATGTTTCGAATTATTTGTAATCTTTACAGGCTTCCTTCTTTTCACTCTGTCAATTAGGTTAGTATTGTGGAGTAACTACAATGTTGTTGGTCCATCCACAGTTCTCTTATCAGTGATTAAACTCTGTTTTAAAGTCACCATTGGCCTCATTGTGAAATCCCTGAGCGGTTTCCTTCCTCTCCGGCAACTGAGTTAGGAAGGACGCCTGTATCTTTGTAGTGACTGGGTGTATTGCTACACCATACAAAGTGTAATTCATAATTTCACCATGCTCAAATGGATATTCAATGTCTGCTTTTATAATTTTACCCATCTACCAATAGGTGCCCTTCTTTGAAAGGTATGGAAAACCTCCCTGGTCTTTGTGCTTGAATCTGTGTTTGAAATTCACTGCTCGACTGAGGGAACATACAGATAATTGTATGTGTAGGGTACAGAGATGAGGTAGTCATTCAAAAATAATTGTATTGCACATTGTGAGTCCATGCAACTTATGTGACTTGTTAAGCACATTTTTACTCCTTAAATTATTTAGGCTTGCCATAACAAAGGGGTTGAATACTTATTGACTCAAGACATTTCAGCTTTTCATTTGTAATAACTTTTTTTATTTTATTCTAAAAACATAATTCCATTTTTATGACGGGGTATTATGTGTAGGCAAGTGACACAAAATCTCAATTGAATCCATTTTAAATTCAGGCTGTAACACAACAAAATGTCGATTAAGTGAAGGGGTGTGAATACTTTCTGAAGGAACTTTCTGAAGGAACTTTATGGAGATCTACGGACAGTTCCTTGGACTTAGTTTCTGCTCTGACATGCAACTGTGGGACCTTATATAGACAGGTGTGTTTCTTTCTAAATCATGTCCAAACAATTGAATTGGCCACATGTGGACGCCAATCAAGTTGTATCGATGTCTCAATGATGATCAAAGGAAATTGGATACACCTGAGCTCAATTTGGAGTGTCATAGCATATAATTTAGCAAAAAATTCTAAATATGTTTTCACTTTGTCATTATGGGGCATTGTGTGTCGATGGGTGAGATTATTTTTTTCTTTTTTGATCAATTTTGAATTCAGGCTGTAACAACAAAATGTGGAATAAGTCAAGGGGTATGAATACTTTCTTAAGGCAATATATATTAAGAATGCAGGATGAACAAACCACATGAGTGTTACATGAGCAGTAATTTATATTTTTGAGCTGCAAAAGCTGAACAGATAGATGGCTTTTGGTTTCATAATGTCAAAAGGGTTTTGAGTTGATGGCTACCCCCATCTACAGTTTTAATTAATCTACCATCAGTATCCCTGAGCTTCATAATAAATGTTAATCTATACATACTGTATATTAACATGCATTTACGAAGCCAGTATAAGTTGAGCTCTCTTACAATAACTGTTCCTGATGTCTTCATTCCATGCAGGAGGATGGCCACCAGCGTGAACACCAGCATCATGGGCCCATACAGCTCCCCAGCAATCTTCTATAGTTGGAAAATAGGAGCAGTGAATACATTAATGTTTCCTTTAATTGGCCAGGTAAGCGCTGAAAGCCTCTAGATTTAAATCTCCCCCCGGCCTGTGAAAATAGTATGGGAAAAGAAAATTCCACTCACCTGTGGAAAATGTATCATGCGGATGGGTATCATTGATTCAATCAACCTAGAGTAGAAAAGAGGCGTAAATGTCCGACATTTTTAAATAAAATGTGACTCCGCGAGACTATTTTACAAGTTAAACATTGTGATTACAAACACATTCGTGACCGACTCTCACCTGTTTCTAACTTGCATAGGCTCTACATCAAAGTACGGCCGGAGAATATCTATGTTGGCATATAGGTTGAAAGCTTTGGAAGCCTGACGCTTTCCTGCTTGCCACACCTAAGAGGATGAGGGAACGTTCATTTACATTTTACACATTTAGCAGACGCTCTTATCCAGAGCGACTTACAGTTAGTGCATACATTTTCATACCCCCTGTGGGAATCGAACCCACAACCCTGGTGTTGCAAACGCCATGCTCTATCAACTGAGCTACATCCCTGCCGGCCATTCCCTCCCCTACCCTGGACGACGCTGGGCCAATTGCACGCCGCCCCATGGGTCTCCCGGTCGCGGCCGGCTACGACAGAGCCTGGATTCGAACCAGGATCTCTAGTGGCACAGCTAGCACTGCGATGCAGTGCCTTAGACCACTGCGCCGCAGTGCCTTAGACCACTGCGCCACTCGGTTCATCAGATGACAAAGGTGTGATGAAAGTCAAAGTTAAGACTGCAACATTAACCAGACAAGACTATTGAGATGTAACTTATAATATTGGGTTATGGCAAAGCCCATTTCATAACAAAGGTAATGTTGTGTGTGACAGGTTGTTGCCCATCATCAGCATCACAAAGCATTCTCAGCTCACCTCATCTGCCACCTGTCTCCCCAGCTGGCCATTGATACCCTTCATGCCCAGAAACTCGCCATCCTCCCCAGTCTCCTCTTCAGTTGCTTCTGCCTCCTCTGCCACCTCCTCCTCCTTCATGCGCTGGTGCATCTCCCCCATGTCCTCAAAGCTGGAGCCTGATGTGTCATCCATGTTCTCCATGTCAATCACTGCTGAACCAGTGCCCTGGTAAGATAGTTTATTAGATATAACTACTGTATATCCATCTAGGTGAAATGATGTTTCACAAGCAAATTGTCAATGTTTCCTTTTACACAGTCACCACGTGAAACGAATAAGGAAGGAACATAAATAAGGATATTTCTAGTTTATGGTTAGCTAACTAGCTACCCCATTCATAGACGCTAACTGCAGTATCTTCTGACCAGAGGAGGTTTGTTAAGAACCCCAACGCTTGAGCTAAACATTAACACGCATCGCTTGTGGTACGGTTTTGGAAACATATCAGCAAGAAATCTTTAAAACATATATTTTTTTAAAGGTTAAATTACTACATACGTTTATAGGGTTAGCGTTCCCACACGGCCATATCCATGTTACAGCGCTTGTTTACGAAAACAGACGGAATACAGTGGACTACATGTGCTAATTAGCTATATGCGTAAATGGAAGACCGATGCCAAAATACTGTCGGCTGCAATTGTGTTAAAACGGTGTTTTTCATTTGTGAAATTATTTTGATGTGATTTTAAAGAGGAATTTGTTTGTGTTTCTAGAACCGTACCACACTTAAGAATGATTCACTTTTAGATTAGCCAATTCGCCTTAAACAGAACATGTAAGGTCCTTTGATTTAGGAGTAACGTTAGGTTAATTTAGCTAGTCTATTATTGGGCTAGCTAACTACCTACCACAACATTGTGGGCCAAGGTTTGTCAATTTTCAGTAGGATGATGACATGTATTACAGAGTAAAATATAGTTTGGCAACACTAAAGACGATGTACAGTGATATAATAAAATAGTCGATACATATTAAGCATTTCCTTGGCTAGCTATCAATACAGTACCTGGATAATGTTGTCATCAAAACCGCCCCATGGTTCCGTGTTTTTGTTCCCATCAGACGAAGCCATATTTTAGAGCAAGTGAACGTGTTCTTGATCCCTTGTAAAAAATAAAACTGCACTTTCAATCTCCCATACAACCAACGAATTGTTAATTATAGCATCAGATGTGCTTTAAAGATAAACATTTGTTCCCAAATGCGTTAAGCTGCCTGGTCAGATTCCACGCACAACAACACGTCGTGCGTACTACGTGAACACTTCTTCTTCGTGTGAATTTCCGGCAAACTAGATGCTTTTTGGCGTATTGCTGCCTTTCTCAGCCCGAAGTGTGCACTCCACATCGTGACAAAACAAAAAATAAAGGGAACGGGAAAATTTTAAATTGCACCACCCATAACTATAAAACCAAAACACGCCCCTTATTCCACTACTTTGCCCTAACCGTTCCTACTCCTGGCCCGTGATAATGTGACTCAGTCTTTGAACACCTCCTGTAACTCTTCTGCCACAACATATTTCACTCCCAATAACTTTTCTGCTGCTGCTACTACTACTTTTGGCTTCTGTGACTTCCTTTCCATCTGTGCTGTACAGTTAATTACCATAACAATGAACACCAAGAAACCAACCTGCTGCTACATGACCATAACATTGGCACCTGAAACATCAAAACGGATTCGAAACAAACGCTTTCACAGGATTACTCATATCCTTGCATTACTTTATCACACAAACACTCAATATCAAAACTAGGATAGACAGGGTCTCCTCAGTCTCGTGCTCGCCACCAGGTCTGTGTCTCACCAAATGGCGTGTATCACAGAGACCAGGGCTCCTCAACTTCAGTTGATCCATCTTCACACTCAAAGCCACCCCCGAAATCCCTCCTTTCAGTGATGCTCTGCCCCCGAGAGAAAAGCAAGACACAGCTCTTGTCCTGTGGCGAGTGAGGCAGAGCGCCCACTTCTGGGTGGAAGACGCACAGAAAATCGAAATAAGTCCACTTCTGGATACTTAGACAGAGTTAACACCCACCTTCTTCTCCACCCAACCAGATACCACAAATGGGTCGGCCAGAAAACATGGCTCCACTTTCTCCACGAAACGCACTCCCACTGGGTCAGATTCATCTCGAGCATTTCCCTGCTCATTAGGGTGAGGCTCTGAAGCCTTCCCCACACCTGTCAAAGGAGGCTGTTCCTTTTCACTTTCGTGGGATTCGATCTCTGAACTCCCACTATTGTCGTAGTAAATCTATAATGTTATAGCTTGGTCTGACTAAAATCTTGTGCATGACCCATTTTGTGTTGGGCGTTTGTTTTCAATCAATGCTGTTCCTATCCTATAACAATAGACAAAAGAGTCCTATCTTGTCAGCCTTGTCAGCAGGTGGCCAAGGACAACACCCACGCCATAGGTCTCTCAGTTCTTCCAACTCACGAGTTCTTGCTCTGAGGACACACACACACACACACACACACACACACACACAAATCATCACTGATAACACACACACACACACACACATCATCACTGATAAACACACACACACACACACACACACACACACACACATCATCACTGTTAAACACACACACACACACAAAAATCCCCTCTCTTTAGGCTGAACATTTGAAGACAGAGAACCCGACTCAGAGCCAATGCAACAGTGACACTGGCCTGGAGGGGACCTCGCCCAACTCATCAGGACCAATCAGAAGATCAGAACTACTAGATTCAACCTACATCATTTATTGTATAAAATGTCTGCACACAATGTTTTCGGGGCTCTCTTCAGATATCTCCCTACGAGTTTGACGAACGAGTCCGTGCACGCTATTCCAGATATCTTTACCTCTGAATAAACTGCCTTATATTATACAATTATCCACCTTGTCCAAAGTCTCTACTTGGTCTCAGTTCTCCAGTAAGCTTGTGATCATCAACACTATCCACCTCCATCTCAAGATTCTCAAGCGATAAAGTAGATTTAAGTGATTCCAGTTGGCTTGTATTCCGGGGACGTTGGTTTAAATTTAACGCCATTGTAACGCCTTCATTTCAATCGCACTTCCTCCTGTCTTCTCTTCCCATCCTCAGACCCACCCATGATTGTGGACACTTCTTCTTCTATGGTATTATGGCGGTCCGCAAACAGTGTTAGAGGTGCATGCCTCCACCTACTGGATGGGGTGAAAACGGATCAACTTTAACGCAAAATAATAAGGAGAAGGGAAGAATGGGGGAAAAAACATATATATACTGAACAAAAATATAAACGCAATAATTTCAAAGATCTTACTGAGTTACAGTTCATATAAGGAAATCATCAGTCAATTGAAATAAATTCATTAGACTTTACATGTTGGGTTAATATTTTTGTTCAGTGTGTGTGTATATACAGTGGGGAGAACAAGTATTTGATACACTGCCGGTTTTTCTTTAAGAAGCCCTCCTGTTCTCCACTTACCTGTATTAACTGCACCTGTTTGAACTCGTTACCTGTATAAAAGACACCTGTCCACACACTCAATCAAACAGACTCCAACCTCTCCACAATGGCCAAGACCAGAGAGCTGTGTAAGGACATCAGGGATAAAATTGTAGACCTGCACAAGGCTGGGATGGGCTACAGGACAATAGGCAAGCAGCTTGGTGAGAAGGCGACAACTGTTGGCGCAATTATTCGAAAATGGAAGAAGTTGTCAAGATGACGGTCAATCACCCTCGGTCTGGGGCTCCATGCAAGATCTCACCTCGTGGGGCATCAATGATCATGAGGAAGGTGAGGGATCAGCCCAGAACTACACGGCAGGACCTGGTCAATGACCTGAAGAGAGCTGGGACCACAGTCTCAAAGAAAACCATTAGTAACACACTACGCCGTCATGGATTAAAATCCTGCAGCGCACGCAAGGTCCCCCTGCTCAGCCAGCGCATGTCCAGGCCCGTCTGAAGTTTGCCAATGACCATCTGGATGATCCAGAGGAGGAATGGGAGAAGGTCATGTGGTCTGATGAGACAAAAATATAGCTTTTTGGTCTAAACTCCACTCGCCGTGTTTGGAGGAAGAAGAAGGATGAGTACAACCCCAAGAACACCATCCCAACCGTGAAGCATGGAGGTGGAAACATCATTCTTTGGGGATGATTTTCTGCAAAGGGGACAGGACGACTGCACCGTATTGAGGGGAGGATGGATGGGGCCATGTATCACGAGATCTTGGCCAACAACCTCCTTCCCTCAGTAAGAGCATTGAAAATGGGTCGTGGCTGGGTCTTCCAGCATGACAACGACCCGAAACACACAGCCAGGGCAACTAAGGAGTGACTCCGTAAGAAGCATCTCAAGGTCCTGGAGTGGCCTAGCCAGTCTTCAGACCTGAACCCAATAGAAAATCTTTGGAGGGAGCTGAAAGTCTGTATTGCCCAGCGACAGTCCCGAAACCTGAAGGATCTGGAGAAGGTCTGTATGGAGGAGTGGGCCAAAATCCCTGCTGCAGTGTGTGCAAACATGGTCAAGACCTACAGGAAACGTATGATCTCTGTAATTGCAATAAAATGCAAATTAATTACTTAAAAATCATACAACGTGATTTTCTGGATTTTTGTTTCAGATTCCGTCTCTCACAGTTGAAGTGTACCTATGATAAAAATTACAGACCTCTACATGCTTTGTAAGTAGGAAAACCTGCAAAATCGGCAGTGTATCAAATACTCGTTCTCCCCACTGTATATATATATATATATTACACACACTACCAGTCAAAAGTTTGGACAAACCTACTCTTTCAAGGGTTTTTCTTTAATTTGTCTATTTTCTACATTGTAGAATAATAGTGAAGACATCTAAACTATGAAATAACACATATGGAATCATGTAGTAACAAAAAAAGTGTTAAACAAATCAAAATATATTTTATATTTGAGATTCTTCAAAGTAGCCACATATATATATATATATATACACACACTACCGTTCAAAAGCTTGGGGTCACTTAGAAATGTCCTTTGTATTTGTCCTCTTGCTCAGTTGTGCACCGGGGCCTCCCACTCCTCTTTCTATTCTGGTTAGAGCCAGTTTGCGCTGTTCTGTGAAGGGAGTAGTACACAGCGTTGTACGAGATCTTCAGTTTCTTGGTAATTTCTTGCATGGAATAGCTTTCATTTCTCAGAACAAGAATAGACTGACGAGTTTCAGAAGAAAGTTCTTTGTTTATGGCCATTTTGAGCCTGTAATCGAACCCACAATTGCTGATGCTCCAGATACTCAACTAGTCTCAAGAAGGCCAGTTTTATTGCTTCTTTAATCAGCACAACAGTTTTCAGCTGTGCTAACATAATTGCAAAAGGGTTTTCTAATGATCAATTATCCTTTTAAAATGATAAACTTGGATTAGCAAACACAACGTGTCATTGGAACACAGGACTGATGGTTGCTGATAATGGGCCTCTGTACGCCTATGTAGATATTCCATTAAAAATCAGCCGTTTCCAGCTGCAATAGCCATTTACAACATTAACAATGTCTACGCTATATTTCTGTTCAATTTGATGTTATTTTAATGGACAAAAAAATTGCTTTTCTTTCGAAAACAAGGACAGTTCTAAGTGACCCCAAACTTTTGAACGGTAGTGTAAATATGATCAAAAGTATGTAGGTCACCTGCTCTTCGAACATCTCATTCCAAAATCATGAGCATTAGTATGTGTAGTAGTGTTCTCCTGGCATCTGCCAAACCCAGATTCATCCATCGGACTGCCAGATGGTGAAGCGTGATTCATCACTCCAGAGAATGCGTTTCCACTGCTCCAGAATCCAATGATGGCGAGCTTTACATCACTCCAGCCGACGCTTGGCATTGTGCATGGTGATCTTAGGCTTGTGTGCGGCTGCTCGGCCATGGAAACCCATTTCATGAAGTTCCCGACGAACAGTTAATGTGCTGATGTTGCTCCAGAGGCAGTTTTGAACTCATTAGTTAGTGTTGCAACCGAGGACAGACGATTTCTACGCGGTACGCGCTTCAGCACTAGGCAATCCCGTTCTGTGAGCTTGTGTGGCCTACCATTTCGCGGCTGAGCCATTGTTGCTCACAACCCGCTGTGATTGGGAGTCCCATAGGGCGGCGCACAACTGGCCCAGCATCGTCCGGGTTTGGCCAGTTTAGGCCATCATTGGAAATAAGAATTTGTTCTTAACTGACTTGCCTAGTTAAATAAAGGTAAAATAATGTTTTTTTTTTTTTTATGACGGTGCCACGTTGAAAGTCACTGAGCTCTACAGTAAGGCCATTCTACTGCAAATGTTTGTCTATGAAGATTGCAAGGCTATGTGCTCGATTATATACACCTATCAGCAACGGGTGTGGCTGAAATAGCCGAATCCACTAATTTGAAGGGGTGTCCACATACTTTTGTGTATATATAGTGTATCTTGCTGCGCTTTGTTTACACAGATCTAAAATGCTTCTTATTGTAATTTCTGCTTGGCATCAGACTAATTTTGTGCCTCAGTTGCACACCCGAACTGCATTATATCAGCAGACAGCGCTCTGACTGTGTAGCTACATTTCTCCGGTGCCTTTCTCTGGTAAAATGCAAGATTAACTTAGAGCAAAACGTTAGTAAATGTAGCTTGTTGCATTCTTTCTATGATAAACATTAGAAATATGATGGACATGCATCATTAAGCTCATTTACTTGTGTGGTTGCTAGCCAAATAACATTGCACTTCTGTTGTCATCTGATGAAAATAAAGTCATTTTCTGCCGAATGTGTTGCACTATTGGATTTTCTGTAAAGGAAGACTAAAGTTTCACGCCCCTGATTGCTCTATTGAAGCAAAAAAAACGGACATTCAAATTAAAACGCAGGTGAAATGGTGTAACGCAGATTTACGCGACCCATGATAGGTTTCATGATTCTTCATCTAAACCAAATTAGATTGTTTTGTACATCAGTTGGGGTCTCTAAGCTACAATATGAAGTCCTAAACCTAGCATGAAAGTTCATCCTTGTAGCTGTGTGGGCTAATATAGTCAAAATGTTTGCCTCGGGGTAAGTTGAGCCAATGGCCACCATACCCCATACAAATTATTACATTTTGTCAGTTCTATGCATATACTATACAGTATGCATAGTGTTTTTGTAATGTGTCATGCATATGAACTCAAGTGAGAGAAGGAAAGAATACAATTTGAGCAGCAGCAAGGTATTATAATATTGACTGAATGACACTGAAGAGGTACATTGCCAAAAAAGAAAGCAAACGTACCTGTGCGAAAGAGAGGCTATGATAGAGTAGTAGAGGCACAAGGTCTTATCTGATGACATAGTCTGAGCTTGCTAAACATATCAAGAATCTTGCGTGACCAGTTTCATGTGCTTAGTAGCCTCAAATGCAGAGCGAGCCAGTCCGCCCAGCAGCTGCCAGAGTTGGAGCCAGGCCTGCCACCCAGATTGATGCCAAGACGGGCATCCCTTCACATGCCCAGGCCGGCGCCGGAACCAACCCAGCCTCCACAGCTCCCACCGTCAGTCCACGAGCCAGCCGAACAGTCGCCAGTCCAGTCCAACGAGCTCCAGTCAGCCAACCCGATGACAGAGGTGCAGCCAGACCAGCGACTACGAGTGCCCGAGCCTGCCCCTAGACGGCTACCGCGCCCAAGTCGTTCCAGCAGCCGGCTGAGCTCCACTCCGCACCCTAGTTGGTGCCACCACGAGCAGCACCTGAGCCAGTTGAGCCGTTGCCTGTGCTGCAGCCTGCCCTGTGACCAACAGAGCTCCTGCAAGCCGAGCCATCGCCAGAGCTGCAGCATGCTTCACCTCCGCCTGCAGTCTGCCAGCCAGACCTGCAGCCACCAGTGCTCGAGCCAGCACCCCAACCAACACTGCAGCTAGTGTCTCTTCTAGACCAGCCATCACTGGATTTAACTCTGGTACTGGTCCCTAGACTACCTTCTGCCCTTGCAGACGTGCTTGGCTTGGACCTGATGCCCAAGCCGACTCTCTAGCCAGTGTCTCAATTGAGCACCTGAGCCTTCAGAGTCTTTCCTCGACCTGCCAGCAGCAGACCAGACCACGTTTCTGGTCCCGATGTCCACTACCATCATCGAGGACCAGTCCTGGGCCCATCAACCGACCCAGCACCAGTCAGGGGTCCATCGCCTTCACCGGCCCCTGAGGACACAGCACAGCCAGACCCACAATCAGCACTGGGTGAGACGCTCAACCCTGTTCTCGGGACACTGCAAGATCCAGCGCTAGCCCTGGATCCGCCTGGACCAGATCTGGGCCTGCCTTCCGGTTTTGGACCTGGATGTCCATCCAGTCTCAATAGGAGAGCCTCCACCAAATCAGCGTTTTCGCTCTGTTCCAGCCAAGGATGCCTGGCCCAACTCTGTGGGATGGCCTCCTCCACCAGCCTGGACACCCCCAGCAGCACGGGCATGGACTGCCCTGACTCCTGCTGGACAGACTTGCCTGACAGATGCTGTGAGCAGGTCGTCCCTCACTGCCTGCTCCATCCATGCCACTGAAAGGGTGGAGACATGGGGTGGTGGGACTTACAACCACCAGACATCACGGGGCCGCGAAGAGGACACAAGGCTGCGCCGCACAAGGATTTTCTTAACATTTAAAAATGTACTTCATACATTTTGGGGCGGCTTGGTAGAAAATCCCCTCTCTTAGCCTCCATTCAAAGACACAAGCTCTGAGAGACTTTACACAAGCAGAGGTACTGGGGGGATGGACTTTCCATTGTTTACAGAGCTCTGCACCCCCAACTTTCACACCTTTGCTCCTGGAACCAATGACCGTATATATATGAATGGACAAAGCCATCGATCACGTTACATGATTCATTCTTATGTGAAGACTCAATTAAGTCGTTTAAGATGCAGTCTCATGGAGACATAACATGCACAGTTTGAGCTACTTCAGGAAGTGATGTTGCAGGCTAGCTCAGTGCTGCCCTCTCTCATTGATTAATGAGTAACTCACGTTGCAGGCCTCCCGGCCGGCTCTCGCATCCTGCTCCGTGGCTGAGTGACTCAGAACAGGGCTGCTGGCAGCTGAGCAAAAATGGAGGAAAACTAAACTTCCGGAGGACCTATCATCCTTTCATTCCCTCCTCTCTACCTTCTCTTCCTCTGTGTCTGCTGCTAAAGCTACAACTCTAAATGTCAAGCTTCTGCCTCTAACCCTAGGAAACTCTCTTCCACCTTCTAATCCCTCCTTATTCCTCCACCCCCTCCCTCCTCCCTCTCTGCGGACGACTTTGAAAAGAAGGTTGACGACCTCATTGACTCCACTGGTCTCACTCACAGAACTACAGTGAGGGGAAAAAGTATTTGATCCACTGCTGATTTTGTACGTTTGCCCACTGACAAAGAAATGATCAGTCTATAATTTTAATGGAAGGTTTATTTGAACAGTGAGAGACAGAATAACAACAAAAAAATCCAGAAAAACACATGTCAACAATTTTATAAATTGATTTGCATTTTAATGAGGGAAATAAGTATTTGATCCCCTCTCAATCAGAAAGATTTCTGGCTCCCAGGTGTCTTTTATACAGGTAACAACCTGAGATTAGGAGCACACTCTTAAAGGGAGTGCTCCTAATCTCAGTTTGTTACCTGTATAAAAGACACCTGTCCACAGGAGCAATCAATCAATCAGATTCCAAACTCTCCACCATGGCCAAGACCAAAGAGCTCTCCAGGGATGTCAGGGACAAGATTGTAGACCTACACAAGGCTGGAATGGGCTACAAGATCATCGCCAAGCAGCTTGGTGAGAAGGTGACAACAGTTGGTGCGATTATTCGCAAATGGAAGAAACACAAAAGAACTGTCAATCTCCCTCGGCCTGGGGCTCCATGCAAGGTCTCACCTCGTGGAGTTACAATGATCATGAGAACGGTGAGGAATCAGCCCAGAACTACACGGGAGGATCTTGTCAATGATCTCAAGGCAGCTGGGTCCATAGTCACCAAGAAAACAATTGGTAACACACTACGCCGTGAAGGACTGAAATCCTGCTGCACCCGCAAGGTCCCCCTGCTCAAGAAAGCACATATACAGGCCCGTCTGAAGTTTGCCAATGAACATCTGAATGATTCAGAGGAGAACTGGGTGAAAGTGTTGTGGTCAGATGAGACCAAAATCGAGCTCTTTGGCATCAACTCAACTCGCCGTGTTTGGAGGAGGAGGAATGCTGCCTATGACCCCAAGAACACCATCCCCACCGTCAAACATGGAGGTGGAAACATTATGCTTTGGGGGTGTTTTTCTGCTCAGGGGACAGGACAACTTCACCGCATCAAAGGGACGATGGACGGCGCCATGTACCATCAAATCTTGGGTAAGAACCTCCTTCCCTCAGCCAGGGCATTGAAAATGGGTCGTGGATGGGTATTCCTGCATGACAATGACCCAAAACACACGGCCAAGGCAACAAAGGAGTGGCTCAAGAAGAAGCACATTAAGGTCCTGGAGTGGCCTAGCCAGTCTCCAGACCTTAATCCCATAGAAAATCTGTGGAGGGAGCTGAAGGTTCGAGTTGCCAAACGTCAGGCTCGAAACCTTAATGACTTGGAGAAGATCTGCAAAGAGGAGTGGGACAAAATCCCTCCTGAGATGTGTGCAAACCTGGTGGCCAACTACAAGAAACGTCTGACCTCTGTGATTGCCAACAAGGGTTTTGCCACCAAGTACTAAGTCATGTTTTGCAGAGGGGTCAAATACTTATTTCCCTCATTAAAATGCAAATCAATTTATAACATTTTTGACATGCGTTTTTCCTGATTATTTTGTTGTTATTCTGTCTCTTACTGTTCAAATAAACCTACCATTAAAATTACAGACTGATCATGTCTTCCTCACTGTACCCTACGCCTTGACCTCTTTCTCCCCTCTCTCTCAAGATGAAATCCTGCGACTAGTGACGTCTGGCCACCCGACAACCTGCCCGCTCGACCCCATCCCCTCCTCCCTTCTCCAGAACATCTCTGGAGACCTTCTCCCATTCCTCAATTCTCTGTCCTGGCACCCCAATGGTGGAACCAGCTTCCCCCTGAAGCTAGGATAGTAGAGTCCCTGCCCATCTTCCCGAAAAAATCTGAAACCCTAACTCTTCAAACAGTTTCTTAAATAATCCTCCTCACCTCGACCCCCCCTCCCCCCCAAATATTTTTTTACAGATAAATAATAAACCTGAACCAGCGTTGCACTTGAGAAGCCTCTTGGACCTAGACTTGGCGCTCCGGTACCGATTGCCGTGCGGAAACAGAGAACAGTCTATGACTAGGATGGCTGAGCAGTTGCCATACCAGGCAGTGAAGCAACCAGTCAGGATGCAGCTGTAGAACCATTGGAGGATCTGAGGACCCATGCCAAATAGGAATAGGTTTTGTCGTGCCTTCTTCACGACTGTCTTGGTGTGCTTGGACCTTGTTAGTTTGTTGGTGATGTGGACACCAAGGAACTTGAAGCTCTCAACCTGCTCCACTACAGCCCCGTCGATGAGAATGGGGGCGTGCTCAGTCCTCTTCTTTTTCCTGTATTCCACAATCATCTCCTTTGTCTTGATCACGTTGAGGGAGAGGTTGTTGTCCTGGCACCACACGGCCAGGTCTCTGACCTCCTCCCTATAGGCTGTCTTGTCGTTGTCGGTGATCAGGCCTACCACTGTTGTGTCATTGGCAAACTTAACGATGGTGTTGGAAGTAGTGCCTGGCCATGCAGTCATGAGCGAACAGGGAGTATAGGAGGGGACTGAGCACACACCCCTGAGGGGCCCCCGTGTTGAGGATCAGCGTGGCGGATTTGTTGTTACCTACCCTTACCACCTGGAGGCGGCCCGTCAGGAAGTCCAGGATCCAGTTGCAGAGGGAGGTGTTTAGTCCCAGGGTCCTTAGCTTAGTGATGAGCTTTGAGGGCACTATTTTGTTTAGAACGCTGAGCTGTAGTCAATGAATAGCATTCTCACCTTGTCCAGGTGTGAAAGGGCAGTGTGGAGCGCAATAAAGATTCCATCATTCGTGGATCTGTTGGGGCGGTATGCAAATTGGAGTGGGTCTAGGGTTTCTGGGATAACGGTGTTGATGTGAGCCATGACCAGCCTTTCAAAGCACTTCATGGCTACAGACGTGAGTGCTACGGGTCGGTAGTCATTTAGGCAGGTTACCTTAGTGTTCTTGGGCACAGGGACTATGGTGGTCTGCTTGAAACATGTTGGTATTACAGACTCAGACAGGGAGAGCTTGAAAATGTCATGAAGACACTTTCCAGTTGGTCAGCGCATGCTCGGAGTACACGTCCTGATAATCTGTCTGGCCCTGCAGCCTTGTGAATGTTGACCTTTTTAAAGGTCTTACTCACATCGGCTATGGAGAGCGTGATCACACAGTCGTCTGGAACAGCTGATGCTCTCATGCATGTTTCAGTGTTACTTGCCTCGAAGCGAGCATAGAAGTGATTTAGCTCGTCTGGTAGGCTTGTGTCACTGGGCAGCTCGCGGCTGTGCTTCCCTTTGTGGTCTGTAATCGTTTGCAAGCCCTGCCACATCCGACGAGCATCGGAGCCGGTGTAGTACGATTGACGCTTTGCCTGTTTGATGGTTCGTCGGAGGGCAGAGCGGGATTTCTTATAAGCTACCGAGTTAGAGTCCAGCTCCTTGAGATTGGCAGCTCTACCCTTTAGCTCAGTGTGGATGTTGCCTGTAATCCATGGCTTCTGGTTGGGGTATGTACGTACAGTCACTGTGGGGACGACGTCATAAATGCACTTATTGATGAAGCCAGTGACTGACGTGGTGTACTCCTCAATGCCATCGGAAGAATCCCGGAACATATTCCAGTCTGTGCTAGCAAAACCGTCCTGTAGCTTAGCATCTGCTTCATCTGACCACTTTTTTATTGACCGAGTCACTGGTGCTTCCTGCTTTAGTTTTTGCTTGTAAGCAGGAATTAGGAGGATATAATTATGGTCAGATTTGAGAGGGGGCAGTCGTTCTCCCCTGCCTGGAACATTCCATTGCTTTGGGAAAATCTGCTGATCAAGTCAGCTGATCACAGGCCCTATCTGGTGGGGTAACAGACCCCATTCCTGCCTGTTTGTTTCGTTGAATTTAGGGTTGCAGAGAGACAACAGGTCAGAAGAACTCTGCACCACCGCAACTTGTTGATGGACCACCCACATGGACAATCATCAAGCCTGGACTTCCTAACTGTGTGTTAGTGCATAACTGACAACGTAAGTGGACTTGTAGCTGGTTAGGGTTCAGTTTTACACATTTCATTTGTCATTGGTTGTTGTTACACAATCCAAGATGGCCTACCGGTGACGTCATCAAGCCTGGTCACTTCCTGTTATGGTCGTAGCCCCATCCAAGATGGCAGCCCTCATGGCCATATTATTTTTTACATGCTAGCCTAGCAACAGTAGCTTAGCACACTACTGCTAGCTGCTATTGTATATACTGGTCTATTGTAGGCTATGCTAGCCCTCTTGAGTAATATGCTACCATTACTGCTATGTAGCATGTTAGCCCACTAGTCCTAGCTATTACAGCTATTGCTTATACTATACTGTATACTATAGTCTTATAGTGGGCCCTGACCATACTGTGTATATATACGGTTCTATCATGTGTTGTGTTAGCCTACTGCTATTAGCTACCAATGTGTAGCCTATGTGCCATTTTCTGCTATTTCCTATTTACATTTGCAGCTATTTATGCCATATCACAATACTATTTACTATACAGTTATTATTCATTCTAGTGCTACCGTTATTGCATAGCCATAACTGACTGAAAACTGTGTAATACATGCACTCTATTTCTGGGTCTGAACCCCGCCCTAAGCAACTGGGTCCTGGACTTCCTGACGGGCCACCCCCAGGTGGTGAAGGTAGGAAACAACACCTCCACTTCGCTGATCCTCAACACTGGGGCCCCACAAGGGTGCGTACATAGCCCCCTCCTGTACTCCCATGACTGTGTGGCCAAGCACGCCTTCAACTCAATCATCAAGTTTGCAGACGACACAGCAGTAGTAGGCTTGATTACCAACAATGACGAGACAGCCTACAGGGAGGAGGTGAGGGCTCTGGTAGTGTGGTGCCAGGTAAATAACCTCTCACTTAACGTCAACAAAACAAAGGAGATGATCGCAGACTTCTGGAAACAGTATAGGGAACACCCCCATATCCACATCTATGGGACCGCAGTGGAGAAGGTGGAAAGCTTCAAGTTCCTTGGCGTACATATCACTGACAATCTGAAATGGTCCACCCACACAGACAGTGTGGTGAAGAAGGTGCAACACTGCCTCTTCAACCTCAGGAGGCTGAAGAAATTCAGCTTGGCCCCTAAAACCCTCAAACTTTTACAGATGTACAATTGAGAGCATCCTGTCGGGCTGTATCACCGCCTGGTACGGCAACTGCACCGCCCGCAACCGCAGGGCTCTCCAGAAGGTGGTGCGGTCTGCCCAACGCATCACCAGGGGCAAACTACCAGCCATCCAGGACACCTACAGCACCCGATGTCACAGGAAGGCCAAAAAGATAACAACCACCCGAAACACTGCCTGTTCACCCTGCTATCATCCAGAAGGTGAGGTCAGTACAGGTGCACCAAAGCTGGGACAGAGAGACTGAAAAACAGCTTCTATCTCAAGGCCATCAGACTGTTAAATAGCCTTCACTAGCACATTAGAGTCTGCTGCCCATATACATAGATTAGAAATCACTGGCCACTTTAATAAATGGAACACTACTCACTTTAATAATGTTTACATATCTTGCATTACTCATCTCATATGTATATACTGTTTTCTATACTATTCTACTGTATCTTAGTCTATGCCACTCTGACATTGCTCGTCCATATATTTATTGATATATTCTTAATTCCATTGCTTTACTTAGATTTGTGTGTATTGGGTATATGTTGTGAAATTGTTAGATATTACTGCACTGTCGGAGCTAGAAACACAAGCATTTTGCTACACCCGCAATAACATCTGCTAAACACGTGTATGTGACCAATAAATTGTGATTTGATGGCGCTCTTTTTCAGACTGTGCTTTACCAACATCAAAACGGGAAACTACGTGTCAGGGTATGGGTCCAGAACGCTAACATGCTGACCTGACCGCCCGCATTGCGTACGCGAGCGTTGCAAAATAAATGTACACATACATGTTATTCAATCATTGCACCCACACTGCTCGCGCACGTCAACGAGCATCTGTGTAGCCAGGCGCTAAAATAGAACTTGGTTCTATTTGTGACGCTCGACACGCTGCAAGTCCCGCCTCTCCCATCGGTTTTTAGGAGCATATACATTTACATTTTAGTAGAAGCTCTTAACCAGAGCGATTTAAAGTTAGTGAGAGCATACATTTTCATACTGCCCCCCAGTGGGAAACGAACCCACAACCCTGGCGTTGTAAGCGCCATGCTCTACCAACTGAGCTACAGGGGACTCGTACGTTGGTGATCGAAAGATGAACGGAGGTCCACACTCCAGTCCAGTTGGTGGTGGTAATGCACCTTAAAGTTAGTTGCCAACCGCCATATATATTAAAAAGAAATGGCAGCAACAGCCAAATTAAATTAAAAAGAAATGGTAGCAAACTGTAGCTCTACTAGGCATCTTCCATCAGGTGCAAACACCTGTCCTAATGAGTTACTGACACCATCTTTACCCATAACCTTTCATTGTCTATTTTGCAGGTAAACCATAGGTGTCCACCAGGTGTCACAATAGCATCCATAAAAGGCTTCTAACATACATATTTAACATATATACCAGTTTTAATAAACTCAGCAAAAAAAGAAACGTCCTCTCACTGTCAACTGCGTTTATTTTCAGCAAACTTAACATGTGTAAATATTTGTAGGAACATAACAAGATTCAACAACTGAGACATAAACTGAACACGTTCCACAGACATGTGACTAACAGAAATTGAATAATGTGTCCCTGAACAAAGGGGGGAGTCAAAATCAAAAGTAACAGTCAGTATCTGGTGTGGCCACCAGCTGCATGAAGTACTGCAGTGCATCTCCTCCTCATGGACTGCACCAGATTTGCCAGTTCTTGCTCTGAGATGTTACCCCACTCTTCCACCAAGGCACCTGCAAGTTCCCGGACATTTCTGGGGGGGAATGGCCCTAGCCCTCACTCTCCAATCCAACAGGTCCCAGACGTGCTCAATGGGATTGAGATCCGGGCTCTTCGCTGGCCACGGCAGAACATTGACATTCCTGTCTTGCAGGAAATCACGCACAGAACGAGCAGTATGGCTGGTGACATTGTCATTTTACATTTACATTTTAGTCATTTAGCAGATGCTCTTATCCAGAGCGACTTACAGTTAGTGAGTGCATACATTTTCATACTGCCCCCCCGTGGGAAACGAACCCACAACCCTGGCGTTGCGAGCGCCATGTTCTACCAACTGAGCTACAGGGGACTAGGAGGATGTCTTCCCTGTAACGCACAGCGTTGAGATTGCCTGCAATGACAACAAGCTCAGTCCGATGATGCTGTGACACACCGCCCCAGACCATGACGGACCCTCCACCTCCAAATCGATCCCGCTCCAGAGTACAGGCCTCGGTGAAACGCTCATTCCTTCGACAATAAACGCGAATCCGACCATCACCCCTGGTGAGACAAAACCGCGACTCGTCAGTGAAGAGCACTTTCTGCCAGTCCTGTCTGGTCCAGCGACGGTGTGTTTGTGCCCATAGGCGACGTTGTTGCCGGTGATGTCTGGTGAGGACCTGCCTTACAACAGGCCTACAAGCCCTCAGTCCAGCCTCTCTCAGCCTATTGCGGACAGTCTGAGCACGGATGGAGGGATTGTGCGTTCCTGGTCTAACTCGGGCAGTTGTTGTTGCCATCCTGTACCTGTCCCGCAGGTGTGATGTTCGGATGTACCGATCCTGTGCAGGTGTTGTTACACATGGTCTGCCACTGCGAGGACGATCACCTGTCCGTCCCGTCTCCCTGTAGGGCTGTCTTAGACGTTTCACAGTACGGACATTGCAATTTATTGCCCTGGCCACATCTGCAGTCCTCATGGCTCCTTGCAGCATGCCTAAGGCACGTTCACACAGATGAGCAGGGACCCTGGGCATCTTTCTTTTGGTGTTTTTCAGAGTCAGTAGAAAGGCGTCTTTAGTGTCCTAAATGACCTGTGACCTTAATTGCCTACCGTCTGTAAGCTGTTAGTGTCTTAACGACCGTTCCACAGGTGCATGTTCATTAATTGTTTATGGTTAATTGAACAAGCAAGGGAAACAGTGTTTAAACCCTTTACAATGAAGATCTGTGAAGTTATTTGGAGTTTTACGAATGATTTTTGAAAGACAGGGTCCTGAAAAAGGGGCGTTTCTTTTTTTGCTGAGTTTACATTCCTCTACAATAATAAGCATTTTCTATACATGTATATATCTTTAATAAATCAACCAAAATAAGTTCAATACATTTTCTTTCTTACATCAAAATGGCTCTAACACAAATATTAGAACAAATATTATGGTTAAACTCAAATATACTAATTGATTAAAAAAACATTTATTTTTGGATTTAAAAAAAAGGTATAATCTTTATAAATGATATCATGAATAGGACTGGTGGAGTTATGGCACACATGCAGTTAACAAAAATACTGTATATGGAAATGTCTGCTGTATCCAAAATTATAACCAACTGATTGCAACATTACCCCAAAAATGCAGCATTACAGCAAAAATAGAGGAGGAAAGGGGAGAAGGTAATGAAATGTCTGTCGGCCCAGCATTAAAGACCAAAATTGACAAAATAAATTTTAGATAAATAAAAACTATAACAGTTTAATTTAAGGACCAATTATTTTATTTTTTTACAGCTGGTTGCAAAATAGTTTTCAGATGGACCGATTCCATGTCACATGGTTTATGAACTGATACACAAAACGACGCCGGATTCAAAACTTCGTTTTTCTATTTAAATTATTATACAAAATTATTGCAACCAATAGAATGTTATATACATATTCCAGTCTGTGCCAGCGAAACAGTCCTGTAACTTAGCACCACTTATGTATTGAGTGTGTCACTGGTACTTCCTGTTTTTGAATTTTTGCTTGTAAGTAGGAATCAGGATGATAGAGTTATGGTCAGATTTTCCAAATGGAGGGCGAGGGAGAGCTTTGTATGCATCTCTGTGTGTGGAGTAAAGGTGATCTAGTATTTAGTCAGCCACCAATTGTGCAAGTTCTCCCACTTAAAAAGATGAGAGAGGCCTGTAACTTTAATCATAGGTACACGTCAACTATGACAGACAAATTGAGAAAAAAAATCCAGAAAATCACATTGTAGGATTTTTAATGAATTTATTTGCAAATTATGGTGGAAAATAAGTATTTGGTCACCTACAAACAAGCAAGATTTCTGGCTCTCACAGACCTGTAACTTCTTCTTTAAGAGGCTCCTCTGTCCTCCACTCGTTACATGTATTAATGGCACCTGTTTGAACTTGTTATCAGTATAAAAGACACCTGTCCACAACCTCAAACAGTCACACTCCAAACTCCACTATGGCCAAGACCAAAGAGCTGTCAAAGGACACCAGAAACAAAATTGTAGACCTGCACCAGGCTGGGAAGACTGAATCTGCAATAGGTAAGCAGCTTGGTTTGAAGAAATCAACTGTGGGAGCAATTATTAGGAAATGGAAGACATACAAGACCACTGATAATCTCCCCTCGATCTGGGGCTCCACGCAAGATCTCACCCCGTGGGGTCAAAATGATCACAAGAACGGTGAGTAAAAATCCCAGAACCACACGGGGGGACCTAGTGAATGACCTGCAGAGAGCTGGGACCAAAGTAACAAAGCCTACCATCAGTAACACACTACGCCGCCAGGGACTCAAATCCTGCAGTGCCAGACGTGTCCCCCTGTTTAAGCCAGTACATGTCCAGGCCCGTCTGAAGTTTGCTAGAGTGCATTTAGATGATCCAGAAGAGGATTGGGAGAATGTCATATGGTCAGATGAAACCAAAATAGAACTTTTTGTTAAAACTCAACTCGTCGTGTTTGGAGGACAAAGAATGCTGAGTTGCATCCAAAGAACACCATACCTACTGTGAAGCATGGGGGTGGAAATATCATGCTTTGGGGCTGTTTTTCTGCAAAGGGACCAGGACGACTGATCTGTGTAAAGGAGAAGAATGAATGGGGCAATGTATCATGAGATTTTGAGTGAAAACCTCCTTCCATCAGCAAGAGCATTGAAGATGAAACGTGGCTGGGTCTTTCAGCATGACAATGATCCCAAACACACCGCCCGGGCAACGAAGGAGTGGCTTCGTAAGAAGCATTTCAAGGTCCTGGAGTGGCCTAGCCAGTCTCCAGATCTCAACCCCATAGAAAATCTTTGGAGGGAGTTGAAAGTCCGTGTTGCCCAGCGACAGCCCCAAAACATCACTGCTCTAGAGGAGATCTGCATGGAGGAATGGGCCAAAATACCAGCAACAGTGTGTGAAAACCTTGTGAAGACTTACAGAAAACGTTTGACCTGTGTCATTGCCAACAAAGGGTATATAACAAAGTATTGAGAAACTTTTGTTATTGACCAAATACTTATTTTCCACCATAATTTGCAAATAAATTCGTTAAAAATCCTACAATGTGATTTTCTGGATTTTATTTTCTCATTTTGTCTGTCATAGTTGACGTGTACCTATGATGAAAATTACAGGCCTCTCTCATTTTTTTTAAGTGGGAGAACTTGCACAATTGGTGGCTGACTAAATACTTTTTTCCCCCACTGTATCTGTCCTTTACTTTACTATTTATATTTTTGACTACTTTTACTTTTACTTCACTACATTCCTAAAGAAAATGATGTACTTTTTACTCCATACATTTTCCCTGGCACCCAAAAGTACTCATTACATTTTGAATGTTTAGCAGGACAGGAAAATGGTCTAATTCACATACTTATCAAGAGAACATTCCTTGTCATCCCTACTGCCTCTGATCTGGCGGACTCACTAAACACATGCTTCGTTTGTAAATTATATCTGAGTGTTGGAGTGTGCCCCTGGCTATCCATAAAAAAATTAAAAATAACAATGGTGCTGTCTGGTTTGCTTAATATAAGGAATTTGAAATGATTTATACTTTTGATATTTAAGTATATTTAAAACCAAATACTTCTAGACTTTTACTCAAGTAGGATTTTACTGGGTGACTTTCACTTTTACTTGAGTCATTTTCTATTAAGGTATCTTTACTTTTACTAAAGTAGGACAATTAGGTACTTTTCCCACCACTGCATACTGTATATCTCTCTTTTATACACTACCAGTCAAAAGTTTGGACACACCTACTCATTCAAGAGTTTCTTTATTTTTACTATTTCTTACATTGTAGAATAATAGTGAAGACATCAAAACTATGAAATAACACGTGGAATCATGTAGTAACCAAAAACGTGTTAAACAAAGATTCTTCAAATAGCCACCCTTTGCCTTGATGACAGCTTTACACACTCTTGGCATTCTCTCAACCAGCTTCACCTGGAATGCTTTTCCAACAGTCTTGAAGGAGTTCCCACATATGCTGAGCACTTGTTGGCTGCTTTTCCTTCACTCTGCGGTCTGACTCGTCCCAAACCATCTCAATTGGATTGAGGTCTGGGGATTGTGGAGGCCAGGTCATCTGATGCAGCACTCCGTCACTTTCCTTCTTGGTAAAATAGCCCTTACACAGCCTGGAGGTGTGTTGGGTCATTGTCTTGTTGAAAAACAAATGATAGTCCCACTAAGCCCAAACCAGATGGGATGGTGTATCGCTGCAGAATGCTGTGGTAGCCATGCTGGTTAAGTGTGCCTTGAATTCTAAATAAATCACAGACAGTCTCACCATAAAAGCACCCCCACACCATAACACCTCCTCCTCTATGCTTTACGGTGGGAACTTCACATGCAGAGATCATCCGTTCACCCACACCGCGTCTCACAAAGACACGGCGGTTGGAACCAAAAATCTCACATTTGGACTCAAGACCAAAGGACAAATGTCCACCGGTCTAATGTCCATTGCTCGTTTTTCTTGGCCCAAGCAGGTTTCTTCTTCTTATTGGTATCCTTTAGTAGTGGTTTCTTTGTAGCAATTCGACCATGAAGGTCTGATTCACATAGTCCCCTCTGAACAGTTGATGTTGAGATGTGTACTTGAACTCTGTGAAGCATTTATTTGGGCTGCAATTTCTGAGGCTGGTAATACTCTGCAGCAGAGGTTTTGGTGGACGCATGACTCGACCTTCGCCTCTCCTGAGCCCGTTGGGGAGTTGCAGCGATGAGACTGGATAGCAATTGGATATCACGAAGTTGGGGAGAAAAATGGGGTACATTTTACGATTTACTAAATTAAAATCACTTGGAGCTGATTTGCTGATATTTTTACAATCTTTTACGTCCAACAAGACAAAACATTTTTGGGGCCAAATAAAATCACCTATGGGCCAAATTAGGCCTGCGGGCTGCCAGTTGGGGAACCCTGGTCGACAGCTTATCATGAGGTATTCTAACTCAGGCGAGCAGAACCTCAAGACTTCCTTAATATTTGAGATTGTGCACCAGTCTTTGTTGACAAAGAGACACACCCCATGCCGATGCATGGACAACCCAGCCAACTGTATATTATCCATATAAGCATAGTATATTGCAGTTCTTAATGTCCCGTTGATAGGATAGTCTCGAACAGAGCTTGTCCAGTTTGTTCTCCAGCGATTGCACATTCGCCAATAGAACAGAGGTGTATGGCAAGGAAGCAAAGCACTTAAGAAAAGGGTGGCCCATGGATGTTCCATGGGTGGCTGCGCTGCGCTGCAACTCAACTCTACAGACGGTGGTGTATCACCTGGAGGTGTGCCTACCATCACACCAGAGAACATCAAAGCTGCACAGCACGAGGACGCTGCAATCAGAGAAGTCATCTCGCTGAAAAACAAAAGATGGAATCCAAATAAGAAAGAGAAAAGCTCATGGGACCAGAAACAAGGAGACTTCTGCATGATTGGATCAAACTGGCACTGAAGAACTTACATGGGCCACATCAGAGCAGACAAAGTGATCCATCTAGTCAGGGAAAGATTCTACTGCCCATTCATGCAGCGTGAAGTAGAAAACAGTGATCAGACAGTGTGCATGTAACAAGCAGAAACATCCCTGTGTTCGAGGTTTTACGTGTCTTTTTGTAGAGCAAAACTTTTTGTGGAAGGTACTACACTGCAAACAGACCCCCCGCACACTCAACGTCGTCGAGATACATAGAGTTTCCTTGAAGCGAGCTGTAGTCTATTGGCTGTTT